>NC_059109.1:117775010-118075010 GCF_020740685.1 Jaculus jaculus
CAGGGCCTCCAGCCACTGCAAACAAACACCACACGCGTTCACCCCCTTGTGCATCTGGCTAACGTGGGTCCTGGAGAATCGAACCTGGGTCCTTTAACATTGCAGGCAAACGCCTTAACCACTAAGCCATCCCTCCAGCCCATAAATAACTTTTTTTAGGTGGGTTCTAAGGATTGAACTCAGATCCTCATGCTTACAAGGTAAGCATTTTATCACCTGAGCTATCTTCTCAGCCAAAACTTTCCACTTAATATTAGCCATATCACATATTTTCAAGAACTTAAAATGTGTTTTCTTATTCTAGTAATAGAAAATGTAGTCTATACAATACTTATTTTTCTAAATTTTAGCTTTTATTTATGGCCTTAAATGTATGGAATTTTTTATTTTAATTAATTAATTAATTTGACAGAGAAAGGGGTTGGGGGGGGGAAGAAAGAGAAAATGGGCACGCCAGGGCCTCCAGCCACTGCAAATGAACTCCAGACCTGTGTGCCCCCTTGTGGATCTGGCTAATTATGGGTCCTAGGGAATCAAACCTGGGTCCTTTGGCTTTGCAGGCAAACACCTTAACCACTAACCCATCCCTCCATCCCTATGGTGAATTAAAAAAAATAGTTCATGGCCCTTGAATAAAATTTGTGTTTCTAGAGTATCAAGGTCTTTAATTTGGCTAGGGAGCTGCCTCAGCAGTTAAAGGTACTTACAGAGCCAGCCAATTCAGGTTCAATTCCCAGTACTCAAGTAAAGCTAGGTGCTCAAGTTCTAAAATTATTTCCTAAATCAGTTCTTAAGATGTATTTCACCAGATATTTGTTCTATGTCATTTGCTTATTACTTTGTTCATACTTTCATTTAGTTGGGAGTGTTTCCCATTTCTTCATGAATTGTGTGCTTATTGTATTTAAAACGTTCATTCAATAAGTAAGCACTAGTGTGACCTTAATCTTGGTGTGTGTGTTGTTAGTGTTAGCTTCTTTGTTACATATAATGACGTTGAGTTCTTTTATGATACTGTATTTACATATGTTATCCCTTCCTATCACTTTGTCTTTAGCTTATGTCACTTTCTGGAACTCATGACAAAGTATGCTTTGTTTTCTAAGTCCAGTGTCAATTTGCTTCTTGGTAAATTTAATGTATTGGGGATTTTGGGTTTTTTTTGGTTTTTTTTTTTTGTTTTTTTTGGTTTTTTTGAGGTAGGGTCTCACTCTAGCCTACGTTGACGTGAAATTCACCACGTAGTCTCAGGGTGGCCTTAAACTCACAGAGATCCTCCTTCCTCAGCCTCCCAAGTTTTGTGATTAAAGGCATGCGCCACCACGTCTGGCCATACTGGGGATATTTTGAGGCAGTATTTTGCTTCAACCATGGCTGACTGAAATCATTGTGTATATAGCCCAGCCTGGCCTTGAGCTTACACTGATCCTCCCACCTCATCCTCCTCAGTGTAGGGATTAACGGCTTGTACCACCATACCTGGTTGTTTTGTTTATCTGAGTCTAGGTTTCACTCTGTATCTCAGGTTGGCCTTGAACTCACAGCTCCCATTCTGCCTCTTTCTTTAAACATAGTTTTTGTTATAGTGACTGTTCAGATTAATTCTTTTCCTGTCTTTTGTCCTTATGGTGTTCTTGATAGCTCTGTTTTGTTTTGTCCTATTTTTCACACTTCTGTTACTTTTCTTCTGTGGAAATTTGATTTCTATGATTTTTTAATATTTTTTGTTCATTTTTATTTATTTATTTTAGAGCAACAGAGAGAGAAAGAGGCAGAGAGAGACAGAGAGAGAGAGAATGGGCGTGCCAGGGCCTCCAGCCACTGCAAACGAACTCCAGACGCATGCACCCCCTTGTGCATATGGCTAACGTGGGTCCTGGGGAATCGAGCCTTAGGCTCTACAAGCAAGTGCTTAACCATTAAGCCATCTCTCCAGCCCTGATTTCTATGATTACTTTTAACTTTAACCATGAAGTCTCAGAGTGGCCTGGACCTCACAGCGATCCTCCTATCTCTGCCTCCCATGTGCTGGAATTAAAGGCATGTGCCACTATGCCCCGTTTAACTGTCAAAAACAGTTATGCTTAATTTCTTTGGGTGTGATGATTTGAAATGGTACCAGATCCCCTCAGGGAACTGGCCTCTGCCTACTCCTTTTCCCTTCATATTTCTTCCCTTTTTATATAGCAACAGATGCACATTAGGCATTTAGCCAGTCTTTTCTAAGTGAATGAGCATAAGATTTGAAGGCTGGGCATGGTGGCGCACGCCTTTAATCCCAGCACTTTGGAGGCAGAGGTAGGAGGCTTGCCATGCACTCAAGGCCAGCCTTAGACTACTTAGTGAATTCCAGGCCAGCCTGGACTAGAGTGAGACCCTATCTCAAAAAAATAAGATAAAAATAAAATCTAAGAAGCTATTTTTGTTGTTGTTGTCATGTAGAGCCGTTGACTCTTTATGATTTCTAGAAAATCCCATAGCGAGGCCCGGAGAAGAAAGAGACTTGTTAAGGGTCATGTACCTGAGAATTCAACCTCTTGCCTGAAGATGCGTACCCTCATTTCCCCTGATCATGCTTTTAGCATGTAAAGAGCACAAGCAGGCCGGACGCACAGCTAGTCTAGGCCTGGGCTTGTGGCTGTGGCCAGCACTGGGGTAGCACTCACTTGAGTCTGATCCCCTCTGGGTCCTGGAAGCTCTCACATGTCTTCTGGGCGTCATTCTCAAGCCAGAGCCCTGCTGCATACTGTGCAAGGGCTTCAGCAGACACGTCACAGGTTTTGTTTCCAGGATTGAACGTTAGTCCTCCCTCCCCGCACTCGCCTCCCAGGCCTTCCTCCCCTTCCTGCCACTACCCAGGGACAGCTGAGTGAGTGGTGGTCAGGTGATTTTTCCCTCATTCCTGGGTGGAGTGTCTGGATTTCACTGTGCTTGACAGAATCAATAAGAGGGGGGGAAACAATTTTTTGTGTGCTTTGCTTTTTTTTTTTTTTTTTTTCCTCCCTCTCTCTCTCTCTCTGCCAAAGAACAAATGAAGACATCTTAGAAGAGAAGAAAAGATTGAGGTGTAGTATTGGCAAATGTGCTCGCGCTGAGAGACAGCCAGCAGGTAGTCAGCCATCTCAGGGCACCAGAGCTACATTGCAAGAAAGCAAAAGAAGGCATTTCTCCTGTGGACTCGGAACCTTTAGGGAAGAACTGAAAGCAAGCGAGAGCCAGCTCCCGCTGCAGAGAGCACGCTTGTCTCTGAGCCGGGGCTCAGCCTGCGACAGGGCCAAGGGCAGAGAGGGTGCAGGGTGGTCTGTGGAGAGCTGCAGAAGAGTTAAGGCACGAACATGAGCCAGGTGGTACTTTTATAGTCAGAATGACTGAGAGGAAAATAAAACTCAGTGGAGCCACAGTTTATTGTGCTATTTAGCTGAGTGATCAGATTCCAAGGGTCTAGTCTGCGGAGTAAGATGAAATTCTAGTTAAGGGGAGCAGCCACTTTAGAATCGGTCGGGCTACAAAGATGGCGCTGTGGTACTGTCCTGGTGGCCCTGGGGAGAGGCAGCTTTGCTGTTTTCTTCCTGTTCATCCAGTTTTCTGTCTTCGTTACGGATGCCTCTCTCAGCAAGAGGGTTGCCACAAATAGAAGATTCCAATAAATCAGGTGTAATTTTAGCCTGTACTCAGATCATCTGCCTCGAACCACCACCAGCAAGCACTTCTCACCAGTGTGCCCTTGTGGCAGAACAGTTCCAGCTTTTTAAGAAATGGCAGAGCCAGTGGGAGAGGAAGAATTACATCGTCAGTTTCCTTGAAGATGTTGACATGAAACTTATTACTTCTGTTGTAAAACCCTGTTCCTGTTAGAAACAGAAGAGACCATTGCGATCCCAAGGGATGTGTTCAATGCAGCCCTGGGTTGTGGAGCAGAAATACAGTGAATCCATCTCGGTTATTAACTGTAAAGGCAGAAGTAAGAGAAGGATACGTAGTCACGTCCATCCAGGCATCACCAATAGTTTTGCTCTGAAGTCCTTTCAGTAAGATTTTCCATAACCCAAGGAAAGTGTCTCTGACAACGAGAATAAAAGAAAGGGTAGTGATGTGCAGTCTATCTTTGTAGGCTGTGGCAGAGTAGACAGGTAGATAGGCCACCTTGGATATTTTTAGTACTTGGATTATTTAACATGTTTTTTGTTCTTAACGAACATCTGAAGGTCCTGGTTTTATTGCTTTTTCATTCTTGTGGTCCTTTCTGGTTTTGCAAGAGCTCAGGTCCCTTCCTCTAACCTCCAGTTTCTCAGGACTGGAGCAGAGCAGCTTGCTGGTGTGGATCTGGACGGCAGCTGTGCTTCCTGCCGGGCCGGGCGCGGCGCGACGCACGTTGCAAGCCACACCGCGCGCTCCAGCCGTGCCCGCGCCGTCCATGGTGGTGTTCCCCTTCCCCAGACAGATAGCGCCGCTTCCTCAGAGATGGATGCTAGTAGTTTGCACCTGTTCGCTTCAGAGGCATGAAGTAATCCTTCCAGCAGCCTCCAGGCTGATGTTACCACTTCATGGGAAAGTGCCGGGGTTGGAAGCAGATTAAGTGAGTCAAGATTACCAGGCAGGCAGTGGCATGTAAGACCTGCCTGAGCCCTTCGGACAGCTCTTCTTCATTCCAGTGCAAATGGCATGTGCTTAAGGTAATAATTTGATGAGTTCTACAATGCGTATACATTTATCACCCATCCATAACCTCACCAGCAGCAGGATGGTGACCATGTCTTTCACACTCAGGTGTTTCCCTGTGCCCTTTGTAGTCCATAAATCCTCTTCCCTGACCTCCTTGTCTTTAGGTAACTATTGACTTATCTTCTGTTCATCATATATTACATTGCATTTTCTAGAATTTTGTTTAAATGGAGTAATGTAGCATGAACTTTTGCAGCAAGAGGGTGAGGGATCTGACCAGTGTCACGCAGTGTAATTTTATTTTGAGATTTATTCATGCTGTGTATCAATATTTTATTCCCTTTTCACTGTTGAGTGCTATTTTGTCCTGTGAATATACCACAGGTTTTTATTTGCTTGGTGATGAAAGTTTGTATCTTATCTTTTTGCTCTTAAAAATAAAGCTGAAGGGAGAACCAGGTGTGGTGGCGCATGCCTTTAATCCCAGCACTAGGGCGGCAGAGGTAGGATTGCCATGAGTTCAAGGCCACCCTGAGAATACATAGTGAATTCCAGGTCAGCCTGAGCTAGAGTGATGCAACCCTACCTTGAAAAACCAAAATAAATAAATAAATAAAGCTGAAGGAAACATTCATGTTTAAATCTGTTCTGCACACACATTTTTCCTGTTGTTCTTTACCTCATTTCACCTAGCAAATGTCATTATGGTAACTCTTTTCCTGTCCCTGCCTTCTGATTCTGTCATGTGTTATTTTCATTTATTGATTTTTTTTTCCTCTTTGTGATGATACTTAACTGAAATTCAAATATTGTAAATTCTACCTTGTTGGCTGGGGTTCTTTGTTGTTTTTCTATGACTGGCTGGTGTTGCTGGGGTTGACCCAGGATCTTGTGCATGCTGGGCCAGCACTACACCACAGAGCCATACACCAGACCCTATTCATACTCAGTCTCGCTTCTAGGATGTGAAGGTACTTAGAAGTAGTTTGGTCCTTCTGAGGTTTTCTGTTGGGCAGGACAACCCAGCCTATAGACCCGGACTAACTTTGGTCTCTCCAGACTCCCAGCTATGTCTCCTCCCTGCTTCAAGCCCTGGCATCTCTCAGGCTCCCTGCATGTGCTTCCTGATGTCAGGAACCTGAGACCCATGCAACCATCATTCTGTCTGTTTTGTCCCTTTCCCTCTACTTGTTCCAGGAAGGGAGGAAGCATTAAACCCCAGCTCTCGCTATTCCGTATTAACCCTGAGTGGAAGCTAGCTTGCTATACTTCTTTTATACTGGCTTGCTGGGGGTGGGGGGGAGGAACAGGAGGGCAGAAAACAGTGAGGTGTCTGCTCTTCTACCTTCCTGAAGAGACAACAGTCCCAAGACCTTCAGATTCTCCCGAATCGGCCTCCCAGTATTATAGGCCCACTGGGGTCGTAGACTTATATGCAGCTTTGCATCTAGCTTGATGTCAGTCAGGGCAATCAAACCCGGGTTGGCAGTCTTTGTAAGCAAGCACCTTTAAGACCATTGAGCCATCTCCCCAACCCCCATATTATACTTGTATTGTACATTTTCTCAACCATTATTGTTGGTGGATAGTAATACTTTTTTCTTACATTTGTTTATTGTCACAATTGTACAAATAGAGTCAGTGACTTTCAGTTCAGGAATACATTGTGCATTGCTCACACCCACCCACCCTTGAAATTTCTCACTGCTTCCCTTCAGTCCCTTTTAGTGTTTCTACTTTGAAATATTCTTTTGTTTCCATCTATGAAAACAGCATCTTTGGATTCTACACCCGTGACACTGACAGAACCTCATTCTTAGCAGCTGGACATTGTGGCTTATGTGCCATATGCTCTACACAGTCATTTATTGACTGGCATTTAGGCTGATTCCACATTGTGGCTCCTGTGAAGTTCCTCAGTAAACAGATGTATACCTATCTCTTGCATGCCAGCTCCGTTTCCTGATACACACCTGGGAATGGGCTAGCTGGATCACATGCTTGTTTGGAGGAGCTCCCAGATTATATTCCATACAGGTTCGACCCACATATAACTTCTCCAAATTCGAACATGTTTTGGTAACTTCATTGTTTTTATTTGATGACTGAAGAACAAAGAATCATTCCCAACCTTGTAAGCTAGGTGTGTCCAAGTGTCTCTTCTGACTTTCTGGTCCTTTGGATGAAATTTCTTGATACATTAGACAGCTCCTGAGATGGAGAGATGGTAAAGACTCTTCACTCTGCTTGCTTTGTGGTAGAACCTCTTAAACTTGAGTAATGTGTTTTAAAATATATATGTGTGTGTGTGTGTATGATTGTTTACCAGGGCCTCTTGCCAGTGAGTAATGCCGTTTCAGTGTTAAGTGTTTTTTTACACTGGACAGCTTTGCTGCATCGTGTGTCACCTCAGGCAGGTTTGGCGTCTGTGGTGGTTTGATTCAGGTGTCCCCCATAAACTTAGGTGTTCTGAATGCCAGGTGCCCAGCTGATGGAGATTTAGGAATCAACGCCTCCCGGAGGGAGGTATTTTGGGGGGCAGACTTATGGGCGTTATAGCTAGTGTTCCCCTGCCAGTGTTTGGCACACTCTCCTGTTGCTATTGTCCACCTGATGTGGGCCAGGGGGCGATGTCCACCCTCTGCTCATGCCATCGTTTTCCCCTGCAGTTGTGGAGCTTCTCCTCAAGTCTGTAAGCCAAAAAAAAAAAAACAACCCTTTTTTCCCCCCAAAGCTGCTCTTGGCCAGGTGATCTCTGCCAGCAGTGCGAGCCGCGGCTTCCACATCCCAGGCACTTCGAGGCGCTGCTGTCTCACGCCTGGCGCCTCCGTCACTGGAGGTTGTGCCGCTTACTCAGTGTTTAACAAACATGATGTTGTTTGCACGGCAGATTGGAAAGACCATGGGATACAATGAATCCTCCCAGTTCTCCTCAGAACAATGCTGCGTTATGCCCACGTTTTATTGGCTGCGGGCCATGCCTGGGATCTGGTGGGAGGAAGTGTTTGTTGTGTTGGCTCACATAGGTTCGTGACAACTCTCCATGATTGTCTCTTGCCAGTACCGTGTTCAAGGACCTCACAGCTTGATGCTGGCCATGATAGGATTTGAACAAGTCTTTCCCCCAAAGGCTCGTGTGCAAAAGTCTTGGTCTTCAGTGTGGTGCTATTGGCAAGTGGGGAGACCCTTAGGAAGTGGGGTGTGGGGGGGCTCTTACATTGGGAGCTGCCTCTGAAGATGATCGTGGGCCTCTGGTCTTTGCTCCTTGTGTACTGTCCTGGCAGTACTGTTGGCTGTTTGCCATTGCCATCTGCTGCCCCAGTCCAAAGCAGTGGAGCTACTCAGGCATGGCTGGAAATCTCTGGAACCATGCACTTTGAAAAGAAACAAAATGGCCTGGATACCCATGACCTCACAGTGCCTGACACTACCTACACAACACCATCATAATAGGAAGAAGACATCATGACATCAAAATAAAAGAGAGACTGAGCCAGGCATGGTGGTGCACACTTTTAATCCCAGTACTTGGGAGGCAGAGGTAGGTGGATCACCGTGAGTTCGAGGCCACCCTGAGACTCCATAGTGAATTCCAGGCCAGCCTGGACTAGAGTGAGGCCCTACCTCAAAAAAACAAACTAAATAAAAAATAGAGAGACTGATTGAGAGCGGGTATGCTGGAGAATAGAGTTTCAAAGAGGAAAGTGGGGGGAGGGAGGGAATTACCATGGGATATTGTTTACTATTATGGAAGTTGTCAATAATAAAAAGAAGCTAATTGTGCCAGGCATGGTGGCACATGGCCTTAATCCCAGCGTTAGGGAGGCAGAGGTAGTTGGAGTGCTGTGATTTTGAGGCCACCCTGAGACTACATAGTGAGTTCCAAGTGCTGGGCTAGAGTGAGATACTACCTCAAAAAAAACAAAAACAGGTTAATTGAGGTTAATTGCCTCAGATATTTCGTTATAGTAATGGAAAGCTGACTCCTCCAGTCATTGATCTGGCTGTCTAATTCATGGAAATCCTGAGTCCAGTAAAACAAGCTTCTCATTTGCGAGCGCTGAGGAAACAAATCTTATCATGCACATTTTAGAGCAAGCAAAAATGTCTTACCTGGTATTATCCAAATTTCTTGCTAGGATTAGTTCATGGTTCACGGTATCTAAATGATGCATATCACCTCTGTGTTCTCATTTCTCTCCTTCAGCAAGGAGGGAAAGGACTTTACCTCTTTTACTTATCCTTTAAGTAAGCTTCCTCTAGGGTTCTATTGTTCTTTTGTGCTTTTGAAAAAAATCCTCTCAGGGTAGTCTTATTCACACAATGAATTCAATTATGTCCTGTAGATTTAATAATTCTTCCATGTCCCCCCCCCCATTGCTAACCTCATTCCTGAATGTTAGACCCACTAAGTCATATTGGGATATCACTGCCAAGTCCCAAAGGCATGTGAAGTTTAACCATAACTCCTCTGCTTTCAACCCTTGTCCTCTATGCTTTTACCCTTTTTTCTGCCTTTCTTCTGCCCCACCCCGCCTGTGGCCGATGCCACCCTCACCACAGTCACCTGGCTTTGTGTCCTGCTGCCCACACATGCTTCCCCTAAGTGCCACATGCCATCCCCGTCCTGCAGGTGCTCTTGTTTCCTTGTGCTCTTTCTTCTTTTTTAATAATTTATGTATTTGAGAGAGAGGAAGAGGCAGATAGAGAATGGGCATGCCAGGACCTCCTAGCCACTGCAAACTCCAGGCGCATGCACCACCTTGTGCATCTGACTTGTGGGTCCTGGGGAATCAAACCTGGGTCCTTTACATTACAGACAAGCACTGTAACCACTAAGCCATCCCTGCAGACCTCCTCATGCTCCTTTCCTGTGTGAGAAGCGCAGCATGTGAGGTGAGGCCTCCTTCCTGCCCTCCCCTCAGCGGGTCTTGTACCTCGACCACAGGACTCTGCCCATCTCAGCTGCCCCTCGTCTGCATGCCTCTGAACCCCATGGGGAAGGCTCCATAGACAGTGAGCTGTGTTGTCGCCTGCATTCTCCACTGAATATCTGGCACCTTTGAGGTGCCTCATAAACATTTGAGGGAAGAACAAATGAGCCAAGAAAATCATACTTAGAATCCGTGTTCACTGCAAGTGTTTCGCTGTGATAAAAGAGAATAAGTAATTAAAACTACAACAGACACTGTCCCCACATACGAAGGCTCTCTTGTGCAGCCAGGCTGCAGTAGATGACCCTTAACCATTGCCCATAGGCACTCTGCTCATGGAGGCTTGCGTTGGCATTGGGCCTGGCATGATCGACAGCCCGATGAACCCAGACAAGACTAAGACAAACTGCTTGTCCTCCAGTAGAATAAATATTTCAACTAAAGTCAGGCTGAGAAAGTCAGGCCAAACAGCTATTGATTTTTAAAAGCCTGAACTTAAGCTCAATGAATATTCCAAAGTTCACCTCCATGCGGCCTGCCTAAATGGTGATCAATATGCAATTACTGCCCCCTTTAAACGTGTCTTTCTTGCGCTGCCTACCCCGGGAAGGGGCTCACTTCCAAAGTCTTTTGTCTCTTGCATTTGTGCTTAGGCAGGAGAAAGAGACTTGGCTAAACCCGACTCCTTTGCTTTAGTATGTCAACCACTTCTTTGTCATTTGTGAAATGGTTTCAATGTATGCCTAATGGTAACTGAAAGTGCCCTGTTCTGTGCCCAGCATTCGTTTCAAGAGGCCTTTTCCAGAGTGGTACACATTGAGGGTATCCTAGCTCTGTCTCCTAATTTCTGCCCACATGATTATCTGTCCTAGTCACAACCTCTGTAGATTCTAGCCTGTAAAGCAAGATGCAAGACTCCAACCGCAGTAGAAACAAACATTATCTGTGTAACTTCCTGTTAGAATTCCATCTTGAGACACAAAGTCCTTTCCTACTGAATTTCCAACCTTGTTTGACTTGCTTCTAATATTTAAGATTTCATATTTCTCATAAATGTTTCTTTTTCTCGTTGTCGTTTCTCATCGACGCCATTGCCATCGCCTCTGCACCGTCCTCCCTGCCCCAGGGTCTGCCACTCCGGTCCCCACGTTTCCCTGCTGCCAGGCTAAGCCTTCTATTATGTGCCCATTTTAAAACATAACTCAGTAAGTACGGGTTACAGCGCAGCTTCCCTGGCAGCAAAGCTAGACCCTGGTGTGGCTTTGTCCCGTCCACTGTCCTGAGCCATGTTTCGTTGCTGGTGCTTCATCACCCTGTTGTGTTGCCCAGCTGGCACAGGCTAACATGCTAGATGCCACCTCTAACACCTGTATCACCTCTCACCTTTCTCTGCTGGCAAATACCCATTCTTCAGATTCAGTACCAATGTCCATCACGGTCGGACACCTCCAGTGGCTTCTCCCAGGTAAAGGTACTGTTTCCACCTCTTACCTTCTTCAGTTTAATTTTCACTGCTGTAGGCCTTAAAAATTGTTTTTCCGATATCCGTTCTTAAAGTGCTTAAAAACAAAGAGCTTAGTGCTGGAGAGATAGCTTAGTGGTTAAGGTTCTTGCTGCAAAGCCTCTTAAGGACCCAGGTTTGATTCCTCAGCACCCACACAAGCTAGATGTACAAGGCAATGCATGTGTTTGGAGTTTGTTTGCATTGGCTAGAGAGCCTGGTGTGCCCATTCTCTCTGTCTGTCTTTCTCTCTGTGTCTCTCATAAATAAATAAATATATAAAAGACAAAACCAAGGAGCTTATAATGCCCAACAGCTAGCATAGCTTCTGCCCCAAGAAGGCATGTGTTTCCTAGCGGTCTCTCCTGCTTCACACGGTGATTGGATTATTGAAGGTGGTTTGTGAGTATCTGCCTACAGATGGTTTTGCTTGTCCATGACATAGTAAAGGTAGGAACATTCACTATAATATAGCCGGCATTTTCTTGTCATCACTGAATACCTGAATGTCCACTTTTCCTCCTGAGCTGCAGGAGCAAAGGCAAGTTCCTTCATCTGTCACAGGAAAGTTATCTAGTGAATATTTGTCAGGTTGAAGAGATTGCTTAGTGATGAAGGCACTTGCCTGCAAAAAACTAAGGACCCAGGTTCGATTCCCCAGATCCCATGGAAGCCAGATGCATGTAGTGGTGCATGTGTCTGGAATTCGTTTGCAGGGTCTAGAGGCCCTGGTGTGCCCATTCTCTCTGTCTCTCTCTCATAAATAAATAAAAATTTTTAAATATATGAAAAAAGAAAAAATATTTTTACAAATCTGTTGGTTGAACAACACATGGATGTAAGTCATGTGCTGACTTCTACTTTTTTCTCAGTGTGTCATATTCACGTGTTCTGCCCAGGTAGACTAAAAGTGTTTGGAGCAAAAGCCACATCTTACACTTTGTTGTTTCTTATGTTCACTGCCGTGCTGAATGAGTGCTCAGTAAACACTGTGTCTTGGCTTGGATGGTTGATTTACCATCTGTACCAAGCTAGGAAATGACTGGACTGCTCCTCCCTTCCCCTGGAGCGTTAAAGTAAATCATGTAAGAGTTTAGAAAATTATATTCCTTGGGGTTTGGGTCTTAAATGTCCCCAAAAGCCCATATGCTAAAGACCTGGGTCCAGCCTGTGGTGCTGTTGGTATGTGGTGGAACCCTCAAGAGCTGGAGTCTCAAGGAAAAGAGTGAGGTCCCTAAGTGAGGGCTCTTAAAGACTTCAACTTCTCTCTTTACTTCCTGGCCACCACGAGGTGAGCAGCTCTCTTGCCACACACTCCCGCTGTGTTGAACTGTGCTACGTGAGTCCAAGCAACCACCAAACAAGACCTCAAACAAGGAGTGCACCCCTTTCTTTCTTATAATTGTTTACCTAAGGTATTTTGTCATTGTGACAGAAAGCTGACTAAACACAATCCTTAGAGATCTGCAAAAGCAATAGCCCAGTGACAGGGTCACACTGTGACCTTCAGCTTCTGTGAGAGGAGCAGGAGGAAGATAGCACCTTTATTTTTTTTCTTGTAAGTAGTTTAATTTTTCTAATTTTAAAAAGTACCTGTTCACAGTGGAAAAATGAAAGACAATAAGAAGTAGAAAAAAAGAATAGATGCAGAAAAAGCATTTGTCAAAATCCAACCTGCTTTCATGATAGAAATGCCTTTGGTAGGGAATGGAAGGGAACCGCTTCAACCACTATTAAATTCTTTATCTACCCCCCCAAAACAAAACAAAACAAAACAAAACAAAAAACCCATGGCTAATACCATACTTACTGGTGAACAAGCGCTGTCTTCCCAAGGTCATAAATAAGACAAAGCATTCCCGGTGGCACTGCCCTGGACACTCCAGCCTGGGCAATGAGACAGGAAAGTAGAATGCATCCAAATCAGAGAGAGAAGCAGAATTCCTTGTTTGCAGATAGCATGATGCTAGCCTATACAATCCACTAAAAAGCTATCAGAATTAATAAAGAAGTTGAGGGTATAAAATCAATATATAAAGATCAATTGTATTTCTACATACTTGCAGTGAATGGCTAGAGGTGAAAACAACTCCATTCATTACACTATGAACAATAAAATACCTAGAAGCAAATTCAGCAAAAGAAGTCCACATTTTAAATAAGCCAGGCATGGTGGCATGTGCCTTTAATCCTAGCACTTGGGAGGTGGAGACATAAGAATCAGGTTCAAGGCCAACCTGAGCTGCTTGAGACCCTGTCCTTCCTCCCCCAAAAGATCTTGTACTTTGACACTTATAACACATTGTTGAAAGAAATTAAAGACTGTCTAAATAAATGGAGACATGTCCCATGTTCATGTGTTGTCATACTTTATATTGTTAAAATAGCAGTATTCCCTGGAGTGATGCACAGATTAACACTAACCTATGAGAAGACTAGCTGACTGTGCTTTAGAAATTGACAAGCTTATCCAAACATGTGAATAGAATTGTAAAGGATTCAGAATAGGCCAAATGAGGGAGGGAGGCTGGGAGGGAGTGGAGGAGGGAGGAAGGAAAGAAAGGAGAGAGGGAGGAAGGAAGGAGGAAAACATGGTTGTGAAGGTCTTATTTCCTAGAGGTTAGCTGCTGCTTTTGGCTGAGTAAATGGATATGCTGTGCCCATGCTTGTGTTTATCCCCACAGACTAGTCAAGAGAAGCCTCTTTTTGACATGGCCATGACTACTGAGGAGATTCAAAACTGGCCAGAGTGCTGAGAATTAGTGAAGGATGAATGCTTAGAACTAGTCAAGACAACCATAGCAACCTCTGTAAAAGTTCAGGGAACATTACAGAAGAGCAGGTGGTGAGAATGTAAGAGCCAGAGGATGGGGGAGGAGCACTTTGGGACACTATCTTCCAGACACAAAGTGACCGTTACATTACGACCTGATAGCAGCCATCACTACCTCCACAGACACAAGTTCATCAGCATTTCAACATGGATGATAAAACAGGGTGGGGGAAAAGTTATCAGAACAGAAGAGTGTCTTGTTGGAAAGAGGAAAGAGTTCAGTGAAAGGAGATGGGCAAGGTCGGGACAAGAAAAAGTATTAGGGGGATTCTGATCAAATTACATTATCGTCATGTATGACAGTTATCAATAAAAAATAGAACAAAGTAGAAAGGCTCCAAGTTTCAGAACTTATTTCAAAGCAGCAGTAATCAAGTCACTGTGATACTACTGGCTTAAGGCAGACATAGAAATCAGTGGAATATTGTTGAGAAATAAATCCTACTGTCTTGGGTCAGCTAGTTTTCAACATCAGTCCTGCAATCATTGAATGCGAAAGACATCTTTAGCAAACAATACTGGGGTAACCGCATATTCTCATACAAAACAGTGAGTTTGGACCCTTACCTCACAAAATTAATTCAAAAGTTGAATACAAAAATTAATTCAAGTCGGGCGTGGTGGCACACACCTTCAACCCCAGCACTTGGGTGGCAGAGGCAGGATCACTATGAGTTCAAGGCCACTCTGAGACTACATAGTGAATTCCATGTCAGCCTGGGCTAAAGAGAGATTCTATCTCAAAAAACAAAACAGGAAAACAATTCAGAAAGGGTCAAAGACCAAACTGTAAGAACTAAAACTGTTAGACTACTCAGAAGAGAGGAACATAGGAGTAAATCTATAACCTTAGATATAGTAGTGGTTTTACAGATAATGGCAGCAAAAGGTAAACCTCAGAATTAAAAACTTGTTTATGTCAAAGGATACTATCAGGGCTGGAGAGATGGCTGGTCTAGGTTTATTTCCCCAGTACTCATGTACATCCAGATGCACAAAGGGGTACATGCATTTGGAGTTTGTGTGCAGTACAGGAGGCCCTGATGTACCTATATTAATTCCCATTCTCTCTCTCATATATATATATATATTCTTAATTTATTTATTTATTTATCTTTGGTTTTTCGAGGTAGGGTCTTGCTCTAGTCCAGGCTGACCTGGAATTCACTATGTCATCTCAGGCTGGCCTCGAACTCATGGCGATCCTCCCTACCGCTGCCTCCCAAGTGCTGGGATTAAAGGCATGCACCTCCATCACACCCAGCAAATATGTATATATTTTTCTTCTTCTTTGTTTGGTTTTTTGAGGTAGGGTCTCGCCCTAGCCTAGGCTGACCTGGAATTCACTATGGAGTCTCAGGATGGCCTCAAACTCACGGTGATCCTCCTACCTCTGCCTCCCAAGTGCTGCGATTAAAGGCGTGTGCCACTGTACCCAGCTGTATATATTTTTAAAAGAAGAAATTTGGATCCTTATCACTGCTGACAGGAGTGCCTGGTGAGGCAACAACTTTGAAAAACAGTCTGATGGTTAGGCATAGGTATGGTGTGCTTGGCATTTCCACTCATATGTACGTATGCACTCAAGAGAAGTAAAGCCATATGGAGCTTGTGCATGAATATGTATAGCAGCATTATTCGTATGTCCTCCACACATAAATGGATCAATGGTGGGGTATCTATGCAATGAACCGTATAGCCATAAAAAGGAATGAAGTGCTGACATGATAGAGCATGGGTGAACCTTGAGAACACTATGTACGTCCAGTGAACGGAGCCGGTCACAGAGACTGCATAGGACACCATTTACGCAGTGACTGGCAATAGGCAGAACATAGATCTGTGGCTGCTTAGGCCTAAGGAAATGGCTAATGTAGGGGGTTGATAGCCAGAGGGGATGTGGTTTCTCCATAGAGTAATGAAAATGTTCTATAATTCACTGGTGATCATCCCATATATCTGTGAACATGCGAAAATCCATTGAGTTGTACACTTTAAATGGGCAAATTAAATGATATGTGAATTATGTCTCGATCAAGCTGTTGAAAGAAAGAAGAAAAAGGGATAGTAAGTCGCCTGAAATCCCATTGCCTTGAAGTCATCTTTGCTAGCATGGTGATCGGCTTCTCTCTGGTCTTAATGCATTTCTCCACATAATTGGCATGGTGCTTCATAGAGAATTTTGAATATTACCTTTTGTAACCATAGAATTTAGTCTTCCTAATCCAGAGTCTCCTAGTTATTAGTACATGTTAGCTATATCATAATGTTACCTTGGTCTCTCTGTGGGCATTGAAGTTGTTTGGTTTTTCTTTATCATTAGAATGAGTACTGCAGGAAATATATGTGTGTGTGTGTGTGTGTGTGTGTGTATAATATATAGTATATATGTATGTATTTACACATTAATTTATTAATTAGCATATATTTCTATATATAAACCCAACCCTAGAACTTCTGGTGAAATACCTTCTGAAGCGAAACCTCCTTTGTTCTCAGGGAAAAGAAGATCTCCCGGAGCAGTGCCTTGAAAGTGCTGGACCATGCCATGATTGGGCCTGAGGGCACAGACAACTGTCATAAGTTTGTTGACATTCTTGGCTTACGAACCATCTTTCCTCTGTTTATGAAATCTCCCAGGAAGATCAAGAAAGTGGGCACCACCGAGAAGGAACATGAAGGTAGGTCTCACTGGAAGGGTACGAGGAGAGGATGAATGCCTCTGAAAAGCTCTGAGGTGCGTTTGCAGAGTTGACCCCTGAGAGGTCGAGGGGTTGCTTGTTCTCACTCTGTCTTCTGCTTGTCCCTGCCTAGCCGAGCTGTGGCCGTTGTGGCCCCTGTTCTGTGATTGCTTGAGTCCTGCCGGTTCCATTTCTCTCAGGCCTGTTCATCAGGCACTGTGTGAGGGCTTTGTTTTCTTCACTGTAATTTGTGACGAGGTGTCTCACTGATGGAAGACCTTTTTGAAAAGAGTAATGAGGTGGCAACACATGTCACCTCCGGAGTGGTGCTTTCATGTATTTCTGTATTAAAGTATGATACCGCCAACGCCAGGAATTGCTGGAATAAACTATTTACTGCCCAGGTTCCCCTTTTTATGTTTCTCCTCCCCAATGGCGCACACTCCCGGCAAAATGCAGCCGTGAATTGTGACGCCGTAACCAGAGAAGTCACTGCCAGGCCAGTCTCTTCCCACTATTGTGTGGTGGCCTGCTGCGTCCCTCCCCCCAGTAAGTAGCTGCAGTGCAATCTGGACGGCCAGCGATTTATGGACATTGACAGCTCTGCTGGAGGCGAGCGGACACTTGCACTGGGATATTTACATGGTCGGATGACTGTTTTAAAGTGTGGGCCGGCGCAGCGAGGTGACAGGCAATGTGTGAGAGAGGAGGGGAACCTGAGCTGCCCGGTGCGCGTGTTGGGTCATCTTGTCAGAAGCACTCAGTGTCCCACAGTTGGTGGCTTTTCCCTCAGCAGTTAGTAGACTTGGCCTAGGCCTGTATTGTTACATCCCTTGCCCTCCTCCATCAAAGTCTGAGGATGTCACTTGCAGTGGCTAAAGGGCAGGTGGTGTGCCCTGTCTTCAGAGACCACCTCCCGTGATGAGATAAACTCTCCAGGGACTGAAGGGCCTGCTAGCCGCCGGGGGCTTGGGGGCCGGGGCCTGGCTGCAAAGCCTGGGGAATGAAGTTATAAGAGCAAGTAGAGACCTCATTTGATTCCAATAAGATATTGACCAAACTGACTGTAAATACATTAACCCCACCGCCAGCCCTTTGTGTATTGCAGGGAGGGGAGGAGATGGGCACATCCGTGCCACAGTGCACACGTGACAAGCTCAAGGTGTCTGTCCTCTTGTTCTACCTTTTGTTGAGATAGGATCTCTCTAGCTTGGTTGCTGTGCTCCAGACTAGCTGGCCCAGAAGCTTCTAGATTCTCCCGCCTCCACCTTCCATTGCCACAGGCGCACTGGGATCACAGACTCATGTGCCACCTTGTACCTGGCTTTCCGTGGCTGCTGGAGAGGACCAAATTCAGATCAGCACGCTTGCAAACAAGTGCTTTGAACCACTAAGCTCCACTGCTGACCCTTTTTCTTTCCGGATGGCAGTTCAGCAAAACCAGGACTCAGGATAAGGGCTGGGGTGGGGGGGAATCCTGGAGATCTCAGAGATGGTTTTGTAGCTGTCACTGTCCACTGCAGACCTTCTAGGTCCTGGCCCAGTTGCACTATTTGTGACCTTTTAGGCCTCACAAGCCATGGCAAAGATAATGCTGTTTTGTTTTTTTCAGATGAGGAATCAGCTGACCTTGGAACCAAACGATGGTTCCGCAGGCCAGCTGTGACTTTAGACCCTAGGCAGCATCCACTTTCCTGGTCAGTAAAATGAGGGAATAGGAATGGTGAGCTAAAACTGTGATGTGGGAGCCAGCGGACTCCTTGACGATGCGACCTGCTGCCTCCACTGAGAGGCCTGGATCTGTATTCCGAGCGTGCTTGAAAAGGATGTGAAAGAAAATAGCCCAGAGCTGGTTCTCACTCATGTGCAGGGTTCTGAGAAGAGGAAGAAGTGACAGATTCATTGAGCAGCTGTTTTCCTGCTGAAAAATGTGCCCGGTGGCGTGCTGGTAACAGAACATTGGCTTTAGAGAGCCCGCATTAGGAGTTTGATAACATTATATTAGTGAGGGCAATGGGTTGGTAAGACAGCTCCTAGAAGGGATGTTTGGGTTGTAATGGCTGGTGAGGATGAGCTCTGCATTTCACACACACTTCAGCAGCAGAAGGGAACCCAAAGGAAAAGCAGTGCCCAGTGTCTCCTGCCACCCCCAGGTGCTACCTTCAAGCAAATGCGCCCTTGGGCTCTGACTGAGAGGGTGAAAGCCGCACGGGGCATCCTGGCTAGGTTTTCTGTGCTCCAGCTCGTATGCCGCGTTAAGTCCTGTCTGCCCTCCTGACCAGTGTCCACCAGGTTTGTGTGCAAAGCCAGAGCACAGTTACCTCTACCCATTGGGAGTGCTTGTGACTGGGCCCCGCTCATTCCCGTCCCCAAGCTTGTGCCACACTCGCCTTCCGCAGCAGTGCTAGGTACCATCTCGTCATCCTTAATGTCCTTGCTTTGAATGTCACTTCCCTGAGAAGCACGTGAACCCTTGTACGAGGACAGAGCTTCCTATGTAGTGGATCTTGGCCCTAGGACTTCTGTCTCATAGCCCTTTATACCGTATAGCCAGTGGGCTTTTCTCCTGTGGTCCCACTGCTTAGTACAGTGAGTGGCCTGTAGTCGATGCACAGGAAAGACTGATGGGCTGTACACACTAGCAGATACCTCCCTGGAAGATGGTCACTGAGGACCAGCATGGGCTTGAGGCTCTCCCCAGAGCCATGCACAGCTGAAGTCATACAACTGACTTCAGTTCACGTTGATGGTTCTCTGCCTACACTTGGGATCTTTCACTCACCTTGCAAGCAGAAATAAGGAATTTACTAGCCACGTTTGACTTTGTCACATTCCTTGGAAATGGTGGCAGAAGTGCCTCTCCACCTGCATCCTTAGGGCCCTGTTTTATGCTGAACTTCCTGACTGGGGAGGCTTCCCTTTGACAAGCTTCTTTTGGTAATCCTGCTTCTAATGAAGCATCATGGGCTGCTGTTAGTTGACCAGTGCCAAAGCTCCGGAAGGCTCCCTGACCTCTCCTTTTTCTTTCTTGGCAAGTCTCAGGCTTGTCACTCCTCCTGGTTGGTTTCTTTTTTTTTTTTCTTTTTTTAATCTTTATTTATTTATTTGAGAGAGGAAGAGAAGGGGAGAGAGAGAATGGGTGCACCAGGGCATACAGCCACTGCAAACTAACTCCAGATGCTTGCATCACCTTGTGCATCTGGCCTAGGTGTGTCCTGGGGAATTGAACCTGGGTCCTTTAGCTTTGCAGGCAAGTGCCTTAACCGCTAAGCTATCTCTCCAACCCCCTCCCCTCCCCCCCCCCCCCCCGTTGGTTTCTTTAAGTCCAATCTGGTAGTGTCAGCCTCTGTCACCCCAGGACCTGCCCTGGACAGTTTAGCCTGGTATAGAACAGATATGTCCCCTGCTATTGGCTGGGTAACACTGGAAAAAATCTTAAACTCCTCTGAGCCTCAGTTTCCCCACCTCTAAAATAATGAGACTAGAATCTGCTACCCAGGGCATTCATGAGGGTCAGGAGAAATGACCCAGAGCTGGCCTGCCATGCTGGTGGGCTCTGCATCTCTAGATTGGTTCCACCAACAATAGATTGAAACTATTTGAGACAAAATGTGCGGGCTTTTGGGGTGTGTTTCATATTCCTTAAACAATATGGTATAGCATTTATTTACAGAGTATTTATATTGCTTTAGGTATGATAAGTAATCTGGAGGTGATTTAAAGAATGTGAGGGAGGATGTTAATAGGTTATGTGACATTTTTATATAAAGGACTTGGGCATCCACAGATTTATTTTTAATTCCTATGGTGGGCCCTACAACCCGCCCCCCCACAGATAATGGCTGACTTTATATGTCCAACATAGACCCCAGAACCAATTTCAAGAAGTATTAACTTTTTTTTTTTAATAACAGAACTTGTCCCTAGTCCTGCCCGCCCTCCCTGGCCTTGGTCACACAGTGCATCTTTTTTAGAGGTTATGGGGAGGACTCGACTGGGGGGGGACTTGGAGAGGGGCTAATCGCTCTGTGACAACTATGAAAACAGGAAAACTCCTTGATGGCAAGGTCAGGCGTCATGCCAGGCTACAGAGTGAGGTGGTGTGAAACAGCTGTGGCCCAATGCCAACACAAGGGGTGAGAAGAAAGAACATGTGGACTGAGGTTTGCCCGAGAAGAGGGCACAGGGAAAACTGCCCTTCTGCCCTAGCATTGCAGGTAATGGAGTTCCTCTTTTGTTGGTCGGATGAAGGAGGAAAAGAATTACTGTAATTGAAACCCATTCAGGTTTGTATAATAAAACCTTCAGAAATAGATCAGGGGAGGCACTTAGTTGGGGGAAGGGGCGGAAAGAAATCATTTGCCCTTGGGTGCAGTAGCATGACTGGCTGCCTCCCTGGTTTTCGAAAGAATAGCACAATATAGATTGTCTCCGTGGTATTACCTACTTCGGCCTGGGAGAGAAGAAAAGAGCTGGGATCCAGAAATGGCATCTGACCTTTACTTCCCGTCTCTTTTTGAAATTCTTATTAAAATGGGTCCAATTTTCCTTGTATTGCCTCATTAGGTAGGTGAGTTATTGAGTTTGTAACCGTTCTAGTTAATTGCGCTGTTTTAACAGGGTTCCCCTGGAGGCTGTTAAGAGCTGTGAGGGGGTGAGCTCCCGAGCAGTGTGTAGGTGTGTGGCGTACGTGCGGGCCATGTGTGCACAGTTCCATCTTATCGACAGTGACAGTAGTTGATAACAAGTCAGCACTTTGAAGAAGACTCTGCCTGTCATCGGCAGAGGATTGTGAATGATTCTGGTGGAGTCCACGTGTCAGGAAGATGTCTCCGCTTTGTGCCTGCTGTTCTCCTAACATGGAGATCGAGAGAGGGAGAGAGAGAGAGAGAGCAGGCCTGAGCTCTACACCTCCCAGGGCTGGAAGAGGGAGACAAAAAGGGACTCTGAGCTGGGGGTGGTGGCTCACGCCATTATTCCCAGCACTTGGGAGGCAGAGGTAGGAGGATCACCGAGAGTTTGAGGGTGTCCTGAGACTACATAGTTAATTCCAGGTCAGCTTGGACCAGAGTGAGACCCTACCTTTCTTGAAAAAACAAAAAAAAAAAGGGGCTGGGGGGACTCTGGCCAGCCCGGAGGGACAAGAATCAGGGAAGGTCGTGGTAATGACATGCCTCATTTGGGATCATCTTTCAATGGGACTTGCACTGTGGTCAGAATACAACAGAGACCTAGGATATGGGGGAGGGTTCTGTGTGCCAGGAGGAGGGCACGGAGTACCTGTCTTGCAAAAGGCACTGCTCTTCCCAGCGTTCCCCTCTCCATATCCTCGGCTCCTGCCTCTCCCTCCGGCCTTCCTTCTCAAACTTATCAGCCTGTCACTCCCAATGCTGACCTGGGTGATCCTGAAGCTTTGACCTCTGCCTCTGCCCTTGACTCCCAGATCTTCAGTCTAGGTATAGCTAATAACCAACAGATACCCCACATACATTCAGCCTCAGCCTGTTCAAGAGCAGACCTGCCCTTTCTCTGCCCCAACCCTTTGTGTTTCTCCTGCCCATTGGTGGCCCACCCCTCTGTCTGCCAGCCACGGCAGATGCCAACACCCCATGCTTAACTCTTAGATTGCCCACATGTGACTAATCTTGATTCCTCTGGGTTCTACCTTGTGAAGGTCTCTGAAATCAGCCTTATCTACTGCTACTGTGTTTGCCCTCAGCACCTCCTACAGTGCAACCCTATTCTCTCCTTGGAACCCAGTTCTTGGGTCCTCTTGGAACCTCAAAGGCATCATCCAAGTGAGAGTTTCAAAGGGGAAAATAGATCTGGGGGTAACAAGCAGTTCTGCAGCTATCTACGTCAAAACTTTGTTAGCAATTACAAAGACATACCAGACAAGAGCACTTCCTTATTAAGGGAAACAGAGAACAGGGCCACTTAGAGAGGAAGGCACTTCTGGTGGAAGGGAGATAATGGAAGCTAAAACAAAGCGCACTGCAATATCAGTCAGCCAGTGGGTTACCACTGCATGCAGCATTTACGCATAATGACCTACAGAGTCATGTTTACTTCTCATTTTGAGCATGGGGAAATGTGATCCTCAGTGAAATAATGAATTCAGATCATATATGGGGCTGAGTGACTGAACGGGGGTGGGGGGAACTGAGACTCCCCCAGCTGGAGAGATGGCTTAGTGGTTAAAGCGCTTGCCTGCCAAGCCTAAGGACCCAGGTGTGGTTCCCCAGTCCCCACACAAGCCAGATACATGTGATGGCACATAGACTCACTCATTCTGTTATAAATCAATACAATTTTTAAAATATTTATTTATGTGAGAGAGAGAATGTGTGTACCAGGGCCTCCAGATACTGCAAACAAACCCCAGATGCATGTGCCACCTTGTGCACCTTGTGTGGTTTTTTTATGTGGATCCTGGGGAATTGAACCTGGGTCCTCTGGCTTTGCAAGGAAGTGCCTTAACTGCTAAGCCATCTCTCCAGCCCTAAAAAAGATTTTTTTTTTTAAAGCAATTGTTACATGATCTTGGGTACATAGGTATATAAGGTATATATTTATGAATATTTATGAGAGAGGCAGTAGAGAATGAGTGAGAATGGGCATGCCAGTATCTCGAGCCACTGCAAAAAACCTCAAAATGCATACACAACTTTGTGCATCTGGTTTTACGTAGTTACTGGGTCCTTAGGCTTTATAGGGAAGTGCCTTAACCGCTGAGTCATCTCTCCAGCCCCGTACTTTCACCAGCTTTTAAAAGCTAAGTTGAATTGCATGCTGATGAGCTTGTTGGTGTTGGATCTCTGTTATGACCGGCCATACAACACCTTCAGTAGTTTCTGAGTTGATCCTCTTTTTTGGCTTCTATTGTCACCAGTGCTGAAAACACCACTCCTCATGTGGCAGAAGTCTGTACAGAAATGGTTGGGAAAGTTTCTATCCTTATCCCAAGCCAGGATTCATTTAACAGCCAGTTTACCAAGCTACTTTGCCATTTGGTCCTCATGACCAAACATGCATAAAACCTGTTAAGCTTTTTGTGTCTTTGGCAAAAAATACCTGAGATAAACAATCCATTTAACTCAAGTCAGCAACCAAAATAGCAATTTCTAATATCAAGCATTCCAACAGATCATTCAAAAGGTAAAGGTTGGAGAGATGGCTTAGTGATTAAGGTGCTTGCCTGCAAAGCCCAACGACCCGGGTTCAGTTCCCCAGTGCCCATGTAAAGCCAAATGCACAAAATGGCACCATGTGTCTGAAGTTCGTTCACAGCAGCTTGGAGGCCCTGATGCTCTCATTCTTTCTGTCTCTCTTCTAGCTCTCTCTGCTTGCAAATAAATAAATATTTTTTTAAAAAGATAGCTCAATACCTAATTTATGAGCTGGGGAATGACAGTAGGAAAATATTGTCATTATTTTCCATAATTCAGTTATCATGTTTCTATAAAAGTAGAAACATTGCATGTACACATTTCATGTAAAAACCTGCAATTCACAGTATGCGGAAGTCTTGAATCTGAGCTGTGTTGTTTCACAGTATTCATTGGTGTGCTGTGGTGTGGTGTTGTGTGGTGTGGCGGCCGGCATGCTCGGTGCAGAGTGCTCATGTTGTATGTTCAGAATCCATTCAAGCATTGCCAGAAATGCCTTGGATTCATTATGCATTTGATTTTGATTCAATTTTTGGCCATTGCCCATTTAGAAATCTTGTGCTGTTGCCTTTTTTGTTTTTTGGTTTTTGGTTTTTGGTTTTTGGTTTTTTTTTTTGTGACCTCCACATTCAAATCATGGAATTGTGAGCCCTAGTTTAAGAAGCTGTGCTCTGGAGTTTGTGGAAGCCCAAACGAAGCCTCTGACTTCTGGGGAAGCTTAAGAGGAGAGATGATCAATCTATGCGTATTCTTGGAAGATGAGGCATATTTCACTCTCAAACCAGTGAGGGGGAGGGACGGTGCCTATAAACATGTTTAGCTCGTTACTGTGGTACAGGCCTTTGGAGTAAGATGAGATTCAAGCTGGTGTTTTGGTCCTGTCATTTACCATTAACTTGAGGAAGGCCTGAGCCTCTGTAGCCCTTCAGCTGCAAAAATCAGCAAGGTCAGGTGTGGTGGCTCACGCCTTTAACTCCATCACTCAGGAGGCTGAGGTAGGAGGATCCCTGTGAGTTCCAGGCCAGCCTGAGACTACACAGTGGATACCAGGTCAGCCTAAGCTAGAGCGAGATCCTACCTCAAAAAAAATCAGAACAATATTAGGATTTATCTCATAAGGGGAACATGAGGATTAAGTGAAATAATCCAGATCAGATACTAAATACACTAAATATAGTCCTAATCTTGTTGATGTTGATGGCTGGAATGGGGATGGATTCCTCATTTGTACTCTTCATTTTCCTGTTTTTAAGGAGTAAATGCCTACCACCTTCCTAAACCTTCTAGTCCTAGAAGTTGTATGCCAGTGCTATGTGGCCTTCCCAGAGAGGATGTGCCAGGAAGCCCCAAACCCCTATTTCTTCTATAACCTGTGCCAGAAGTTGCAAAGATTTTGTTTCTCTCTTTTTGTATTCCCCAAGCTTAAAAGCCACGAGTCCACCCTAGTAGTAAGAACAGTGAGCAAGGGGAGAGTAGACAGTGTTTAATTGTACAAATGGCATTAAGCCATGCACTGACAAGCACTTTATGCTAAACAAGAACGTGAGTGTCTTACTGCTGTTTGGTGTTGCTATCTGAAAACCTAAGTGAACACTTTCTGGATCAATTCCTTTCCTCTCCTTTCAGCTGCCTGTCTCACTCCTGACCTTGGATGACAAAATACAGGAATGCTGAAACAAGCAATATGTTTGGCTTGGGGCTCCTCTCGTCAGGCTTGAGGAGGTGCTTTTGAGCACTGCAGCCTGGCTTCCTGGCAGTCTCTCCCAAGGAGAGGATGGCATGCATTTGCCCCTGAGGAAGACCGTGGAGGGTGTACTTGACATCCTGGGGCAGTGCTTCTCTTGTGCGGGGTGGCGGGAGGATGTATTATATCAGTTACTTTCTTGTCACTGTGAACAAATACCTGACCAGAAGAAAAGATTTATTTTGGCATTTAGCTCCAGAGGGTAGAGGCTTCCGTGGTGAGGGAAAGCTTGGCAGAGGCAGGAAGCAAGGTCACATTGTCACATCAGCAGGGAGGAAGTCAAAGGAGAAAACAGCAGGTGGGACTTCCTCTAGTAAGTCCCCACCTCCTAAGGTTCTGTAACCTTCCCCAGTACTGCCATTTTGCTACAGACCAAGTGTTCAAGTGCACGAGTCTGTGGGAGCATCACATTCGACAGGCTCAGGGCCAGCATGCATTGTTGAGCCTTCACAAGTAAGTGTCCGTGCCTTATGAATTAGGTATTTGGTTTATTAGTTGTTTTGTTTTCACTTTTGTTTTGCAGAGGAGCCTCAGAGAGTTTAGCAAGAAAGTGACAGACACAGAACCTGAGCTGGGCTCAGTGTCTGAAGCCTCTTCCGGCACTGAGGTGGCCATGGTGGTCCAGAGCAGCTCAGGCTCCAGGGAGGAAGAGGGCTTTGGTGGTCAGGCAGACCCGCTTTCAGAACCCAGCTCTAAACACAGCTACCTAGTGACCTGGAGCTCTTTCTCCTTGCTCTTCAAATTCCTCTTCAGACAAACCTTTCCACAATGTTGTGCAAAGAATAGCAATCATGGGGGGCTGGAGGGATGGCTAAGCGGTTAAGGCACTTGACTGCAAAGCCAAAGGACCCAGAACCCATTCCCCAGGACCCACGTAAGCCAGATGCACAAGGTGGTGCATGCGTCTGGAGTTTGTTTGTAGTGGCTGGAGGCCCTGGTGCACCCATTAAAAATATAAAACAAAACAAAGAATAAGGATCATGGATGCAGCCTCCGGCATGTGGCCATTCTGCAGGTGGTCATGCGGTCACCACATGTTAGTTTCCCTTCAAAAATCTTCATCCCGACCTTCTCCCAGTACTCTTGTTCACGTGCAGGGTAGACTGTAGCTTTGGTGGGAGTAAGGCCCAGCTGTAAACCACAGTTTTACATGTGGACAGGCTGGGTGACAGCAGAGAGGCACAATGGCTACTGTTCATCACAACGATCTATGGATGTTGACCCTCGGCTATGGCACCGAGGAAGTTCATCTCTGCCTGGAAGAGGTGCCAGACCCCCTCTTTCAGTTTCAAGCTCCCATTCTAGACTTCCCTCTCAGAGCCTACTTTGTATGGCTAGGTACTCCAAATAGGTGACCATGGCCTCACCCATTCTTTGGCAGCGTAAGTGGAAGGTGGACAAGCTCCCAGCTAGGACACACACATAGAAGCCCATTGATGCCAGGAGAAAGGCTGTGTGAGGACTGTCAGCGCGGAGGAGGGCTCTAGATCACACCCGTAAGCCACACCTTCCGTAGAGTATAGCTAGGAGAGCCAGGGAAAGGCCGCATATAGAAAATAAAAGGCAAGCTGGGCGTGGTGGCGCACGCCTTTAATCCCAGCACTCGGGAGGCAGAGGTAGGAGGATCACCATGAGTTCAAGGCCACCCTGAGACTGCATAGTGAGTTCCAGGTCAGCCTGGTCCAGAGTGAGACCCTACCTCGAAAAACCAAAACAAAAAAGAAAGAAAGAAAGAAAGAAAAGAAAAGAAAAGGCAGAAGGTACCAGCTGCAATGATTCCTGACCATGTCATATCTTGTAGACCGTCGGTGACAGTGTGGTCTTCTGACACCCATGCCCTGAGTGTCTAGTTCAGCCAGAGCATCTGTGTCTTTTCACTCACCCAGAGTCCTCTGAGGTTACTCTAGTACCAGGCTGTGGTAAGTCAGGTGTGAATGGGGAGGTTAGGTAGTTACGAAATGCAGAGCTGTTGTGGACATGGAGTTCATCGATGCACAGGGACCCAGTGAGGTTTTCATTTGGCACTGGCAGTCATTGCTGTTATGGTCACTATTTCATACCAAAACAAGACTTCCCAAATTTTTACAGGTTACAGGAACTGCATTAATTTCAGTTATTACTATTTCAGCTACTTTAGCACAAATTCAGTTTTGGTAGCAAGGGCCTTGGTATAAGGAAGGGGAAGAAGTGTTTATTATTCTGGTTTTCATCTGCCCAGTAGAACACCAGCCCTTCAGTAGCAGCATGAGTAAAATTCTCATTTTGGAAATACACTTTTCTACAGATGCATTTGTAGTTTTGTCAGTCTGGCTCTGTTTTTGTTTACAAACTTGATCAACTTTTATAGAAATAGATTAGTTTGCAGTTATTTCCCATAGAGAAGCAAAACATGTACCAGCAATTTCGAAGCAACGGTTGAAAAACAGCAGACCATTCGAGTTTACTCCTGTAGTGTTTTAAGTGGTGTCAGAATAGAGCAATAATTTAGGGACTAGACAGTTATTAACTGTGGGCTGTGATTTATTAAAACTCAACACATACCCCCTTCTGGGACTCACTTCCTCATATCACCATTTGAGGGTTGCTTTTATTCTTTTTTTGGTTTTTCCGAGGGAGGGTCTCACTGTGGCTCAGGCTGACCTGGAATTCATTATGTAGTCTCAGGGTGGCCCCAAACTCATGGCGATCCTCCTGCCTCTGCCTCCTGAGTGCTGGGATTAAAGATGTGTGCCACCACGCCCGGCTTATTCTTATTCTCATTGGCTTTGTGCCTCTTTTCATCCTGACAGTAACCCTGAGCTGTGTTTTCTTATTACCCACATTTTACAGGTAAGATCACTGAGACAGGAAGCGCTGGCACTTCCAAAGGCCGTATGGCTACATGTGGCTCTACCACAATTGAATCTAGGACTTTCCTGTGGTTTCTAAAAACTCTCATAGGGTTTCTTTGTTTTTTAGATTCTGTTTGTAGTTGGTTTTTTGAATCAAGAATGAGGGTTTCTCACTTGTAGTGAGCTTGACATCGCTTCCTACGTAATGTCTTCAGCAGTGTACAGCATGTGACCTCATCTCTTAGTCCCACATATTTGTGTTTGCCTCACCTGATTGCTTCTTGGCTTCAGACCCAGGAGGTTCCATTTTCAGACATCCAGTCTGCTGACCTTGCCTTCGAGAACTTTCCTTCAGCACCAGGCCTCTGTTCTCTCTTCAGTTGATCGTCTCTTGAAAATGACAACCTATAGCTTTCCACTTGAAGAGCATTGACAAAATGTTTAGGAGCTCAGGATTTTCAAGACACTCCAAATCCTGTTGCTCAGCTAGTATTGAGGCTGCTGGCCACAGTGCACAGAGTTAGGCTTTGGCGACATCCTTTTCATGTTGTCTGCCCAGGGACAGTGCTTGTAAGTATGTAAGTCTTGGGGGGAAGGGGTCAGTATTAAAAGCATATTATTGCTGTTTCTGAATATGAATAAAACAATGTTATGGAAAAGGATGGAGAGCAAGTAAAAATTAGCCCCCTCCCCTTAGTTACTGAAAATTCATGGGTGCAGTCCACTCAAACATGCTTGTTAGGATGGAGGTTATGCATGTATAATTTTGTGACAGTAGAATTCAATATATATGCTACTTTGAAACTGTTTTTACTCCCTGTGTCTGGAGTGTGGTTGGCAGTCAACCTTTTAATACACTTATGAAGCTAAACCATCTTTAGAAGGCAAGAGAGATTTCAGGTTGAGTAATTGACTTCGGAGGTAGTTCGGTTTAGAGGTACGTGCCGGGCTTGGATGGCATAGGTGGCTATTCAAGTACGGAGGGCGTGGTGGGGCTTCAGGACCATAAGGAAATGAGCTGTGGACCAAAGTCTGATGCGTCCAAGTTCATTTCACAGCATGGGAAAGGGGAGTGAAGATGCCTTCCATCGGGCATTTGTTTCATGTGTGAATATTTGAACATGTGAGCTGTGTTGGCACCACACAGATAAAATGTGAAGGGGAAACATGGAAAATAAACTTGTATATATTTCACTGCCCATAAAGAATGCAATTCCAGGGCTGGAGAGATGGCTTAGCGGTTAAGCGCTTGCCTATGAAGCCTAAGGTCCCCGGTTCGAGGCTCGGTTCCTCAGGTCCCATGTTAGCCAGATGCACAAGGGGGCGCACGCGTCTGGAGTTCATTTGCAGAGGCTGGAAGCCCTGGCGCGCCCATTCTCTCTCTCCCCCTCTATCTGTCTTTCTCTCTGTGTCTGTTGCTCTCAAATAAATAAATAAAAATTTAAATAAATAAATAAATAAATAAATAAAAGAATGCAATTCCAGTTGTGAGGTGTTAACGTCCTTCCTGGACTCTTATAAAAGCAAGCAGGTGTGATTTCTATGTGCAGTAGCCAGCAGGTTGCTGGGGAAATGCTCTGGGTATTTAATCATGGTGTAGTCTTGTTTGTTTTCTTTATAACAGGAAAACATCTTTGGCTTGCTTCTGTAGCCAGATTGATTTTGCTTGTGGGTGTCCAGATGCTGATGAGCTGTAATTAGCATAAGGAGGAGGCTGGAAGGATGTTGAACACTCTTCACAGGTAGCCAAACAAAGGAGCCACAAGCAGAGGCTGCTCTGAGGTTGAGACCTGACTGAGGTGGGGGGGGGGGGGCTGAGGATGAGCTTGGAGACTGTTGACCTGGCCGTGGGGAAGTCAGTGTAGCCAGGCACCTCTCTTTGAGGAGTCCCTTCTAATCCCAGAAGAGAGGAGCCCTGGGCTGTGCTCAGAAGACTGGATTTGCACTGCTGACCTAACCCCCTTAAGCTTCTCTTTGGGGCAAGTCATTTGCTCTCTCAAACGTGAGACTTGGATAAGATAATATGCATGAGGATGCTTTGTGTGCTATAAAAGTGTGCACGCATGCAACACAGAGGTGTATGCATCGCACGCAGTGTTTTCCCTGTTTCTTTACATTCCTTCCACTTATTCTTCTTAACACTTTTTTTTTTTGTCTTATTCCTGGTGCCAGAGTAGAAAGAAAATGATTGTTAATTCATTCCCTATTTGCTGCAGGGTTACTACAAAATAAATTAAGCATATCATTTTGATAATCACTAAAAAACATGCCTACGACTTTCTTAAATGTATTGATTAGTAATAAATCATGTCTGTGTTAAGTATGCCTGCCGGCTGGCAAACTTCTAAAATAACAATGTTTCTGGGCTGGTTAACAGGCTGATCTGCCTGACAAGGTGTTAGCCAGGCTGAGGTTCCTGTTACAGAGGATGGTGACTCACACTTACTCAAGCAGTGCTGGGTTCCAGTGTCTACATGAAATGTCCACGTGATGTTAGTACCTACCACCAGCCCTGGTGGGTTGTCACTAGCTAGTTTTATACTGAGGAAACAGCCCCCTGAGAAGTGTAGTGTGTCCTCAGGTTGTGTACACGGTTTAACACCCACTAGAATATAAAGCTGAGTTCTTCTTTAATTTTTTTTATATTTTATTTTTATGTATTTGAGAGGGGTGCAGGTAGAGAGAGGGAGGGACAGAGGATGGATGTGTCAGGGCCTCTAGCCACTGCAAATGAACTCTAGACACATGTGCCACCTTATGCATCTGACTTATGTGGGTTCTGGGGAATTGAACCTGGTTCCTTAGGTTTCATAGGCAAGCGCCTTAATCACTGAGCCATCTCTCCAGCCCAAGGCTGTGTTTTTAATACTGTGCTTCAGCTTCCCAAGGAGATTTCTCAAACCAGAAAGTTAAGTGAGTTTTAATCACCAAGGTAACAGTTCAATAACTAGCTGTTTCTACAAATGGCAGAGGGAGAATGTGATGCTGGCTGTCACATTTGGAGCAGGCAAGCACTACCAAGTTTTGTGGTGCTGGATAATATAGGATGTAAATTCTTTATATAGTTCTTAGTTTTTAGATTAATGAGCCATGTTCTAATAGTTTGTATTTATTTCATGTTAAGTTAGATTTGCCTGTAAGTCTGGCAGGGGTCTAGTGATGATGTGATGGGAAAAGCACAGCCTGGTAGAACCTGCAGAACTGAGTTCAAATGCCAGCTCATGCCAGTTGTGACCTCTTGGCATGTTACCATTAGTCCACAGATCCAGTTTTCTCGGCGTCTCAGAGTTTATGTTGTGAATTGCAGGGGCCTGGGATGAGCCTACAGCTGTCTGACTAGCTGCCAGTGGTGCCAGCGCTGCTCCTCCCACCATGCCCAGCATGCTGGGCCATGGTGAAGCGAGACATTGGCGTCTGCCTCACAGATTGGTGGTGGGGTCTGGCAGACGCTTAACAAATAGCCCTCTCCTTCTGACGCACGGGGGAACCTCTTGGAGTTGACCTTGCCTCAAGAAGCTGGTCTAGAAATACCTGTTCCCAGTATGTCTTATCTGATCAAAAGTCCCAGATGACAGAGACCATTTTGAAAATCCTGAATTTGGGGTTAAGCTTTGTCTGAACGTGGCCACACCGGAGCGCAGCCCAGTAGCTTAAGAGGCTCATCTAAAGCAGCGAGCCAGAGCTGGAGGCTCTGCAAAGACTTTGATCTGTGAGGTGCTCAGAGGGAGCCCAGCCGGCCTCTTCCACAGGTCATTTTGTACAGCTCTCCATGGTAAACACTCAGTGGGGCCACGGAAGGTGTTTGACCCCAGAAGACACAAGTGAGCCACCTCCAGCCCACCCTGAAGGCGCTCACTTCCTGCTGGAAGACCACATGCAAATAAAGGTGCTGGCAAGGGAAGCTGGAGGTTCCAAAGGAGGCAGGTTGCAAGGCGCGATGGGAAACTGCTGAACTAGACATCTCAGTTCCTGGGGAAGACTGGAAGGAGAGAAAGGGAGTAGGAATTCCCCATATGGACAAGGCCTGGAATTACTTCCAGGGAAAGGCGTAGCATGTGCAAAGGCGCTGGTCACTGTCCTGTCCTGGGAGCCACACCTGCCTCCCGTCTTCCACAGGGCCAGGGCCATGACCAGGAGGACGGAGGACCAGCCCAGGCTGCCAGAGCTGACACACCAGGAGGGAGCCAGAGCCGCAGATGGCTGTCCTCCTGGCTGTCACACGGTCCTGGTGTTTGTCTTCTAAGGCAAGCCTTTCATTTCCCCTCCACCTTGGAGTTCATGTATGAAGCTGGTCGTGAGTAACACTGTAACATAGACGCCTCTTGAATGGGAGCCTGCAGGTCCTGCCACCCACTGCCCCGTCACATGCTCACTCTGGGAACCCACTCCATCTCTCCAGGCCATCCTCTGCCTCCTTCCAGAGTCCTTTAAAGTCTGCTCGCTGCAGATCTAGAATAAAACCTGGATGGATGTGGCATGTGAGGCCAGCCCCTTGGGCCTCCCCTTGGCTACTTGCTGTCCTCCTTGCCGTTCCGTTTCCAGTGGTCTGAGCTCCGCACATCCTCCAAGCATGCCATTGTTTCCCTTCTGTGCCTCAACATGTGGTCCCTTCCCCAACCCCCTTCAGGTGGGGCCAGTTAATTATGCTTCAGATGGGTGTCTTCCCAATCTGTGTCCCCCAGAGCCTCTCTTGCTTTCCTGCTTCTCTTCTTTGACAGGCCTCTTACTTGTTCTCCCAGAGTGTCCCTGTGGGAAGTGGCTATTAGCTTGTTTGTTTCCACTCAGCTGTAGGCTCTGTCAGGCAAGGGCCACATTATGCTTGGGGTGGGTGGGGTGGATAGAATCCCTTTTCATCTTTTATCTCTGTGTATGTAGACCCAATCAGAGGAAAAAAAATATTTTATTGTGGGAATTGTCAAAATACACAGAGGAGGAAAACACATGCATATTGGTTCTTAGCCTACCTATCACACAGCTTTGATTAAGGCTTTGCCAATCTTAGGCTGGAGGGATGGCTTAGCGGTTAAGGTGTTTGCCTGCAAAGCCAAAGGACCCAGGTTCAATTCCCTAGGACCCACATTACCCAGATGCACAAGGGGTCACATGCATCTGGAGTTAGTTTGCAGTGGCTGGAGACCCTGGAGCGCCCGTTCTCTCTCCCTCCTTCTGTTAAATAAACAAAAAGACTTTGCCAATCTTGTTTCATTCCCTGCCTTCTATTTTTTTTCCCTGCAGTATTGTAAAACTTCATGTAATTTTACCTCTTATGGAGTTTTTTAATTCACGAAATCACTAACTGATATGAATGAGAGCCTGAGAGGCAGCCATTTTTCTAGCCAGAATATATCCATTAACATTAAGATCTACTGATCATTCGGCCTAGTGCCAGTAGATGTCAGAAACAGCTTACTCGGGCTTTCTCGGTGGTAGCACTATTGACACTTTATATTAGGTCCTCCTTTGTTGCGAGGGGCTGTCCTGTGCTTATAGGGGACTGGTCAGCATTGCTGGCCTACACCCACGAGAGGAATAGCAGCCTTAGTAACTACTAGCACCCTCATAGAAATTACAGATGTTGCTGGGTATGGTGGCACATACCTTTAATCCCAGCACTTGGGAGACCGAGGGAGGAGGATTGCTGTGAGTTCCAGGTCAGTCTGCTTCAAATAACCTACAAAGAAAAGAAAAGAAACTGTAGATGTCTCACTCAGTAAAATCCTTTCCTTCTTCCCTGCTGTGGAGAGCCACCCTCATAGAGAAAGGGGGGAATGTTGCTGCTCTTGAAAGCTGGGAGGGCTGTTCAGTAGTCAGTCAGGGAGAGTCCTGCTCATTACGACTGTGCTGCTTCATGCTGGGGAATAAAGTCGGTGTTCCGCTCCTGGCCCGTGTGCCAGGGTGCGTCCCACCATGCCGCGTGGCATTTCTAAAAATTACCAGGGTCAAGTCAGAGGCTTCCTAGGAGCTTGTGGCCTTGTGGTTTCCGTGAGAGTGTCTCACTGAACAGAAATGATCCTGTGGCTAGGTGAGGAGAGTTCTAGAATAGTGCTACCAGTCAGGGCTTATGGCTGCAGATGATGGCTGTTTATCACTCCCTTTTGCCAAAGTGGAGCTGGCTGAGGGAGTACTTCTTTGGGCATGCGTCTTAGATTCCAGAGTGGTAGACCAGGAGCGTTTGGTTCACAGAAATTACTGTGAAGTTGGATTTTGCCAGAAACCATCCATTTTGCATAAAGCAAAAGGACATTGGAGTTGCACTTTGTAGCTTTGTTCAGAACAGGCTCTTGGCTTATTTATCACAACTCAACCTTCTAAACAGTTACTGTGGAAAGCTGGGGGCTGGGAAACTTAATTCACCAGAGAGGGTGCTTTGGGGATGTAGAAAGAACACTGGCCTTTGGTTTATGCCTTTAACTAATTCTGCAGTCTTGGGTCAGGCCTGAACCTCTCTGAACCTCACTGCAAAATGGGATGACTAACTCACTGCAAGAGTAGCCATGAATGTCAACTGAGAAAGGGAAGCTTGGGGGCTCAGAACACTTGCTGTAAGGCCTACACCCAGCATTACCAAAACAAAAAGAAAAAAGTTGAGAAATTTCTAGCCTGGTACTTGGCATAGGACATTACAATGACTTTCCTTCTCGAAAGTGCATGTGTCTTGCCAACTCTTATTCTTTCTTGTATACCTGTAAAATGACTGCACAGGATAGATAAGAAGGCAATGGTGACATGTCCTTACTGTACTTGCCAACATATTGTTGATTACATTTTGTTAGTCAAACGATGTAAAGCTGTCTTTGTCACACACAGTGTGTTCTTTAGGGTAAGCGAACTCTCCTTCCTATGTGGGTCTCATTCTGGTTCAATCCCAGAGCATCTTCAGAGCAGCAGGGCCTGCACAGTTTTCCAGTCATTTTTGTGAACAGTCATAGAATGGTTTCGTCTGTTCGCCTCAGACTTGGAAAAACTGCTTGAGCACCCCTGAAGTCCCTTCATCTTCTCACTGTGCTGCGTGCCAGGCTGAAGGAGGCAGGGTTAAGAAGTCAGACTTGAAACAAATGAACACAAGGCTACCTTGCGTCTGCACACAGGCCTTTCTGGTCTCTGTGGCAATCAGCAGAGCCCTGGAGCCCAACAGCAGTTGGCAAGGCTGCAGCTGCCTCAGGAAGGCTTGGCTGCTTAATGTGGGAGGAAGAGGAGGAGGAGACGGGGCTATTGCACAGTGCCAAGGCAGCACCACAGAATAAGGTGAACACGGTGAAGAGGTAGGTTTAGCTCATTCTGGAATTCCACACACACACACCCGTACCCCCCCCCCCAGCAGAATTTCTGCCCAAAGCAGGCTTGCAAGAAAAGGCTTTAGGGATTGTAAAAATGTCCCCTGTGCTCTGGGGCTGTGATGGTCACCCCTGCTGTGCTGAGGCATGCTGATGCTTGCAAGAGAGTCCGGAGAGCAAAGGCCTGCACAGAGGGACAGTATGGGAGCCTAGCTCTGGGTAAGAGTCTAGGATGTGTGGTATGCCTGAGGAGACTTTGCTCTGCTCCCCCAGCCCTCAAGGACTATTTGGCAATACACAGAGCTGGCCATCAAAAAAAGCTTATTTTTTAAAATATATTTTATTTTAATTTATTTATTTATTAAGCAGAGAAAGAAGGAGAGAGAGAGAACGGGCATGCCAGGGCCTCTAGCCACTGCAAACGAAGTCCAGACAGATGAGCCACTTTGTGCATCTTACGTGAGTTCTTGGGCTGACATCAAACCTAGGTGTTTAGGCTTCGCAGGCATATGCCTTAACCACTAAGCCATCTCTCCAGACCCCAAAAAGATTCTTTACAAAGAAAACTAGTTACAGTACAAATGTTCTGGCTATCTCGTGTCAGGATCCAAGGATGTCAGCATGTATTTGATTGGAAGGGAGCGGTAGTAACTAAGTACTACACTTTTTCAACCCCTGACGGAGCTGGTAGGCCGCAGGAGCTGAGCGTCCACGGCAGCCGTCTTCATCAGAGGCTGTGCCGAAGGCCAGCGAGATGCTGGTGCTTATGGGCATTCCTGCTTTAAAAAAGAAAAGGTGATGAACTCCAGACACTCATTTCTGCCAGTTAATGACTAAGGCTTACTTTCAGAAAGCTGTATCCATCCATGCGGCCCAGCTCTGTCTGTGTATCATGATCTAGAGCGTCTTAAAGATCCCCTTGGAGATGGTGAGGGGAAAGGAAGACAGCGTACTTGCCTTTCTGCCAACAGTAGCTTCTGCTCTTTTAACTGCCACTGGATGTAGAGCTGCTGCTGAGCAGGGGTGCACCCGCCTTTGCTTGGGCTCTCGGGACTCACACTGTCACCGTGGCCTTCTTAAGGAAAGAAGTTAGGGACTGTTTGTTCTACCTTGCTCCAGTGCTCAGAGGAAAAAGGACAGGCCATTGTGGCTGCTACCCACACTTCTTCTCCGTAGGAGCACGCCCATGAAGCAGGACCCACAGTGGATTGCAGAGGGAGATGAGACTCACAGTGCCTAATGTCCCTCTCAGGCCAGCCGGCAGGCCTGGCAGCTTCCCCGTGCCGTCAGGACCCAGATTCCCTCTAGCATTCTGTACTAGCTGCCATTTTTGAACTTGCCTCATGGTCGCTGGTAGCCACTAGAGCTCCACTTATGACACCTATATTCCAAACAGCAAGAAGGAAAAGGGTGGGGGAGGGAAGGGTGAAGGGGGACGAGTCCCTTCTGGAAGTCCCAAGTACCAGTCCACTGAAGTCACTGACCCCGAGTTAGTCTCACAGCACTGCCTACTGATAAGAAAAGCTACAGGGAGTAGCAGACAGCTTCAGGTTTGCTGAGAACAATTTCCAGACCAGGCACAGTTATGGAAGAAGGGATTTACTGAAGCTTACAGATCCAGGGGAAGTTCCACAATACTTGGCTTAATGCTCCAGTTGCTTCAGTTGCAAGCCCCAAGCCCATGCCCATTGCTCCAAAGCAAAAGTTCCAGGAGACCAAAATCCACATGGTCAAGTTCATCCCATCCTACTCCTGGTACTACAGTCTGTATTCGTGAGGGTTCTCTAGAGGAACAGAACCAATAGAATGAATTGCATTTAAAAAAGAACTTATTGGATTAGCTTACAGCAATCCAACAATAACAGCTTGCAGGCCTGAGAGTCAAGGAACCCGGTAGCTGCTCAGTCCGTGAGGCTGGAGGCTTTCTGGAGAGGCACTGCTCTTCCATCCACATTGGAAAACAGCTCTGGCAGCCATTTGGGAGGAGGGGATACTGTCCTTCCCAGAGCTTCCTTAGATAAAGTCCCCTGTCCAAAAGGGGCTGCTCACTCTGGGGGAAAGGCTCATCCTGGGGGAAGGATTCCTCCTTTAGTTAATCCTTCCTGGAAGCAACCTCAGAGAACCACTTATGAGGAATGTCTGTGGATTCCTAAACAGATCAAGTTGACATAAACTTAACCATCACACAGGGCTTGTTTTGTTTTTAAGCTGTTCACATTACTTCTAAGTAAAATTAAAACAGCCTCTAGTACCAATAAATCAGAGGAGAGCCAGCTGGGGATGTGGGGTCACTGACAGTCTCAGCCAGCTTACTGTCCCTGAATGTACAGAATGCCTCGCAGAGTTGGCTCAGCCTGTACTGAGCTCCATTATCCCATGATGCTGCCCAGAGCTCGTGCGACTCCAATCACACTGCTGCTGCGTGTGTGACAGGGTTGGTGTCACTGACAGAGAAGACTGTAGGAGACAGACAGAAAAGAACAGACCAGAAGTTGGAGGTAGTTGCGTAGTAGGGTTGTCAGGCCTGGCAGCCATCTCTTCCAGCCCTTCTGGAGCCCAGGCCTGGCTTCCCCTGGGGAGGGTGGGCGGAGCCGCGCTGCTCTGCTCTTTCCCCCTGAGCTCGGGGAACAAGGCAGCGTGTGACCGAGAAACATTCCTGAGCACACCCAGCCACTCCTTGCTTGAGCGCACATTTTCCCACCGCCACAGGGTTGTAAATTTGTCAAGATAGCACTTAAATACTTTTCTGATCCATACTGCTACTAGGACGTTGCGAGAAGTCAGAAAGGGATCCCATGGGGAGGAGGAGAACGTGCGAGTCAACCTGAGCTCGCTCTGCGGCCCGTGTGCTCGCTCACTCGCTGTTTGCAGCCTCTCATCACAAGGAAAAACCAGGATGCCCAGATGGTTTTAGCTATTTCAGGTTGAGTCCATTTCAGCAGAAACAATAGTCAAAATTTCAAACAGTATACATATCAGAACTCCTTTTGGGAAAATCGCCTTGGGAACTTGTTCGTTTATATTCCAAGTTCACATTGCCCTCACCTCTTGCTTGACTCTTTCTCAACATTTTCTTTAAAAATTCAAACACACATAAAAGGTGAAAGGAAGGTATGGCGGATGCTCACATACCCGCCTCCAAGGATACAGTTAACATTTTGCTATATTTTCTTTCCCACATATTCTACCCACCCCTCCATCCATTTTTATTTTTCAAGGTAGCGTACTTCACACTTCAACACACCAGCGTGCTTATCATTAACCTGGAGTTATACGTTATGTTTAGATACAATCACACAGTGAGATACACAAACCTTGAGTGGCTCCTATAATTAGTTTCAGCAAATACATATGCTGTCGAGATGTAGAACATCTTATTATCCCAGAAAGTTCCTTCTGGCTAATGAGATCCCTCCTCCTGCCTCACGAAGCTAGCCTCTGTTGTGTGTTTTCTCCATAAGCAGGTTAGCCTCTCCGGCAGCCTCACTCGCTCGTTGGGTTCACACAGGGTCTTCTCATTTGGATGGGGCTTCCTTCCGCTCAGCGTGCTGCTTTGGACACTCGTTAGTAGTCATGGTGTGCATTGCGAGCTTGCTTGCTCCTTTTCTTTTGTAGGATGGATGACTTTTATCCCCCATGCTTCCTGTTAATAGGCTGCTTCTGCTTTGAGCCACAGGGGATCCAAGTTCTTTTGACCTCTTGGGTAAATACCTAGGGGTAGAATGGCAAGGTCATTCAATAGGTCACTCTTTTCTGGCAACTGGGGCCTCATGATTGAGGTGATGGTTGATCTCATGAACGATCTCGGTCACCCTCATCCTGTAGTCTAGGGTGAGAGAGAAGAGATCCGCAGAGGGCTCCTCTTGGACACACCAGTGTTCTTTGCATCACTCCTCCTGAGAAAGGCCTGAGATTCCTTCCAGGGGCCATTAACTATTTCAGTTCTGCTGAAGGACAGTTGATTAGTAGCTACACCCAACTGCACCATCCTCTGCCTTCTCAGTCCTATGGGGTAAAGTCCAGACTCCAGTGGAGTGTGTAAGGTTCTTGTCTAGTTCTCCATCTCATCTTCCATCCTCCCCTCGCCTCCTGCACTCTGCCCTGAGCTGTTCCCACTTGTCTTCATGCCTCAGCCTCTCCTGCTGGGGCCTGTGATGAAATCCTCGGTGTAGGATTTGGCTCATGCAGGCCCTCCCGAACAATCAGTTGCTTCAATGGGTGCCCTTTCTCAGGGAATCCGTGCGCTTTGCATATGTGTGTCATCAAGCTTGCTCCCACCATATCTTGTTACAGTATCACGTCCAGCATTGGTTGAACTGTTGCAGGACTAGGGTCAGGGAGGGCTAGGCACACCCAGCCTTCACGGAGCTTCCCCTCTGTCCGGGGCTCTGCAGCAGTGTCTCTTCTGTTTAGCCTGGTAGCACTCAGATGCCAGCTGACGGTGATTTCTCCTCACCACATCCTTCGGGTATTTTGCGCTTTGAAAGCTTCATCCAATGAAACTCTCATGATTGTGTTTGCACAAGTAGCACTAATGAGGTCAAATGCCTTCCTCATATCCCCACTGGATATTAAAGTTTTAGTATAGTCAACTAAGTGGGTCACTTCCTAGCTGTAAGACCCTAAAAGGCAAATTTCTTCTTCCAACTCAGTCACTAGTTTTTTTTTTTTTTTAATCTGTGAAATGAGGAGACTGGTCAAAAGTGCTCCTTGCTGGGAGTGGTGGTGCACACCTTCAATTCCAGCACTCAGGAGGCTGAGGTAAGAGGATCACTGTGAGTTCGAGGCAAGCCTTAGACTATATAGTGAATTCCAGGTCAGCCTGGGCTACAGCAAGACCCTACCTCAAAAAAAAAAAAAAAAAAAATGTGGTCCTCAGGATTGTTGTGTAGTAAGAGTGAGATGAGATGAGGCAAAGTGTGCAAAGCACGCTCAGAGGCACATAGTAGGTTTGTTTGCGTGTTGCCTCGTAAAGTCCCCGGTCTCTAACCCAGTGCCTGCCACATATTGAATATTCAGGAAGTGTTTCAAGAATAAGGATGCATGTATTTTGCGTATGTGTTAAAGAGGCTATATATAGATGCTCACACAGACCCATCTGTCTTGCGAAGAGTGTTTGATCTGACTAGCATCAATATTCAGCCGGAGGGGCCAAGCACACACGCGTGACTCTTCCTGGCTTGCCACATCCCCTGCTAGGCAGATGTCCATTATCATGAAATGTAAAAGGGGGGGAAATAATAATAAAGGCAGAGGAGTGTGATGTTATGGCTTGGTTTGACAGGGCCTCCTGCTACTTTAGCTGCCAGTGCTGGGCAGGGAACAGAGTCATCTGTATTCCAGCACACCGCTGCTGAAGTCAGGATCGATCTAATTAGGGTATTTTAAACATCCTTTTTGCATTCAAGCCTTTACAGAAACCAGGATGTCTGTCCATCTGGGTAGCCGGAGGCAGGTTGGCAGTGAGGTTCAGGGATTAACACAGAGATGGCGGTAATTTTAGAAGCGCCGTATGATTTCCTTAAAACAAAAGAGCTAATGGCCTTGGATGGTTGGAGGAAACAAAGGCAGCTTTGCAGCATGGCCTTGAATTTTAAAGAAGCTCTGCAAGAGCCTGCCAGGGTAGGGGCCTGGTGGGCGCAGCACAGGGCCCATTTTCATCCGAAGAATAGAATACCGTCTGCCCACATGCCTATCCATTTGGGCTTCTGGAAGGCCGGTGCAGGCCGGGTGGGCAGCACGGCCAAGACTTCAGTGCCAAGCCACTGAGACATGCTTAGGTCTACTTGTCATAGTCCAGCACTCAGATTGAGGCGTGCGCTGCACCCACCTTTCCAACTTCCCCTTGGCCCTTCGCCCTCTGAGTCTCCCACCGCATGGATCTCTTCTGTTTGCTTTTCATCTTCATTCCTTTGCTTCAGGTCAGTCCATCTGCTTGTAGCATGCTTGTTCCTGCTCTCCTCCTGCCTGCCCCTGTCCTTGAAGGCTCCGCTCCAGTACGACCTTCCCTCCATCTCCCCAGCTGCCCTGGCCAGCGGCGTTTGCTCCGGTGGTGCGCTCTGCCTCTTTCTCAGTCACCGTCACGTTCTGTGCGTCATTTTAGTAATTCTTTATTTTCAACAGCTCTGTTGAGGTATCATTGACATCTTCAAAGGTTGGAGCTTTACATTTTGATATATGTGTCTATTAGGAGCTGCAGGTGCCTCCTCTTCCTCTATGGTAAGCACAGGCCTCCCTGCCGGCCACACTGAAACTTAGTGGAGGTTCGGACAGGACACTTGTGGAGCTGGAGGCATCTCCTTGGCACAAGGGGATGAGGAAGTCACAGCTGGGAATCACTGCTCTCTACCTTGTCACCATTTTCCTTCCCTCCCCATCTCCCACTCCCCCAGCTTGGAGACTTGTTACTATAAAGACTGTTCCAGGGCCAGAGCCCTGGCTCAGCTGCCTGCACAGCCTAACAATCCCAGTTCAGTTCCCCAGTACCCATGGAAAGCCAGAGGCACAAAGTGGTACTTAAGTCTGGAGTTTGTTTTCAGTGGCTAGAAGCCCCAGTGTGCCCATTCTTTCTCTCTCTCCTTGGAAATAAGTAAACAAAATATTTTAAAAAGGTATTCCAAGTCTGTGAATGTGCCCGGAAGACCTAAACTCCTGGCTTCTGTTAACCTGCCAGCCTTGTCTCCGGAAATGACATTGAGCTCAGGGCCATTTGCTTGCCAGTGTAACGCACCCAGCTCTGCATTTCTCATAGCAGTCTGAGAAAATCTCTTTTCTGTCTCAGTTCTGACTTCTCCTTCTCCAGTCTGTGTAGCTATTCACCCATCCCTCTTTCCTACCCCATTTGTACTAGGAGCCCTTCACTAGATGTCATCTGAATCCACATGAGCCAGTTAGTCACCTGCTCGTCTTCACTCGTAAGATAGAAGGCTGCCCCACTGTGGACGGTCTTTCATCTCCACAATCCCCGGCACACAGTAGGTGCTCAAGATGCTTCACACCCTGTTATTGAGGCGAGGCCCAAGACTGAGAAGCTATTTGTTTTCTTTACAGACCACCTGTTCAGTTTTCTACTCTTCCTATGAGACCAAAGGGCAAATGATGCTGTCTAAGTGCATTGGTTTTTAACAAAAGGGAGGGCCGTCTCTGCTTAGGTACGCAGTGTCCTTCAGTGAACAGCCACTACCTACCTTAGGGCTGTCTGCATGTCTCCTAGAATCTTGTTTTATTTGGCTTTATAAGGTAGCCACACAGTGCACCGTATTTTAATTTATTGTGGGATTAAAGGGTGAGACTGAAGTTGGCCTTGATCCATTTTAGGGTTAGAACAAATCTTGAGTTATAAAAAATAGCCCTGCAAGCTGAGAGAGTCAAGCCATGTGGCCCTTGCTTTTGTTAGCAGGGGTGAGCTAGGAGGATGTGGGCAGGCTGACCTGCTCAGGGGGAAGCAATGTGGGAGGAGAGAGCTGTCTGGCAGGTGCGCTGGTGAGAGAATCCTTTATGATGCTCTTTTTGGATATGGCACATTGGCTCATTGCAGGCTGCTGTCTGATAGAGTGAGTGCTGTCTCTATCAGTACTCCTTGGATATAACGTCTCCTTTGCACACATCTCCTTTGATATAACAGATATAATTGGTGGACAGGTCAGCCCCATTTTACAAATAAGAAAACTGAGACAGGGTTGAAGCACCAAGCCTGAGGTTTAATAGCTAGGGAGTACCAGAGACAAGACTTGAATCCAAGTCTAACTGGTCCTAAAGCCACACGTAAGATGACTTAATTCACCCGTCACCTGAGTCTGGGGCAGATCCCTGGAGTTAATCTTCTCAGCGCTTGTGTATTTCTCAGCAAGGGGTCCCGGGCCTATCCTAGGGATCAGCGGCTCTTCTCACAGAGCAAGGTGCTATTAACAAAACGCCGTGGAATTTTGACTTTGCTTGTGTATAAGAGTAAAGATGAAAAGACACCGGTCCATTCTATTCTTCACAAAATGGCACCCAGTGTCAACCTGCTTGGAGTGACGACTCCTACAGTCTGGCTCTGCTGTTCTGAAAAGATCTGGTTTGAGCGTATTAGACCAGGCTCCTTACTGAGGAGCCAGCGCCATCCAGAAGTATTCATCAGATTCTGAGAAGTGTGTTTACTTTGCAGATTTTAGATTCCCATGGCCTCAGAAAGGTGCTTGTAACCTGAGGCAACACCTATCCATTGGCAGGGCCATTGCTTCTATATGCAGGAGAAGTGGGCCAGACACTTCTAACTCTCCTTCCAGCTCTGAACATTATAGAACTCTAACTGCCCTAGAAAATCAAACTTTTAGCCCTTTGCATATATACCAGACTAACCTATTGCAAATCACCCTGGAGAGGCCCTGAGGACACTAGATCTGGGTGAAGGGTGGACCAGAGCCACCCCTCCAGGCAGTTTCAGTAATTAGTGTCAGAGGCAGCCAACTGTCTGACTGTTGAGTAGGGTGCCCAGCAGGCAGGGACTCACCTGGACACAGTTTCAGTACCAGCCCTGGCACTGCCAAAATGCCGCCCCCCCTCGCAAGTGAGTTGGAACTGAACATTAGTTTAGCCTTCTCCTATATGGATCCCGTGTGCACGTGTGTTTTATTGTGTGTGGTGTGTGGTATGTTCATTTTCTCCTCTGCAGTGGAGCGACCACGTCCATGCGGCTGCATTGACAGCTCCATAGCCATCCTTCACCTCCATTTTATCCTGTCGAAATGACAGAGCGGCTGAGCGGGGCTGGCCAGCAGATAAACCTGTTATCTTCCCTGCTCTCTGTGCCAGCAGCTCTCCCCATCTCCTTGGTGCATGAAAAATCGACACCACCTTGAGCTGAAATCTGTTCTTAGGGAAGCTACATTTATTAGTAGCTAATGAAACCCTATATGTACTAAAACTTGGGATGGATGAAATTTGTCCCTATCTGTCAGGCCCCAGTGACCTATGGCAGGCCAGAGCATCCAGACAGGCAGAAGGAGCATGGACAGGTTCAGGTCTGCTTTGCTTGAAGTCCCAAACCCAAGAGTAAGTGGCACTTTTGTTAGTATATACCGCCAGTGGTCAAGGTCTCTACCGCACAGGCTGGGTGCACTGTGACAATGTATGTGAAGATCTGTGTCAAAAATGATTCTCTCATGGGTCACCTTCCTCCTTGGACATGTAATGTTCCTGGTACCCTCTGTGACCCCAGCATTCCAGCTCTCTTTTTGAGGTTTGTGAAGGACATGCTTGTGGAACTTTCTCACCCACGGCAATCAGCAAGATTAGAGGGAAAATTATTGCAAAGCAAGGTTTTGATTCAGTGTCTGTGTGAAACCCAAAATCCCTTCTTTATTTAGTTGGGAAGAAATTGCTTCTGGAAAGACTAATTCAGTAAAGTAGAGAAGACGAGCTGTTATTCATGTCTTACTCCATATGGCCTTTTACTTCATCTTATCCTCATTAAAGCTGTGGATTTTTATAAATCCACATTTACATAGTGCCTGTCTTTGGGGCATAGTGACACCCTCCCCCCATGGGTCCCATGTTCAGGCCTTGCTGGTTTGGTTTCTGGTATCTTTCCTGCCTTCTTTAACAGCATTGGGAGTTGTCCTTTTTTGTGTGTGTGTGTGTGTGTGTGTGTGTGTGTGTGTGTGTGTGTGTGTGTGTTCATGTGCATTAGTGTGGGTGTGTGTGCGACATGGCACACATGTGGTGGCTAGAGGACAACTTGGGTGTTAGTCCTTGCCTCCACCCATTTGAGATAAGGTCTCTAGTTTTTCACATGCCAGGCTGGCTGGCCCACGAGCTTCTGGGCAATTCTCCTGTCTCCACCTCTTTCCTCGGCCTAGGCATGTTAGGATTATAGACACTAGCCCTGTAGCTTCCAGCTTTATGTGGGTTCTGGAGACCTGAACTCAGGTAGTAGCACTTTCACAGAAGAGCTCTGTCCACTAGCAGCCGTGTCCCTGGGGATTGTCTTTTGCTCATGGGGAGCATCATGATATGAACAGTTTACAGACTGGGGTGAGGCAACATGGATTTAAATTTGAGCTCCCATCTCTTACTCAAGCATAGGATGGTAAGTAAGTTAACCTCTCAGAGTCTTGGATTCCAATTTAATAAAGCTGAGAATAGTGCCTTTCTCACTGCTTACTTGTAAGGTTTCAGTGAGAGATTTGTATGCTGACTCAAGCCTGGTGTCATACATGCACAATTAGTAGTACCAGTATACCTTAGCTACTTTCACATAGAGAAAGAGAGAGAGAGAGAGAGAGAGAGAGAGAGAGAGAGTGTGTGTGTGTGTGTGTGTGTTGCTGGAAAGCCGACCAATAGACTCCAGCATGCTATATTCCCAGCCCTCAAATAGATATTCAAAGCAGTGGCACTAGATCTTACATTTTGAGGGTTTTTTTTTTTTGTTTTGTTTTTTATTTTTTTTTTATTTTGGAAGTAAGGTCTCACTCTAGCCCAAGGTGACCTTGAATTCACTATGTAGTCTCACGTTGGCCTCAAACTCACAGCGATCCTCCTACCTCAGCTCCCGAGGGTTGAGATTAAAGGTGTATATGACCATGCCCATAAATTCTAATTTTTAACGAGAAATTGTCAGATGGAAATGTAGGGAAAATATCTGCAACATATAGGAAAAAGACCATGTCATTAATTTATAAAGAGCTCATAGAAATAAAAACTGGGAAAAGGCTAAGTTCACAGAAAAAACAATACAGATGTTCAGTAAACATAGTGTGATAGTTAATTTTTATGTGTTGTCATGACTAGACTAAGGGATACTCTGATAGCTGGTAAGACAGGTTTGTGAGTGTATCTGAGAGGGTGTTTCTGGAAGAGGTTAGCATGTGAATCAGTTGGCTAATAAAGAAGATTGCTCTCACCTCTGTCCGTATCCCAGCCTGTTGAGAGCTCTAATCTCAACAAGGAGGAGGAAGAAGAATAAACTTGTTCTGTTTTCTTGAGCTAAGATAGCCATCTTCCCCTGCCCTCAGACATCTTGTTCCTGCTTCTCAGGCCTTCACACAAAGAACTTAACCACAGGCCCCGTGTGCTCAGACCTTTGGGCTTACACTGGAACAACTCCTCAGGTTTTCCTGTTCCTTCGGTTTGCAGTCTACAAGGCATAAGATCTTTCCATCTCCACCATCACATCAGCTAGTCCCTTGCTGCAAATCTCTGCATACATAGATATCCTGTCAGTTCTCTTTGCCTGGAGAACCCTGGCTAATACACAGAGGAAAAAATGGTTAACCTTTTCCCTAGCAAAAAGAAAACCATGCTTATCATTTAAAGGGGATTCTGTTTTCCACCTGCCAGGTTGTCATAATTTCTGTTAGATTGCTGAGTGGTGATGTGGGGAGCCAGACAGCCATAGAATACTGAGAGTAGAAGGATAATTGGTGTGATCTTTTTGGAAGACAATTTGTCAATGACTTTTTAACATTTTCTGTTATTTTCTTTTGAACCACTAATTCCTCTAATAGGAATACACTATAAAAATAAGCGTGCGGAATCATGTTCACAGAACATAGCAAAAACAAACAACTCCAAATTGTAAATCTCTTGAAATACCTTGGAATGGGTCACTAATTAAATTATAAGTAAATTCAGTGGAATTTTACATAGACACTTTAAAAAGTGAGGGCCTGAGGAGATAGCTTAGTTGGTAAAGTGCTTGCATAAGGACCTGAGTTCAGTCCCCATAACCCACATAAAAGTGCTAGGTAGGCATGGTGGGCCACATCAACAGTCCTGTGCTGGGCACACTGGAAACAAGCAGATCCTTGGGTCCTGCTAGCCAGCAATCTAGCCTAATTGACAAGTTCCAGACCAACAAAAGTCCTTGTCTCAAGATAGGTGGACAGCACCTGAGAACACCACCACCCAAAGTGTTCCCTAGCCTCCACACATATGCATACCCACACATGCATACACACATTTAAAAAGATGAAGTGTGTGGCTGGAGAGATGACTTAGCAGTTAAGGCGCTTGCCTGTGAAGTGTAAGGACCCACATAAGCCAGATGCACTGTGTGGCGCATCTGTCTGGAGTTCATTTGCAGTGACTAAAGGCCCAGGTGCACCCGTGTTCATTTGTTTTTCTCTCTTTCTATCTCTATCAAATAAATAAATAAAAATATTTTTTACAAGATGAAGTGTGGGGTAGGATGCTGGCTCATCAGTTAATGGCACTTGCTCTCAAAGCCTGAAGGCCTGGGACTGATTCCCCAGTACACACAAAGTGGCACATGCATCTAGAGTTTGCTTGCATTGGCAGGAGGCTCTGGCATGCCCAATACACAGTCACATTTTTCCTCTGTGTCTGCTTCTTTCTGTCTCTTTCTCTCAAATAAATGGAATTTTTTTTCTAAAAAAGAATATAACTTTTCCCCTGAAAAGGTAGACAAGTTACCTTTTAGTTTTTTCTTGGGGCAGTGAGACAGTGGGAGAAGTACAAGAAAAGAAAACATTAAGTGCATTTATCTTCTGTACATTCTCATCACATGCATCTATCGCTTTTCTGTTTTCACTCATTGGCAAGCATAGAAGAGATCGGGAAATGAGCATTGAAAAGAACTTGCTGCTTCCTTTGGATGAGGGTAAATTTATCTTTGAGCTTCCTACTAGTCAAGGCAAAAAAAAAAAAAAAAAGAACCCGATAAAGTAAACAAAAAATTGATCAGAAAAGAGAAACATTTTCCTGATGTTAGTCTCTAAAAGGAATGTCACTGCCGAGATTACCTTAACCCTAGATGTGATCTCCTCTGTCTGCACCCCAAGCTTCCAAGGCACGAATAGGTTCTGATCACTTTCCTATACAATCCAGTCCTTATCCATCCAGTGGCTTTTGATGATTCCTTTGCCTGGTCGTTCCCCTCCCACACGCACAGATACACGCTCTTTCTGTCTCTTGTCTTCTCTGCTTGGTTCATACAGAGGCCAGACCCTCCCTGACTGTGTCTTCAAAGGCATTCCCTCTTACCTTGCCTCCTCTTCCTGAGCTGAACCCTGGGTTCCTAGTGGTCCTCGTCTTCCTGTGTTCCGGAGCTGTGCGTGCTCTCTGCACCGCCTACCTTCATCCCATCCACCCCTGTAGGCAGTTTCAGCCACCAGATTATGCTGCCTCGGTCCCAGCCATGCGGAGTTGGAAGAAAGATGCTAGGGGAACCTGGGGTTTTAGGAACGTGCATAAGAACTCTGTGTACAGCGTATGAGAAGAAAACTTGCTATTTTTTTTTAAACATGGTTGCTTTTTTTGTTTAATTTTATTTATTTATTTGAGAGCTACAGACACAGGGAGAAAGACAGATAGAGGGAGAGAGAGAATGAGCGCGCCAGGGCTTCCAGCCTCTGCAAACGAACTCCAGACACTGCGCCCCCTTGTGCATCTGGCTAACGTGGGACCTGGGGAATTGAGCCTCGAACCAGGGTCCTTAGGCTTCACAGGCAAGCGCTTAACTGCTAAGCCATCTCTCCAGCCCAAACTTGCTATTTTTTATATGTAACAAATTGAGGGGCTGGAAGATGGATCAACAGTTAAGGTACTTGCCTGAGGAGCCTGATGACCTGGGTTTGATTCTCCAGTACCCATAAAGCTAGATACACAGGGTGGCACACAGATCCAGAGTTTGTTTGCAGTAGCAAGATGCCCTGGCGTACCCATTCTCTCTTTGTTTCTGTCTTTTTCTTTCTCTCTGTGTGTGTTCTCCCTCTCCCTCCCTCCCTCTCTACTCGCAAATAGGCAATAAAAATTTTTTTTAATTGAATCTAAGACAGATACAGTGGTGTGTGCCTGTAATCCTAGCATTGACAAAGTGGAAGCAGGAGGATCAGAAATTCAAGGCCAGTCTTGGCTATGTAGAGTTCAAGGCCAGCCAAAGCTGCATAAGACCCTGTCTCAAAAAGCCAAATCAAACACAAAACAAAAATTGAATCTGTCAGTTAAAGGTATTTTATTGGAGCTAATGTCTTCCTAGGAAGGAGCCCTCCACTGACTCCCACACGTGGGGATGCTGCTGTAGTGGTGGCATTTGATTGCGTGGTAGCTGTGGGATAGTGTTCTCTGAATCTGGGCTAGGTGCCATTTCCAGAGGAGTGAAAGCCACTTGAAGGCTTTAGAAAACAACTAGAACTCAAGAGTGATTTGTTTGAGCCCCACGAGCAGGACTGAAAGTTTGTGTTGTATGGAAAGCTGGCTTTCTTCCCATTCATTCACTAAGAGTTTCCAAAATACCCATTGTGTGCCCAGTATGGTTTGGAATGGAGGTATAGCAGTGACAAAAGCAGACTGAAATCTCTGCCTTCCTGGAATGTGTGTTCTGACTGAAGGGAAATGGTGAACTCGAGGAGTAAATATAGATTACCCGATGAAGAGAAGACAGGAGGTAAGAGGACTCCAGGACAGCCCGTGCTGGAGCATTGCATTTTTAATGAGGCCGGGCAGCAGTCTGGTGGGGTGAAGAGTAAGTCACAGGGTAACTGGTAAGGCGCGTTCCAAGCAGGGCCGCTGAGGCAGGAGCAACCTAATGTCAGAAGCTGCGTTTAAGTGAGTGGGTCAGGAGCCACCGCTAAAGGGTGGGTGTGGCTGCTCTGGAAAATGCCCAAGGGGGCGAGGGTGGAACGAGAGAGGCTCCTTAGCAGGCTGTGGAGCGTCAGAAGCAGGGTGACCGTGCTGCGGAGCAGAGTGGCGGCAGTGGCAGCTCCGAGCTGGGGTTCTGGGTGGAATCCAGTGAGAAATCTGCCAGCACCTCTTTATGAAGGGTGTGCTCGCTCTGGAGATGGGAGAGCCTGGTCTCCGTGGACTAGATGCACAAGGCTGGGGAGGAAGGTCACAGGGGCTTTGGACACGTTAAGTTGAATGGACCTGTTAGACAGGAAGCAGCCGCATGGGCAGCGGAACGCAGTGGACATTCAGAGGACAAGACTAGCCTACAGGGTTGTTTGTGATCCATGCATGAAAATGGTCCCCAACACCGTGGGCCATGGGCAGAATGAGCAGTAATGCAGAGCGAGGGACATCTGAGACTGAGGGAGTCTGTCACTGAGGGGTGAGGCAGGAGGACTGAGGGTGGAATGCTTCTGAGGGGAGTGACGAACACCGCCGCCGTGCAGTCAGGTACGTGAACACCCCTGCGCCACTCGCCAGTCATGTGACTGAGATCTCAGGATGACGTGGGTGTCTGAAGATGCTCTCCAGACGCAGTAGTCTGTCATTCACTCTGAGCATTCCATCTCCAAATAAACTTGGTCATTTCCCCCGAGAGTAGGCTTCTGTCACCTCCATCTCAATGTCATTATTGAAGGACTTTTTTTTTTTAGCTTGTTCAATGTAGGGTCTTACTCTAGCTCAGGCTGACCTGGAATTCACTATGTAGTCTCAGGATGGCCTCGAACTCACGGCGATCCTCCTACCTCTGCCTCCCGAGTGCTGGGATTAAAGGCGTGTACCACCACGCCCGGCACCAGATTTTTTTTTTTTAATTTATTTATTTGAGAGCGACAAACAGAGAGAAAGACAGAGGGAGAGAGAGAGAATGGGCGCGCCAGGGCTTCCAGCCTCTGCAAACGAACTCCAGACGCGTGCGCCCCCTTGTGCATCTGGCTAACGTGGGACCTGGGGAACCGAGCCTCGAACCGGGGCCCTTAGGCTTCACAGGCAAGCGCTTAACTGCTAAGCCATCTCTCCAGCCCCAGATTTTTTTTTTTTAATAGCAAAAACTTTCCCCACAACTAAAGTCCATACTGTTGCCTTCAGCTGCCCTCTTTTCCATGGGTGTCATACAGTTCCTGAGGGAAGCTGGGCTGAGGAAGCCAAGGAGGCTGGCTCAGGGTTGCATGCTTACTCCCACCCCCAGCTCCTCCCAAAGCCAGTCAGCAGCGTGTAGGGGAGCGGGCCAAACCCTGTAGCATTTCTTATCTCATCCCAGGGTAGTTGCTGGGGCAAGTTACAAGACAATTTGAGAATTCAACAGAACATTTCCTATTCATTGTTCACCCATATCCTAGCCAGTATTCGTATTCTATTCACGGTTATTTCTGTAAAGGGGGGATTAGTTTGAGGTTCTGTTGTGGACAATAAAAGTCAATTAATTCTAGGCAAGATAGAAATTCTCACTTCATTTTGGTCCCCTTGCTCACATTGTCCTTGAGGATGTCATCTCTTTTGACTATCCCTTATGCCACATGCGGCTATCAGCTCAGTTTTCCGATGGCACCACTGAGATTCTTGTCTTATTAATCAATATCGTCAGTCAGCGAGGCCTCCTTACTCCTCCCCTGAAAGACCCGAAGAGGTAATAATTACTGCTCTGATCTCAGCATGTTCTCTCTTCTCCTTCCCACCCCAGAGCATGTCTGTTCGATCCTGGCTTCCCTCCTACGCAACCTGAGAGGGCAGCAGCGGACCCGGCTTCTGAATAAATTCACCGAGAATGACAGCGAGAAGGTGGGTGACTGCGACCCTGCGCAAGGGGCCTCACTTGATGCAGCTGGAGGGTGCCGGAGCAAGTGCTCCTGCCTGAAACATCTCCAGCATCAGGGCCCCCCGGGACTTTGCATCCGAAAAGTTCTGCTTCTTGTGTCTAAATCACTCCTCTGTGAGCAGGGAGTTACCCAAGGGTGGTATAGAGGGTACTTCAAGGGGATTTTCAGACCCAGTGAAGATGGGATTATAGGAAGCTTTGGGGAGTGGTACACAGGAAGGCAAGTTGAGAGAACAGGCTTTGGGTTGAGACGTCTGGATTTCAGCCTGCTTTTTCTTATTTTTCAAAACGTGTGCCACTCTGAACCTCACTTCCCCCAGCTTTAAAATGGAGACATTAGTACCCATCTGGAAGAATCAATGGGAGGTAAATTAGACAAACTCTTACTAGGTGGTAGTGAGAAAATAAGGTAATGATAAGAAAATGGTAGAGCCTGCCCTAGGTGGGCTGTGGAAGCTGGCTGGGATCACTAAATGAGATCAAATAGATAATTTCTATTGTTATCTCATATCCCAAACCAAAAGGTTTTAACCTAACAGGAGCTGACATTTGTAGAGTGACTGCTGCGGCATGGCTAACAGAACCACAGCCTTTTGCTGTGGCATGTGATCTCGTAACACTGTGGTGACCTGCGTCCATGTCAGTCACACTTTCAATAGGAACTTGAAGCTTAGAGATATCATGTGACTTGTCCAAGATCACACCAGCAATAGTAGTAGAGCTGGGATGTGAAACCAGGTTGCCGAAAGCCTGCCTGTGTGTTTGATCACAGTGTGCATGACCAGGTAATTCCAGAGGAGTGAAATGAAGGCCTAAAGCCCCCCTCCTTTTTTAAAAATTATTTTACTTTTATTTATTTATTTGACAGAGCGAAAGCGATGGGGGTGGGGGTGGAATGGGTGTGCCGGGACCTCCAGCCTACGTAAACAAAAACAAATGCCAGACGCATGTGCCTCTTTGTGTATCTTAAAGCCCCCCATTTAACATAGAGTAATTGCATTCCTGCCAGTGACCAAATAGGGCTAGAGCACAGGCTTTTGAGGATCCAGGGCTGCTTCTTTGAGCCCATCTCTGACGAGTTTTGCTGCCCCAGTAGCAGTGTAACATGGCACAGAGCCATCAGGTTAGGACACAGCATGTCAGCAGTCACCATGTGGTGACATCATCTAATGTCTATGCTCTCGCCACCATTATAGTGGGGCTGCTGTCATTTTTCTACTTCCTTATCAGGTCTTTTCCAGTTTAAAGAAATGATGGACGTGGAGACACTTGATCAAGTGATGTGAAGCACTCAAGTTAATCCAACTGAGGCTCGGGGCACAGTCTTCCTGTTCTGCTGAGGCCTTATTGGAGCAGCGCCAACATCAGCTCCTGCCCAAATACATACCAATGGGCCAAGAGTCACAGTGGCGCCAGCCTAATGAAAGACAGGACAGAGGTCGGGGCAGCTTCATGAAGTTCCTCTGTCCTTTCAAGGACGTAGGAAACATGAACCTTTTCCAAACCCACTGAGTGTCCTCTGGCCATGTTTCAAGCATGACTTTGCTAGACTTAAAACTGACTTATTTCTGAACAGAAGTCAGCCTTTTTTCAAAGTCACTGAAGGAGTTTTTCTGGCACTCTCTTCTGACTCAAAAGCAAGTAAGATTTTATTCAGGCATTTTAAAAAAAAGGAAAAAGATCAGCTTTGGGGCAGAAGCTGAACATGAAAGGTTTCAGTTGGAAAAAAAAATCTCTGTAAAGTTCTAAGTGAATTTCAAGTATGTAACTTCAGGCGCCTTCCCTTTGCAGGAAGAGGCTTGAACGTTTATTTATTTATTTGTTGTTAACAACTTGAATTCCCAAGAGGCCTAGAAGAGCCGGGCACTCCTATCTTCTCTGGGGAATGGGCCTGTGTTTAGGCTTATGCATCCTGGGCATGTGGTCTATTACACACCAGCACCCCGCTCTGGTCCTGGAGGGTCCCGAATGCTCGTCTCCCTGTCAGTGGAAGTGGCAACAGAGAGATGAGGAGTGTGCTCATCTCTCCTCACTCCTGCCTGTGAAATCCTCTCTTTCAGGTTGACAGACTAATGGAGCTGCATTTTAAATATCTGGGTGCAATGCAGGTGGCCGACAAGAAGATTGAAGGGGAAAAACATGTATGTATCCCCGCCTACTTTTGCCAATTACTGACCAGCCTCCTGTCGGGTCCCCCTCTGCTCTTCCTCTTTCGCCACAGGGCGTGTAGGGGCAAAAGTGCATCCTAGAGCCCCCTCGGCCACCCAGCGTGTCATAAAAGTGCAGCTGGTATCCGTCGCCAGCGGGCATTTGTATTAGTTATTATTCTTGTTGCCGTGCCCTCGCTGCATTCCCGACGTGTCCCTAATGCTCGTCTTCCATGTCAGAAAGGGACACACGCGTCCTCCTCTCTAAGCAGCGACAGAGACGAGAGCACAAGCAAGTTCAGGGAGGAAAGGTTCATATCGACTCTCAGTTCCTCATGGCCGGGAAGCATGGTGGCAGGGCCAGGGGCAGGAGGCAGTGAGAAGCAGAAGAGGAGCCCTGGTGCTTTTTTCTGCAGTCCAGGACCCCAAAATCAGGATGGGTCTTTCCTGGGAACATCCTCACAGACATACCCACAGGCTGTCTAAATACAGTTTACAATTAGGATTAACTGCTGCAGCTTGCTTCATAGTGTCAGGATTTCTCTCTCTCTTCCTCTCTCTCTCCCTCTCTCTCTCCCTCTCTCTCTCTCTAGGTAGAGTCTCACATTGGCCCAGGCTGTCCTGGAATTCACTTTGAAGTCTCAGGCTGGCCTCAAACTCACAGCGATCTTTCTACGTCTGCGTCACAAGTGCTGGGAGCACAGGCCTGCACCACCACACCCGGCTTAGTGGCAGGCTTTTAGGAGGAAGGATTGAGCTGACCCAGGTCAGCCCTGGCGAGGACACAAGCCCCTAGACAATCATCTCTTTCAGGAGTACCAAAAAGCAGTGTGGCTACTCAGTACCACAGGGATCAGGCTATCTCAGTCAGTCCTCAGTGGGCGGCTGCCATGGTCCTGAGAGGGACGTTCTGAGGAAGGGGATTCCCGGGATAGAAAAGCACAGAGAAAACAGAGGGGTCAGTGGCTCCAACTCCCCATTTCTGGATGGAATGCTAGAGGTCCAGAGAAGGAGTCCCAGCTGCTCTGCAGTACCAAGCCCCGGGCCTGCATGACTGCAACTGTCTTGTGCGGAGGCTCACTGGGGGTCATGCTCCCCATTTCAGCCCACAGTCTCTAGCCATGGCTTACTCCCTGCACTTCTCAACGAGGGCCAGTCTTCCTGTCTGCTGCTCAATGTCTAATCTGCATTCTGTCCCGAGGAGACACTGCTCAGTGTTTGGTTGCACTGGCTGATCCCTTCCTGGCTCCCTGCACAGTCTGCAGGAGCCCTCGTTTTCCTTGTGATTGGGATGTGCTAAATCTCTCCATTCTCACCTGAAAGACACACTTGATGCTTCCAGACCTTGCTGGCAGGAGCGAGGAGAGCATTTTTCTGCGACCCCACCCCAAGAGTGTGCAGAGCCACACCCCCCCCCCCCCCCCGTGTATTGGGAGTTATACTCCGCTCCCTGCATAGCAAAGCTAAATGGCTTGCTTCTCCCCCTCTTCTTGCCCAGCCCCCCAAACACACCTCCATTTAGGTAGAGGTAGATAGTAACTGCTTTTCACTCTTGTCATTTGCCTGTGATCTCTAAGCCAAGTAAGTGCTCAGATGTTTTCTGATTGATTGGATTGATTGGCAGGGACTTTCTTCTTGCACAGCGATACCAGGTGAGATAAAAGGCAGCGTCTCTAACCAGCAACGCGGGCTTCTGACATGAGCCTGCTCCTCGCCCGGTGCCTTTGTTCCACACCCTCCCTTGTTTTGTTCTTGTTTGAGCTTTCCTCTTCTGTCTCTTCTCCACACAGGGACTGGTACATGAGGGGCACTGAGTGAAGTACCAAGTATGCTCATCTTTATCTGCATGGTGACCAGGCACAAATGGAAATTCCACAGCTGTGTGGACGCAGTCATGGGGCTTCTGGAATGCCAGCCCAGCTGCGGCCCTGGATAGAATGTGCCAGAGAGGCAGAAGGAAGCCTAGGAGGCAGGGGCAGCATCCCAGAGTCACTGTCAGCCATGGCTTGTCATTGTACCTCATGTGGCCTGCCTGTTAGCCATACTGGACTCCTGGGTCCCCTCCAGGGTTTGATGAACTAAAAATCCAAGACAAGGGCTAGAGAGATGGCTTAGCAGTTAAGGCGCTTGCCTACAAAGCCTAAGGACCCAGATTCTATTCCCCAGAACACACATAAGCCAGACGCACCAGGTAATGCATGCACACAAGGTCACACATGCACCCAAGGTGGCCCACCCGTCTGGAGTTCAGGTGCAGTGGCTAGAGACCCTGGCATGTCAAGTATCTCTCTCTTGCTCACTTCATCTCATAAAAAGTTTGGTTTTTTTTGTTTGTTTGTTTGTTTGTTTTTTAAAGGTAAGAGAGTAGCTCTTTAGGTATTGGAACCACAGGTTATTAGAAACAGTGGTGAGATTTCAGAGCCCTGGGTTTTAATGCCAGCTTTGTCAGTTGCAGCACAGAGCTCTTGAATAGATCGGTTGACCTCTCTAAGCTTCAGTCTTTGCAGCTGTAAGATAGACCCAGTGAACCTCCTTTTGGTACTGCAAAGACTAAGCATAAAGTGGGTAAAATACAGGGCTCACTAAGCAGAAGCTGCTGGTAGTGGTAGCTGTTCTCGCTACTGTTGAAATTCCTGTGTCATCTCAAGCAAGCGAGGTGGTCCTTTCCCCTAGCACGTCACCTTGCTGGCTGTCCCGGAAGGAGCTCCCGCAGAAGAGTGGGTGCTGGCACAGTCAAGGCTTTGTCTGAGGTGAGGCATGGACATTTCAAGGGAGACCAGGTAGGCAGTTGGGCAGCAGGGCGCAGCTTGCATGTCGCTATTAGGAAACTTGGCCTGCTTCCCACAAGATTATCTGTTATCAGCATTGAAGAGGGTGTGAAATTGATTAGCACTGACGGAGAATGATGGCCGCAGCAGCTCCCCCAGCCCTTGCCAGGCTGCTGTGTGCCACAGGCAGAGGGCAGACCCTGCCATTCCCTGACAAACATCTGTCTCCTTGGTGCCAAGGCCATTTTGCTGGGCACTGGCAAACATTCCAAGGCCATTAGTGCTCAGCAGCCACGGGGCTGCGCCAAGAACCGGGGTGGGCAGGATGCGCTTGTGAGCAGTGATTGCTGCCAGCACTCAGGCTCCGTCTGGCAGAGGAAGCCACAGCACAGGTGTACTTTGTCACATAGCAACATGACCTCCTTGTCACTCTCCCTTGCGTAATCTTCCCTCCTAAGGCACAAGCAGTCTGTCTGTCTCTTTACCCTGCCTCACTGTTCAATAAGCATGTTCTGTACCAGGCACGAAGTCAGCAAGTAATCGTTGACTTGAATGCTTATTTCTAAGGCATCTGGATGACACTGACCATCAGATCAGTGATGGGTGAATGTCTCCTGCCTCGTATACTTCACCAGGGTCAAGAAATGCCAGATTTCAGTGTGTTCAAGCCACCCTTCCCTGTAAACCTCAATTTCTCAGGGCACAGTGTGCGCACTATGGATTGCACTAGACCAAGGTCCACTTGAGAGAACCCAGTCATTTGGCGGTGTTGATCAATTGCTTGCTCTGGGCCAGGAACAAGAGACCCAAGTGCCAGTAAAAGACGGCCCAGGAGTGGTGCTGCTGCCGCGGGCTGGGGCAGGGGGGCAGGGGGCAGCCACAGTCACCCCCACCCGCTCCGTGATGTGTCCACAGGCACACTGACCCTTAAAGAGAGGCATGAGTAGGACATTTCCACGCGGGAGGAACAGCAAAGCAGAGACTGCGAGGGAAGAGAAGTTATATTCTGGGAGCAGAGGGTGGGAGACCGCGGGCTCAGAGCCAGGCCTGTCCCGGCTCCCACTCTGGACACTCTGCTTCGCTGCCCCAGCCCTTTTCTTCCTCGGTGGCCTTTCATCCCTAAGGTGGATGTCTTGGTTTGTGTACTTGGAGAAATTGGGTACGTAGTGATACAGTGATGAGAATCTCCTAACAGGAAAGCTGTGGGCCCTGGGCCTGGCACCCAGAAAGGAGGTGCTCAGGCCCTTCATTTCCTCCTCTTTACAAGGACTAGTGTGCCCGTACTGCAGTAATTCCCTAGCATTGGTGACCTGATACTTCCTCTCCTCCCCCAGATATCCCAGGCCACTCTCTTGTCACACAGCCTTTACCACTGACCCCTGTCTGCCATTCATAGTTCATAATCATAGTGTGTTTGCTTCCTCTAGCACTGTAATCTCTCCTGTTCATCTAATTCTGGGGACAAATAGCCAGAGGTTGAGCCTCAGAAAAGGACTATTGCTTAGTAGACAAGATCAGTGTCTCCCCTGAGTGCTGTGGACATTGTTCCTTCACTCCCAGTTCATCCCTAGCTTTTTACATTTAATTATTAGCCCCACCATTAAAGATACTGACATGCAGGTAAATAGATTCTGTGACATAGCTACAGCAGTGTTGCAGTGTTTTGTTGGTGGTGGTGTTTGTTTGGGGTTTTGTTTGTTTGGGGGGGTTAGAAATTCTTTGGGAGGGGCTCAGTCTCACTCTAGGCCAGCTGATCTGGAACACAGTTGTAGCCCAGCCTGGCCTCCAACTGAGAGCAGACCTCCTCCCACACCTAGCTCTTGTTCTGTTTTATGTGCAGAGCTCTTGGGGCTCGAAGCCAGGGTCCTGCACATGCTAAGCAAATGCTGTACCACTGGGCGATACGCCATCCTTGCAAACTTGTGCAATGAGAAATGTACTTCTCGGGCTGGAGAGACGACTTAATGGTTAAGGTGCTTGCCTGCGAAGCCTGGGGACCCAGGTTCAACTCCCTGGGACCCACATAAGCCATATGCACAAGGTGGCACAAGTGTCTGAAGTTTGTTTGCAGTGGCTGTAGGCCCTAGTATGCTCATTCTCCCCCCCCCCAATATATATAAATATTTTTTAAGAAAGAAATACACTTCTACTTGGAAGAGAGTGTGCAGGGCCAACTGATCATATTATGCACATTTAGTTTGGAGCACAGTACTGCATCAGTCTCTACAAGGAAAGAGCTCGCTGTCATGAGTCAAGACCCACTGAGTCTTGTATTAGTGTCCTTGAAATACAAGGGCATGACAGAGCTGGGCATACCCCAAGGGCTCCTGCTTAACAGGATCTGACCCAAACCTATAAAGGCCATGTAGTGCTCTGACACCTCTGGTGAGCATCAGTCCTCATGACCAGTAAACATCTGGGGTGCTTGTCTCGGCCAATTCCACCAGGCCCCCCCCCCAAACAAGCTGAAGCTCTGGAAAGACCAAGCTCCCTGTAGGCTAAATGGGCAGAAGCTGCCGGCAAAAGACATAATTAGATAGGCACTGGCAGAATTTCTGAAAGAGGGAGGAGAGCCTGGGAGAGAGGTTTTTCTTTCTTAGTTCCTGGGAAAATTATACTCAGCAGGTTTATTCAGTAAAGTGTTCTCACCACATACTTTGCACCGTAATGACTTACAAATTGCATGCTAATTTCACCACAGTTAAATCAGTCCAGGCTTTATCCTGGACAGAAAAAAGATGGACTCTGTAATGAAACGGTATCCACAGGACCTGATGTCTTATTAAGCTGACTTGGACTGTTTCGTCAGCACGTGACGTTCACTTGAAGATTGGTATGAAAGCAGGTGATGTGCAGGAAGGAATATGTGGGGTGCATGAGGTGAGGCTCCAGTGAAATAAGAGAGGTGACCACTGTTCTGCTCAGTGTGCTGGAAGCTTCAACAGCAAGCTCTAAAAGAGAGAGGGGGAGAGAGAGAGTCCTGCTGAGAGCTTCTCTCAGCTCTTCTTTAAACCAGTGGCTCCCAAACTTCCTCAGTTCGAGAAACTTGCCAGTAGGAGGAGGGAAGCATCACGGTGCCTTTTCCCCTCCTGCCATCTTTTTTGTTGGACGCCCACAGTTTCTGACTGGAGCCCCTGAGCCCTCCACTCCTCCCTGCCACCCCTTCCCAGTCAGTGTCCTTTTTGCTCCTGGGAAAGAAGTCGTGCACGCGAATTCTGGCTCAGAACCTCCGCCACGCTCCTTGCAGTGTGGCTGTGAACCCTCACTTGCTTTTCTGACCGTCTGTCCTCCTCACTCAGTGGTGCTGATACTTCTGCTGCCTGCCACTGCCCAGGCTTACTGCAGGGCGTTCTGGGATCGGGGCTGTGTTGCCAGGGCCTTCCCCACCTACACGTCCACCGCCCGCTGTACCTGAACCCATCCCTTCCCAGACATGGCAGTCCCCTCCCCCACCCCCAGGGCCACTCCTCAGTGTGACCAAACAAAACCTTGCAGCCAGCTGCTTACTCCTGCCGCACATCCATCTGGCCAGCTCCACTGCTAGGTACCCCATCGTCTTTTCCTCCTGCCCTCGTGTAGAATAATATGTGTGACTAGTCTAGAACTGTGTCCTGCAGTTCCTTTCCCACCTACCATACCCAGAGAGCGTCTCATTGCAGGTGCGCTCGGGCCGTCTGCCTGCGCACAGTAGCCCCAGTGTTGGGGCTCACTCTGCCTGACTTGAACCTCCAGCACCTGCCACCCCCCCACCCCCCAACCTGCCACTCAAGCCACACCTGTTACCCCTCATGACAGGCAAAAGCTCTGTACCATTTGTGCTTTCTCAAGTTTGCAGAGTTCGGTGTGGTGGTACATCTGCATAATCCCCACACTCAGGAGAGTGGGGTGTGACAGTCTTGAGTTCAAGTCTACCTTGATTATCTAGCAAGACCCTCTCCCCAAAACAACAACAAAAAGGCACCTGCTCCATACACATTTGCTCATCGCATCTACTCTGCCTAGACACTTCTGTTCCATCTTCACCCTCCTCTCCTGCAGCTAGCTTGTCTCAGAGTATCCTTAGTCATTAAATATGTGTCAAGTGTCTGCCGTGTACCAAGCCAGCTGCATAGTGCTTGCCGCCAGCTCTCACAGAAAGGCCTGGCACTGCCTGAGCCCACCCTCTGCACCGCAGCCTCCTGCTGAAGTTCAGAGACCTGGTTCAGGTGTGTAGTCACAGATCCTGGCTCTGCCAACCCGCAGCCTGGGGATCAAGTCACTTAAACTCCCTGCTTCAGTTCGCTCATTTGTGAGAGGATGAGAGAAAGAGCTCTGGTCTTGTGGGGAAGATAAAGTACAGAAGTCACTAAGCATCCAAAGTTCCTGGTGCAAGGAGGGGGTGAATAAAAGACTGTTGTCAACGCTGTTGTCACAGTGTTTGGGACCTGCACACAGTTGGCTGACTCTCCTCTAAGCAAACTGATGAGGGTCTGGTCTTTCTCCTCTTCTCCAGAAGAGTCATCGTTTTCTGACTGCATCTGTTACAGTGGACATTCTCCACGCTGCCTCATGTGTTCTCAACAGTCTAATGAGCAGTTAGGGCTCCTGTTTAGGGAGAGAATGCTAAGTGCTTGGAAGTGAACATACCCCAGTAATGAAGGTGGCATGATGCTGAGGAGGAGCCTGCTGCAAGCCAGGTGATCAGTCACTTTCCTGCTGCTGGTATAAAACACCTGACCAGAAGCAACTTATGGAACGAAAGGGTTTATTTCCGTTTAGTTCCTGGGAGAAATTTCATCATGGCAGGGAAAGCATGGCAGGAGCGGGAACGAAGTGTCACATGGTCACGTCTGTGTGGGGAAAGTAGGGAGTGATGAATAGTGATGGCTCAGCTAACTTCTCCTGACTGTACAGTCCAGGAACTCAGCCCACAGGGTGGTGCAGTCCACATTCTAGAAAATCCCCCACAGACATGACCAGGGATGTGATTCCATGGTGATTCTAAACCTGCCAAATTGATAGCCAGAGATTAACCCTCACACTGGTTCAGCCACACCAACTGTACATGTGGGAACTGCCTTGTGTGCGTGCATGTCGGGTGTCCTGGTAGCTTTATTGTGGGATCTCGAGGATGTGTGAGGCCAGTCATGAAAAACTGGCAGATGTGTGTGTGTAGAAGTGACCTAGCCTGTCGTCAGTCTCTGTAGAGATCCTAGGATTCCTGTAGAGCTGCCACCTCTTAGCTCTGCACACCACCCCCACCCAGGCCTCCTGGATTGATTCCCCAGCCTCAGCTTGTACAGACTCCCTGCCTCTAGAACCCTTGTTGAGCAGCACGCCCTGTACTAGAAGCTTTTGGAGGAGGGGTTTGCTTGACAGCTCTTCGTAACTCTCCTATCTCCCTTTGCCTCTCTCTTGCTCTCTCCCACAGCGTATGTTCTCCTACTTGCTTTGAGATCGGAGAAGGGACGGCATTGCTGCATGGTGGGGTAGTCCTTTTCTGTGCCTGCGGGTAGTAGTCACCACTGGTTGGAGCTGAGTGTCCAGGCTCTTGAGTTGCATCCTCTTATTGAAGCCAGAGAGATTTCGTATTGGCTTCACAGCAACCTCTTTTATGACTGTCCCCTTCTATCAGCCAGGGGCAGCTCACTGCCTGTCAGGGGCAGATTAGAAATGGCAGCCACATGCTCACTTGTAGGGCTGTGACTGACTGCTGGGGGAGAGGCACGTGGGCAGCTGGTGATTTGGTGAGGCTCCCAAAGACAGATTAACATTTAAAGTGGAGACGTGGCTGGGAAGAGAGAACACACGAGCCTGCAGTAATGGCACCTTGATGCGCCACGTTCCACCTCCGTGGTATCTTTGGAGATGAATCTGTTTATTTTAGCAACCCCCAAACAGGCTTATGCTGCTGTGAACGGCAATCTGTTCTACTTATAATGTGCCATTCACTGAATTACCATCTAAGTTTATTCCAGCCCTCTCTTATGGAATGTACAAAATAAAACCTAGCAGAGTATCTTTTCTCTCTCTCTCTCTTTTTTTTTTTTTTTCTTAAACTCTCAAACTCTCAAATTGCATTTAGAATTTTCTGGTCTTGCCATGTCCCCTTGGCTGGAATTTGCTTCCATATGATATGAAGACAGTGTCCCATCACCTACATCTAGTGCAGATATCTAAGACTTTTCCTCCTTTGCACCTTGAGCATGAACACTGGCTTGATCCAGTTTACGGTTGTCTGAGTCCTGGTTCCACCATCCTTCCTAACCAGCTTTGTGTGCTTGTCTGAGTCCTGGTTCCACCATCACCCCCCCCCACACACACACCAGCTTTGTATACTTGTCTGAGCCCTGGTTCCACCATCCCCCCCCACCAGCTTTGTGGGCTATCTGAGCCCTGGTTCCACCATCACCCCTCCACCAGCTTTGTGGGGCTGTCTGAGTCCTGGTTCCACCATCACCCCGCACACACCAGCTTTGTGGGGCTGTCTGAGCCCTGGTTCCACCATCACCCCACACACACACCAGCTTTGTGGGGCTGTCTGAGCCCTGGTTCCACCATCACCCCTCCACCAGCTTTGTGGGGCTGTCTGAGCCCTGGTTCCACCATCACCCCACACACACACCAGCTTTGTGGGGCTGTCTGAGTCCTGGTTCCACCATCACCCCACACACACACCAGCTTTGTGGGGCTGTCTGAGCCCTGGTTCCACCATCACCCCTCCACCAGCTTTGTGTGGTTGTCTGAGCCCTGGTTCCACCATCACCCCCCACACACACCAGCTTTGTAGGGCTGTCTGAGTCCTGGTTCCACCATCACCCCTCCACCAGCTTTGTGTGGTTGTCTGAGCCCTGGTTCCACCAGGTCAGCCTGGGATAGAGTGAGGCTCTACATTAAAAAAAAAAAAAAATACAATCCACTGTTCATAGGAAGTATTTTTTCTCTCTGAGATTTAGTGAAAACTGGGAGAGGTATGGTCACGCTTACGATGTTATTGGAGTTGTGGAATGTCTCTTTAATTCCCTGTGAATCATCCTCCCCTTTGTAGAGTGCCTCATTTACATGCCTAAGTTGTTTGTAAGTGGCCTGTCAGTTCTGCATTTGTGTGTGTGCCAGGGAGGTTTAATTCTTTGATGAAAGGAGCATGGGACGAAAAAGTGAGGCACACTACCATCTCCCATCCTGCAGTCTGGCAGGCACTGTGACTGGCTTCCAGTACTTTCTCCCTCAGAGCTCTGACTCAGCTTTGCACCCCTTTCCACATCACACTATGCAGACATGACAGTGGTTTAGAGTTGGCCCCTGGGGTGAATGAACCCTGACTGCCTTCCCTGGGCCAGTGCAGGCTTCTCATTCCCAAGCAAAGAAGCTCAAGGCAAGAAAGGTTACTTGGCCTACCTCAAGACCCTAGGAGTCAGTGTTCGCGCTAGGACCAGCTCCCATTTGCCTGTCACTCTATCCTGTCTTAGCAGAATTGCTTTGTAGACCTACTGCCTCCCAGTTCAGAAACATTGCATTGTCCCTGCCTTCCTGGTGCTGGCAGAGCATCTGTTGAATGGGAAAGAAGGTGGGGGCGGCAAGAACCTTCTTTAGGTAGGAATGAGTGACTTGTGAGCTCAGGGTCCATGTAAGCAGGCTGGCCTTCAGACCTGATCTCTCACTGGTCAGTGGGCATCACTGGCACCTCCCTAGCACACTGTAAGCATGCCCATCACAGACTTCTCTGGCGTAGGCATCTTACCGGGAAAGCAGAGGGAGAGAAGCTCAGGGTGGGTTTCTTTGTATTTCTTACAGCTTTTATGTTCTCCAGAAACTCAGTCAGGTGGACAACCGGGTTGTGCTTACAGCGATTTGGGAATTCCCGGCACCCCTAGAGTTTCTTTGAGATGTCAGTTTCAACTTCATATCTTAGAAAGCCAGAGAAGGGAGAGAGAAGTTCATTAATCCATCATAATAGGTTGACCGTGCCCATACGTAGTAAGACTGAGGAAAAGAGGAGCAGTGACTGGCCATATCAGACCCTTTTAAAACAGACCAGAATTGGGAAGGTGGACCTAGAAGAAATTTGCAGGCACTGGGGACGTACCTAGGAGGGAGGAGGGCTTGCTGGGCATGCCGAAGGCCCTGGATTAGATACTCAGGACTCCATAAACCAGGGATAGTGGCATTTTGCCTGTAATCCCATGGCTTGGTATAATTAAAAGTCTGAGGTCTGGGGCTGGAGGGATGGCTTAGCAGTTAAGGCATTTGCCTGCAAAGCCAAAGGACCAAGGTTCGATTCCCCAGGACCCACATACGCCAGATGCACAAGGTGGTGCATGCGTCTGGAGTTAATTTGCAGTAGCTGCAGACCCTGGCATGCTCATTCTCATTCATTCTCTCTCTGTGTGTCTCTCTCCCTCTTTCTGTCAAAAAAATAAATAAAAATAAAATATATATTTCAAAAAAGAAGGCCAAGGTCATCTTCAACATGAAGAGTTCAAGGCCAGCATGGGCTCTGAGACTCACAGAAAAAGAAAAAAGAGAGCTGAGCCTAACCCCCTCACTTCCTTTTTTCCCTTCAGAATGATGCCTAGTCTAGTCTTCCCATTCCTTTGGATCCCTCTTCAACAGGGAGGTCACAGGGTGCTCAGCTTCCCAGGGTCTCTTCAGCAGTAAATATTCCATGCCACAGAGCTGCATGGGGCTAGATAAGGTGCCACCCTAACCGCAGTCAACCTCGCAGTGCGCACACCAGTTTCTTGGTGCTTTTGATGCTGTCTTCAGAAGCCCGAGTCGGCTTCCTCTTTGTGTGTGTGAAACGCAACAGGGGCGACGCCTCTCTTGCAGATGAGCTATTATCATATCTCAGATCTGCACTTGAAAATCTCACTTTCAAGCTGGAGCGATGCTTCAGCAGTTAAGGAGCTTGCCTGCAAAGCCTAACAACTTGGGTTCGATTCCCAAGTACTCATGTAAAGCCAGATGCACAAGTGTTACATGCATCTGGAGTTTGTTTGTAGCAGCTAGAGGCCCTGGTGTGCCCATTCTCTGTCTCTCTCTTTCTCTCTGTCCTTGCAAAGAAATAAATAAAAATATTGCTAAGAAAAGAAATTTTCACTTTTAAATTACAAGGCTTTGTGTCTATAGTTGGACAGCAAATTGAACAATATCAGGGAAGTTCAAGGAAAGAGGAAAAAGGGCAGACCAAGCTTGATGTCACTTCTTTTATTTTTAATTTTTTTGTTCATTTTTACTTATTTATTTGAAAGTGACAGAGAAAGAAAGAGGCAGAGAGAGAGAGAGAGAATGGGCACGCCAGGGCCTTCAGCCACTGCAAACGGAACTCCAGATGCATGCGCCCCCTTGTGTATCTGGCTAACATGGGTCCTGGGGAATCGAGCCTCGAACCGGGGTCCTCAGGCTTCACAGGCAAGCGCTTAACTGCTAAGCCATCTCTCCAGCCCATTAATGTCACTTCTTGTTGGTCCTTCCCATGATTCACAGCACCTCCCATGGCACCTGCCACACAGCAGTCAGAAGTGACATGATCAGCCAATGTTGACTGGGCTCTAGTAAGCAAAGAGCATTCTCTTACCCATTCTGTTGTTTCTAGCCATGGAACAAGCTTTCACCTCGGTACTCTTCCAGCCCAGCCCGTTGGCCTGCCTTCACCGTTACTTCCTGTGCCCAGGATGTCATCTGCAGTCCTGAGGCTCATTCAGATTCTAGCTCACAGTCTGCATTCCTTGGAACTTACAGCTCCACAGTCAGCCCCAATCAAGCCTCTGGCTCCCACAGCCCTCGAGACAATGGAGATGACCTATGTCATTTCATTGCTTTCTTCAGAAATGGTTTCTTCCTGTGTGGGGGCCTCCACACTGTAAGCTCTTGAGCACATGGATTGCTGGCCCAGCTCTCTCTCAGCGCCTGGCACAGTTAAGTGTGGGGTGGGTGAAGGCGGGCACTGCACTCTAGGTCCCCATGTTTACAACCTGCAGTGGCCTCCCTTTCCTCTTCCTTTTTTTATTGTGTTTTATTATTACTATTTTCTTTGTTTGTTTTGTTTTTCAAGGTAGGGTTTTGCTCCAGCCCAGCCTGATTTGGAATTCACTGTGTAGTCTCAGGGTGGATCCTTCTACCTCTGCCTCCCCCAGGTGCTGGGATTAAAGGTGTGCGCCACCACACCCAGCTCCCCCTTCCTTTTTTTTTTTTTTTAATTTTTATTTATTTATTTGAGAGCAACAGACACAGAGAGAAAGACAGATAGAGGGAGAGAGAGAGAATGGGCGCGCTAGGGCTTCCAGCCTCTGCAAACGAACTCCAGACGCATGCGCCCCCTTGTGCATCTGGCTGACGTGGGACCTGGGGAACCGAGCCTCGAACCGGGGTTCTGAGGCTTCACAGGCAAGCGCTTAACCGCTAAGCCATCTCTCCAGCCCTCCCCCTTCCTTTTTTTGTCTTTACATTGGTTTGTTTTTTCTTTTACCTCCCTTCCTTAACTCAGTGCCTACGGCAATGTTCTTACAGTAGGCCCCAAGTAGGGGCAAGGGTCTCTCTTCTCTGCATTGTACTCCTTTCCACACAGAGGAGCATCCAACAGGCTGACGGTCCTTAGGGAGTCCATATTCTGGTAACTGGTAATTTTATAATAATGAGCAATTTCACCTCTGTGTGCCTTGGTTTCTAATTTGTACAATGGGATTAATAATCCCTTCCATGCCCTCTTTAATTTTGCTCATAAGGACATGTATTGTAATAACACGTTAAGCTCTCTAGCAATATAGAAATGTAAGGTGTTAGCACCAAGTGCTTCTTGCATGAGTGAAAGTCGGGAGTGCTTTTCCCTTCCCGCGCACCCCACTGAACACACAGGCGTTCCAGAGCAAGAAGTTAGAGTTCTGAGTCGTCAATTCCTTGGACGTCAGCGCTGCCCCGTGACTACTTCCTGAACGTTCCCCAATTACAGATTACCAAGGAATTTGCTCCTAAACGAGGCTGAGATTAGTGGTGGTGATGGGCTGGGTAGAGCAGGCCCCCGCAGTCTGGAGCCCTCTGAGCCTCCTCGACAGGCCTTTGGGCGAGATGAAAAGTGGCCTTGTGTTGCTGCAGGCTGGCCCCCCGGGCAAATAAAGAAGTGCATTATCTGCGTCTAAAGTAGTCTCTGAAGAGTTCTTGCTGGAGATTGACGACCACTGATCATGATGCTAAGTCTTTCCAGTTCCAGAGAGTGGAAAGCAGCGTCCCAAGGGCTCTGTCAGTGACAGGAGCCTGCATTGTCAGAGAGAACCATGGCCATAAAAACAGTGAGAGAATTAAGAAATGGGCTGTTGTCGTCCATAGTGCGGGCTCAGTGCCTGCCATCTTAGGCTCACCGCACCTGTCAAGAAGACTAAGGTGTGTCCCTTGTCAAGCTCACAGCCTTAGTGAGATGTCCTTGCCCCAGCCCCACCCAGCTTCCTGGAGCTCACAGTCCAGGCTGGTGAAAAAAAGGCTGGCCAAGGTGGGCGTGGAAAATGATGAGGTCAGTGTGGCCTTCGGGCACATGGAGAGGCCGGATTGTCTCTGGTGTGCCAGAGTTTGGGGAGGAACAGTCATTAACTGTGAACGATCAAGAAAGGAGGGTGGGCTGCAGAGACATGGGTGGGAGATTTGGGGCTGCACTGAGAAGAACTCGCCCAGCACAGGCGTCCACACTGCTTGTTCACAGATGTGGGGAGCGGGTGAGGAAGATAGTCTACGCTCACAGAGGTCTGAACACTAACTCCAGACCTTAAGTGGGCCAGTGGGGTGGTGTGCTAATGATCAATCTGTAAGGCTGTATTGTTCTCCTCTTCTCCTTCCTTCCTTCCTTCTTTTCTCCCTCCCTCCCTCTCTCCACTGGACATATAGACAGCCTGATAGGTCTGGGGTAACAAAGATTTGGGAGGCTCAGTTCCCTTATTAGGGCTTTGGCATAGAGGGACTTTGGACTTGTGAGAACTGAAGGCAAAGTCACAGCATTCTGCGCTGGTCTTAATGGACAGCTGTGGAGAAAGGACCCTTCCTTTCCCAGCTTGACATCATGGAAGGGAAGGAGTCGTGTGGTTCATTCCCAAACAGCTGAGAAAGCTCGTTCCTGGGCGTAGAGAGGGGAGCGGGGCAGCCGGGGGGCGGGGAGGGGGGGATGGGGGAGGTGGATGCCTGAGCTCAAACGCTCACGGCAGACTCAAAACTACAACTCCTGATGAATTTTATAAAGAGCTGGCAGACAGCAGTTCAGAGCTGCCCGGCAAAAAAAACGAGCTGTGTGTAAAAAGTCAGAGAAATGCTAATTACTCTTTGTCACTGCGCCTATACATACAGACAAGTGTGATGTGTCAAAATGAGTTTGAGTTTTTTGTTGAATTGTTTGTTTGGTTGATTAATTGTTTCTTTTTTACAAGTTTAAAAAGACTTGATTTGAGCAAAAAAGGAAAGGAGGGAATATGAAGAGCTTTTACCTGTGAGAAGGCAGAGGTAGGATTTTACTCTAGTCCAGGCTGACCTGGGATTCACTATGGAATCTTAAGATGGCCTTGAACTCATGGCGATACTCCTGCCTCTGCTGTCCAAGTGCTGGGATTAAAGGCATGCGCCACCATGCCTGGCTGGCTTTTCTTTTTTAAAAAATAAATTTTTATTTTTATTTATTTATTTGAGGTGGGAAGAGAATGAGCATGCCAGGGCCTCCAGCCAACACAAACGAACTCCAGACACATGCACCACCTTGTGATCTGGCTTACATGGGTCCTGGGAATCGAACAGGGGTCCTTTGGCTTTGCAGGCCAAGTGCCTTAACTGCTAAGCCATCTCTCCAGCCCCCCAATTGCTTTTCTGAGGCAGGCTTGCACTCTGTTTCAGGCTGACCTGGAACTCACACTAGCCCAAGCTCTCCTCAGACTCATGGCAGCCTTCCTACTGTCAAGTGCTGGGATTGCAGACATGAGCCACCACTCCCAGCTTGGAATTGCACATTTTTAAAAATAAAATACAGAAGCCGGGCGTGGTGGCGCACACCTTTAATCTCAACACTCGGAAGGCAGAGGTAGGAGGATCACCATAAGTTCGAGGCCACCCTGAGACTATGTATGTGAATTCCTGGGCTAGAGTGAGACCCTACCTCAAAAAAACAAAAAACAACAACAACAACAACAACAAAAGACAGTTCCAAACATCCAGTGGCAGCTTGATTTCTTAGATTGACTATGTGGATAAGATCATTTTGACCCTGACTCATCAGATAGGAAACGTGACCTTAAGCCTGACCTCCCTGGACTCTAGTCCATGTAGAATAAAAAGCAACAAAAGGATTCTTTAGGGCTGGAGAGATTGCTCAGTGGTTAAGGTACTTGTCTGCAAAGCCTTTCAACCCAGGTTTGATTCCCCAGTGCCAATGTAAACCCAGATGCACAAGGCTGTGTGTGCATCTGTGTGTGCATCTGTAGTTCGTTGGCAGTGGCTGGAATCCCTGGCATGCCTATTCTCTCCCTCTTTCTCTCCCTCAATAATATAAAAAAGAAAGATACTTCAAGTTGGGTGTGGTGATGCATGCCTTTAATCTCAGCACTTGGGAGGCAGAGGTAGGAGGAATGAGTTTGAGGCCAGCCTGAGACTACATAGTGAATTCCAGGTCAGCCTGGGCTAGAGCGAGACCCTACCTCAGAAAACGAAAAGGAAAAAAGAGAGACTTCAGAGCAGTGGGAGAAGTAGACAGATGCGGGTGGGGCTTTGCTTGATGTGTAGCTGCCATTCTCATAGCACAGCCAGACAGGCAGCCATCCTTTGCCCCTCCACGTGTCACCCAGCCTTTGTCTCAATGCCTGTGTGTCTCTAGGACATAGTCCGGCGTGGGGAGATCATCGACAATGACATGGAGGACGAGTTCTACCTGCGGCGCTTGGATGCCGGACTCTTCATCCTCCAGCACATCTGCTACATCATGGCTGAGATCTGCAATGCCAATGTTCCCCAGGTAGGAGGGGCTCCCCAGGTCCTGTCCCTCCCTGCCTCCTTCCTGGCTAGACTCTGTTGGTCCTCTGTTTCCTGGGTGGGGTGAAAGTGACACTGTATCTCGGTGTCTGGCAGGACATCAATTGCTCTTCTTCCCAAGCCACCCTTTATCTTCCCCATTAGATTCGCCAGCGGGTTCACCAGATCCTCAACATGCGCGGAAGCTCCATCAAGATCGTCAGGCACATCATCAAGGGTGAGTTGGGTGCTGCAGGGTCCAGTCTCTTGCTGAGCCCCGACCACGACACACAGAATGCCCAGCGTCTCACTGGGATGGGTCACCTTAGTCAGCACAGAAGACCCACCCCACTCTTCTCTTCCTCAACCCCCTCCAGCTCTAGATCCTAGTCACATGACAAATAAGCACTGGGGCTCAGAAATATCCACTAAGGAGCTGGAGAGATGGCTCCGTGTTTAAGGCGATTTCCTGCAAAGCCTAACGACCCAGGTTCAATTCCCTAGTACCCACGTAAAGACAGATCCGCAGAGTGCTATGTGCATCTGGAGTTCATTTACAGTGGCACCATGCCCCAGCATGCCATTTATCTTCCTCTCTCTCTCTTTCACTTTTTCTCTACTTGCACATAAATAAATATAAAAATAGATTTAAAAGAAATATCTACTACAGAAAACAAGCAAATCTGGGCTCTATAACTGCACAGAGAAGGAAAGAAAACAGGCTCCTAACAAGATGCAGCTGGAATTATGCAAGCTAGAAAACAGTGGGTGTGGCAGATCACGAGAGTGTGGCCACCTTCTGTCCCTGCTAGTCCCCACCCCCTGGGCTAACACAGTCACCAGAGGGCGCAAAGGTTGTGTGGGTGCTGCTGACATCCAATAAACAGTCAGGGTGAGCTTCCCTCCTTTTCCCTTCCATCCCATGGTGTTTTCCCATTGCCCTAGCTAGAATGGCTCCAGAGAGGCCTCCTTCGTCCCGCAGGCTTCAGTCATGAGGCAGAACCTCTGTGCTGAGCTCAGGCTGCAGTCCACCCATGGGCTACTTAGGCACCAGCTGTGGAGCACAGACTGACACGTGCGCAGGTTTAGACTTCACAGGGCCAGGAATGCCAGAGTTCAGTCTGGGGGTGAGCACGGGCACATCGGTTTCCCTCTGGCCCCTGTTCTGCCCATTGCCAAGATGAGGGATTGGGCTGCCATGACTCAAAGGCTTACCCTTTTAATTATTCATAGCCCCCTTGCAGGGCTGAGATCGGGGCTGCTGCCCATAGAGCCAAGTCCAGAGAGGCTGCAGGGCCAGCTTTAGGTCTGCACCCTGGCAGAGCTGCTTCATGTTCTCTGGGCAGTGGTCCCAGGATCCGTGCCTGAGAGAGCTGAAGGAAGTGGCCATGGTGGTGCATGGAAACTTTCTGGGCCTCAGTGCACTCTCAGTAAATGTATGTTAGCATGACTCTCATGAAATCCAGATGATCCTCATCACTGTTGTCAGTGAGGCACAGAACAGGGACATTCCAGGACAAAGGAACAGGGTGAGTGAAGGCACAGGCCTGGATGCCACGTGCTCAGCCTAGCCTCTCCAGGCTTGATGGCATGGTACCCATTGTGCCCTTTCTCTCTTTTTTTGTAATATTTTTAAAAAGTATAAGCAGGGCATGGTGGCGCATGCCTCTAATCCCAGCCCTCAAGATGCAGAGGTAGGAGGATCACCGTGAGTTCAAGGCCACCCTGAGAATACAGAGTGAATTCCAGGTCAGCCTGGACTAGAGTGAGACCCTACCTTGAAAAACCAAAAAATTTAAATATATATATTTAAGAGAGAAAGCAGCATATAGAAAGAGAGTGAACTCACCAAGGCCCCCAGCTGTTGAAAATGAACTCCAGACACATGCACCACCTTGTGCATCTGGCTTACTTAGGTCCTGGGGAACAGAACATGCATCCTTTGGCTTTGCAGGCAGCACCTTAACCACTAAGCTGTCTCTCCAGTCCTGTTGTGCCCTTTCTGGATGGACAGTTATAAGCCCTTGGCATCTTCTCTTTTCTCCTGAGAGGAAGGGGGCCCCGGGTGCCCTGGCCCTGTGGGAGACCCTGGGTTTCTCTTCAGTATCAGAGCCTCGTGAGTTCTGCTGGCATCAGCCTTCTCCCCGAAGGTGCAGCTGTGGTGACTTGCAACCTCAGCCTTTAAGTGGCATTCACTTCCACCGCCCACGTGTTCAGTTAGAGCTTTACTGTTGTGCATTTCGGCTTCTCCCCACACCTCCTTTCCCGTAGTCAAAACAGTGATCTTTGGAGGATCAAGAAGTGGTGTTAGTGTTGCCAGCACGTAATAGGTGGATGGTTTTTTCCTCATCTATACACACACACCTGAGTTTATTCAGGATGGCTCAGCGTCTCCCATGGTCGCACTTCATCTGAGACCTGGAGTGGCCCATGCCAACTCACCGTGGGCATCACTGGGGTCTGCTCGCCAGGGATCTGGGCAAGGGAACGGCCTGAGCAGCTGCTTTTCTCCCCAACACTCTGCCCCTCTCCCTTGTGGCCTCCACACCCCCACCCCACCCCACCCCACCCCACCCCCACGCCTTTCCAGACCTCACACCCCGTCTTCCAGACCTGAACCACCAGTTCTGGCTCCAAACTCGGTCTTGAATCCATCCATTCTCCTCCATCTGCCATTCCCCACCCTGGCACCCTGTTTATGCCTTCTTGAGCCCGCCTCTCGGTGGATAATTGTTTGTGTTCATGTGTTTGTTTGCTCATTTGGTCGTCTCATGATGATGGAGGGACACCACTGCCTTGTCTCCTCTGCTCCTGGAGCATTCGGGCTCATCGTGGAATCCAGTAGTATTTGCAACCCTCCCCTGGGGATATTGGGCCAGCTGGGTGGAGTGCTAGAGATTGTGTTTTAAAAGTGTCCCCAGCACCTGTCCTCACAGAGTTTGTCACGTGGGGGACACAGATGGGCCAGTGGCCAGCTATGATTCCATACCTCTCCTTGGTACTCGCAGTCTGCTGCTAAGTACTGCCCAAGGTGTGCGAGAGGAGAGGAGTCACAGGCAGGCTGTTGTGAGGCAGAGGGGTTGCTGGGCAGGCACGTCCCAGGGGCAGAGCGGGATTCAGTGGCCTTGAGCATGCTCGGGCAGGTGGCGCAGGGCAGGGCTTGTGAGCTTTCTCCCTGAGCTGTGCATTGAGTTTGAGGTACAGTAGCGACTGCACCCCTTATTTGCCTCTCACTGGAGCACGGCAGAGATGGTTCGAGGCACTGGAAGCTGTCAGTGTAGAGGTTCTGGTCAAATGCAGGGCACCCGCTGCCCCGGTGCAGAGCAACCAAATGCCCGCCGCTGCAGTGAAGAGATCTCAGGCTCTTCCTGTTGGCGCAGCCCTGCCTGATGCTCACACGGGAAGTCCTCCCCTGTGTCCTGGGGTCTGGAGCGTGTGCAGTGTAGATGCAGCCAGGACCCTCAGGCCCCGTCACTTGGTGGTAGTCTCCTCCCATTGTCCAGGTCAGAGGGGCAAGGCTGTGATGGAGCTGGGCTGGCTTTGATGCCACCTCTCAAAGCCCATTGCACTGGCCCCTCCCCCACCTGCTTCTTCAAAGTGCATGAGAAAACAAAGCCTCGTAAAGAGAACCAGCACATCACTCTGTTGTCTTTGATTTTAATTTTGTTTTTCAGTTCGGGTTGCTTCCCTTTTTTTTTTTTTTTAACATACTAATTAGGTGCAGCTTTTTTCTTTGCTTTTATGGCCTACATATTTTCTAAGTTTTGCTGGCGGGATGACAGCTGATGCATCCCTCGAGGTCTCAGGAAAACCGCTGATGAGGCAAGCCCAGCAGGGGACTTTTCCCAGGGTTTTCAGTCCCCTTTCTGGTGGTGTGCCTCCCCCCTTTTCTGGTGGGGGTGCCAAGAGTGCAAGAATAATTGATGGCTCATTAAAGTCCTGCTTCCTACAGATTGCTTACTCGGCGCTCCCAGGTCCAGCCTTCCCCAAACAGACACAGGCTTGGGGCGTGAGCACTGTGAAGGGCAGACCCCACTGCAGGCTCTCAAAGGATAGTGGTGGTCCTTGTACCTCTGTCTCTGGTACCTGGTCACTGTGGAACAGTCTGCATGTCAGCAGGGGTCTTGAGACCTCTCTATGACAGCCAGAAATCCAGGGAAAGTGGCCCCTCACTAAGCTGCTTTTAGCCATACTTTTTGGGCTTTGATGGTTTTTTGTTTGTCTTATTTTTACTTTTTATATACACACACACAGTCTCTCTCAGTTACCTAAGTTGGCCTTGAAGTCACTCTATCCCAAGCAGGCCTTAAACTTGTGATCTGCCTGTACCACCAGGTGGGCTTAACCTCACTCTTGATAATACCAGTCCTGCAGTGACCCCAGAGTACAGAATGACCTGCCAGACTCCCTGAGGGTAGGCAGTATCACCAAACATCACCAGTAGTGTTGGGAGCGTCCCGGATGAAGATTGCACTGCACAGAGTGGAGCTTGCTTCTTGCAAAAAGCAAATCTCGTGCTGTGGCGATTGGCTTGTGCGTGCCTGCAGGCTTTCAAGAAGGAAAAAGAAATCCCTTCCATGTAGGTTACCCTCACGCCACAGGCCTTGGTAGGCTCCTGAGGCCTGGGCCCCAAGGGGCTTCTGGTCTCCTCAAAGGCTCACAACAGGTCAGCGTCAGCTGCTGAGGTATGGGAACGTAGAAGGGCACAGGGTCCGAAGCCGACCTGAGGGAGGGGCACAGAGGGCTGCCTGTGGGCTTTTTTCATCGGAATAGCAAGCACTTTATGTAAAATGTGCTATTTTAACCCATCCATCACCAGTGGGTCTATACAGAGAACGTTCTGCATCCTGCCCATGGTGTCTGTCTCCTGTTTGCATTGCCTGGGACCCTGTCCCTGGCTGGGATGACCTCCGTAAAGGACTTCATAGGGAGAGACAGACATAGATGACTATCATCTCCTTAGGTGTAGTACAAGAACCGGGACCCAGGACGCTTCTTAGTGTAAAGCCTGTGTTGAGGGTCCCAGTGGAAGTCCCTGGCCAGCTTCGTGATTGACCCCATTGACTACACGGGTGCCAGGAGCAGTCAAGGCTGTATGCAGAGAAGGCAGGAGGCTCAATGGCCCTTTCACCTGGAGGAAAGAATGAGCTGAAAGCCTCCTTATTGCCCACACTGCCCGCAGCCCTCTGAATGCCTGGATTCTTAGGGCTCAAAATCACCCCTGGAAGGCAACACACAGGTTTTTCCACACTGCTTTGGTGTTCTTGTAACCCTCGCCTCACCTCTGTCAAGCTTCAACTGATGGAATCTTTTTTTTTATTATTTTTATTTTTCGAGGTATGGTTTCACTGTAGCCCAAGCTGACCTGGAACTCACTAGTCTCAGGGTGGCCTCGAACTCCTCACAGCGGCCCTCCTCCCTCTGCCTCCCAAGTGCCGGGATGCAAGGCTTGCGCCGCTTGGGATCTTTTGCTGACTTGATGGAGGACATGTGACTTGTGCTCTCAGATGCAATTGCTACTGTGGCCACTGGGTCTTAGGAGGCAAGAAAGGGCCCTGGAGAGACACCATGTGTTCAAGCCAGCTGTCTGACAGGGCAAGAGGCATCTTAGGAACAGTTAGGATTGGTCTTCTGATTGTTGATCCTGGCCCCCACTCACTCAAGGCTGGGAGGGAGGGAAGGAAAGAACCACCCAGTGAGGATGACTGTGGAGTTTGCCGTGGGCTGCCGAGGCTTTTGTCTGAACCTTTCCACATCCTGGCTCTCTGGCCTTGGATGGCCACTTAACCTCTCTGCAAACCCAGTCTCCTCCTTGTAAGATGGGGTGCTTGCCTCCAAAGGTAGCTGTGAGAATTCAGTGAGCTGTAAAGGGTTTATGTGTCGGCCGACACCTTGAAAGTGCTGTTTTGATGCAGTGACCAGAACGGGGGGCAGGGAAGAATGCAGCCCAGTGTCACTTTCTGTATGCCTGCTCCAAAGCCCACATTTGAACCTTGGTCTTCTCTGTAAAGAAGCAACCTTGAGCAAGTACTGTGTAAGTGCTGGGAGCGAGGACTTGCTCAGTACATAGAGGTCCTTCCTTCTGGGCCCAGAGCTAGAGCAGCCTGGCCTCTAGTGCCAGCAGGGAGCCAAGTTCCTCATGGTAGCCAGAGGGTACCCCCCCCACCCTGCTGAAATGGCCTCTGGACTTAAGGATATAACCCGTCAGCACCCAGAGCACAGATGTCTTTCTCAAGTGCATTGGTTTGAAGGGCATCCCTGATGAAGGCCCCTAGCCCAGCAAAGCACACTGCCCGTGTCTCTGTCCACCCACAGGCGCAGCGTCACAGGCCAGGAAGCTGCTAGATCTGAAGGGTGTGACTCGCTTGGCTGCGTGTGTGGCCCAGGTCCTCAGTATGGGAATGCCGTCCTCCCCTCCCCCCCTCCCCACCCTCATCCTCTTGGACCTGTTAAGGGGTCAGTCACTCCAAGCTCCGACCAGACTGCCTGGAAGACATCTCACCTTGCCAGCCTCCCTCCCTTTCCCTCTTAACATAAACAGAACAGCTTGTATTCCATGTCTGCATGGTAAACCTGCTGTCTAAAGTTTGCTTTAATATTTATGCGTTCAGCACCGCTGCCTGAGTTTGAGCTCCGTCAAAGCCTTTATTCTAAGAGCGTTTGAAAATGCTGGGGAAGTAGGGAAGGGAGTTGATGTGTGTTCACGTCTCTCTCTCCAGCCAGCCTCAGCCTCCGCCGCCTCTTCCCCCTCTCCTGGTCCTGGTTCACTCTCCGCCCCGCCCCACCCCCACCGCAGAGCAGAGTTCTCTCTTCAACTAGCAGCTCTCCTTTTCCTCCCTTCCACACGCACGCAGCAAAGAGAACTCTACTCAAGACCTTTGGGAGGAATCTGTTCAATATTTATCAACTACTGCAGCAGCTGTAATAGCCAGAGGTAGCCAGCACACCCAGATCTGCTCCAGCCAGGCCTGGCCTCTGGAAGCAAAGGATGGGGAGGGGAAGGCGGGGCCCAGGTGAGGGCCTAGCTGCACTCTTGGGGCACCTAAGGGTGGTAGAGGTGCCTGCTTGCTTGCAGGTGTGGCTACCTGTCTGGGGGACCCTGGCCAGTCCCCTGCCCATCAGCTTATAGTCTATGTCTGAGATGCCAAGCCAGCCCACCCCCCATCTGTCCTGGCTGCTGAGGGCCTTTGCCACAGCAGTCCGTCCAGCGCTGACCTCTGGCTGCTTTGGGAAGCTCATGGAGCAGAAGTTGTCCCCAGAGGTTGAGAGCTGATAGAGTACAATGGTGCTTGATTAAACTGATGCCACTTTGGGGACAAGCCCTTTACCTACTCCATGGCCTTGAGGGAATTTCGTCACTGCCCGCACACGCTCTGGGGTCTAGATTCCAGCTCCTTTCCTAGCTGAGACCTGGGCAAGTTGGTGCAGTTCTCTGATAGCCCAGGTTTCCTCTTTGAGCAGGGCTGCTGCTCCACCCGTCTGTGGGGTCACAAGGGCTAAAGGAGCGACATCTGTAACTCCTGGCACCCAGTGAGTGTGACGCTGTCAGAGAAAGGGCGATCTGGACTTGCTTCCTTCCCACAGCCTGAGTGATGGTAAGAGCTGCCCAGGGTTCGGAGGTACTGGGAACAGGGTGGCATGCTCAGTTCTAGGCCTGGGCAGAAACAGTTCAAGGGCTTGACAAGGACTTGGTTCCTTCCACAGAATCTGGCTTTGCTGTTGGAAAATCACTGCCCTGGAGGCTCCCGCCCTGTCTCCACAGTCCTCCTGCCTGTCTACTAAGACGTTAGGAGAGCACCGGGTTAACTCAAACCATTAAGACTCTGCTTCCAGACGGTGCCTCTATGGCCCTGAATAGTCATTCTCTTCCTCCTGGGACAAGAGCAGTGAGGTCACTCAGCCTGCTCCTGGGCTCTCCTTGCTTCTGCTCTCCGCCACCTCATTGTCCTCCTCCAGCCTGTAACAAGAGGCACCACTGTCTTTTGTTGGTGGAGATGGGTGGCCTCACAGGAGAATTTCTGGGGAGGCACCCAGCTGGCACACATTTCAATCCTAATCCCATTTTCCAGCCTACATCCAAAGCAATAAAGAGGGGCTGGGGAGATGCCTTAGTAGCTAACATACTTGCCTGCAAAGCCAAAGGACCCAGGTTCAATTCCCCAGGACCCACGTAAGCCAGATGCACAAGGGGGCACATGCATCTGGAGTTTGTTTATAGCAGCTGGAGGCCTTGTCATATTCTCTGTCTCTCTCTCTCCCCGCCCCATAAATAAATATAAATAAACTATTTTAAAAATAAAGAGGGTAGGGTAGTAAGATGAGCACTGTGCACTTCTCCTGCTGTCTTTGACCGTCCAGCTCAGCAGGTGGGGTGCTCTGAAGAAGCCTGGAGCTCTCTCCACTGTTCTGTCCCACACCAGTCCTGGCCAGAGTTCAGGGGCCTGCCAGTGGGCCCCAGCCAGGCACTGCTGAGAAGTGGCTGAGAGGCCAGAGCCCCAGTCTCCACAAGGCGCCTAGGCTGGGGGAGAGGCAGGCAGAGTCTGGTCTAGCTGTCAGGCTCACAGGATGTGGAGGCTGAGCCTCTTGAGCCAGGCAGCTTGCACACTTCCCCAAGTGACTTTACCAGCCTGAGCTGAGGTGGCTCCGGGAGACAACTGATGTTTCTTGAACGTCTGTAATTTTTCCGAAACTCGGCTTTTCATTTTTAGAGGAAGCATCCCAAAGTCACGTGGGAACGTGAATCCTACTGGATCCAAACACAGCCCATCATGTTAGGGCATCTTCCCGCCGTGGCTGGGGCCGGGGCATGACCCCCTCCTACTGTGTTCCTTACACCTGCTCATGGAAGTCCCCACAGGAAGCCCAAAGCCACCCAGTCACTCCACATCAGAAGTCAGGGGTCCGCTTACGTGGGTGTTGCTGTTGAGATTGAAATGGAGTTTTACTGATTATTGTGCTGGAACAAGAAGGTACAAGGAGCCTGGATCCACCCAGACCTCCCTGCTGACCCTCAAACAGATGAATCAGGCTCTGTTCCCGTAGTCACCTCCTCCAGGTGGTCCCCACACTCATCTCCTTTAGGTCCTCAGCAAACCTCCCTTTCCCCACGTGGCTTCTGGCTGTCACCTGTGTATTTTGTTCACGTACTGGTTTCTAACCCTTGTTAGAAAGCAGGCGCTGCCAGATTATAGAGTCCATCTCTGTCTTCCTGGTATGCTAGGGATGAAACCCAGGGCCTTGCCCATTCACGCCAGCTAAGTGCTGCACCCTGGATGTCTTAATAGAAACCTTGGAGTTTCTATTAAGACAGCCAGGGTGGGCCCAAGAATGTGCATTTTTAGTAAATTCCCATGTGATGCAATGCTGCTGGTCAGGCCATACCCCAGAAACCACAAGCTAAGACAATGCTTAGATGCTAGGCGTCTGTCCCAGCCAATTTATGCTAGTATAGCAAAATACTTGAGACTGAGTACTTTATAAGGAATTGAATTGGGCTGGAGAGATGGTTCAGCAGTCAAGGCACTTGCCTGCAAAGCCTAACGACCCCCCAGTACCTACACGAAGCAGCTGTTTGCTGCAGCTAAAGGCCCTGGCCCACCTGTATTCTCATCCTCTCCCTCCCTCCCTCTCTGCTTGCAAATGGTTAAATAATATCCTTTAAAACACAAAGATCAGAATTGCATCTCCTCACTGCTCTGGAGGCTGTGAAGTTCAAGATGTGTGTATTTGGCAGTAAGGGCCAGAAGGCCAGGAGTGCTGTGTGCTCAGAGGAACGACAGAAGCCTCACCAGTGCGCCAGATCCCTTCTCTAAGGGCCAGACCCCATTCGTGAAGGTGGCGCCTTGTCACTCCCCAAGGCTCCGCCTCTCAGTGCTGTCACACCAGGAGGTTTCTGCATGAACTGAGAAGGGGTGCAGTGTTCACGCAGGGCAGCACCCTGTGCTGGGTGGGGGGCGAGGGAAGTCAGGGCCTCGGCTACAGAACCGGGAGTGTGACTACATCTGCCACTGCGGGGCTCTCTCCTCGGCGGAGCCTGGATTTGGGAAAGGTGTGGAGTGACGCACGCTTTGGTGCCCTGCGCGCCTGAGCCAGCCTAACTCTGTCTTTGTCCCCTAGAGTATGCAGAGAACATCGGAGATGGCCGCAGCCCCGAGTTCCGGGAGAATGAGCAGAAGCGTATCCTGGGCTTGTTGGAAAATTTCTAGAGCCTTCCCTCCTCCAAGCAACGTAGACTCTCGGGCTCCCTCCCAGGACTGTTTTTACACAGCTGTGTGTCTTTGAACAAATTAAAGCTAGTTTTGGTATCTCGGCTGTGATGTGTGACGAAGCGTCCCTGTCCCCCTCGCCCCTGCCCCAGGAGAGGTCTAAAGAAGGTCAGTGGTGGCCTCACTCTGTCCCCTGACTTTGGAAGCAACAAGGGTGTGGGCTGTGGACCATCTGGCTTTGTCCCCCACACTGAGGCTAAGTGTGTGACCGGACTCGGGCTTCAGCCACCTGTGCGAGGTCACCACAAACTTTGGAACAGTGTTCCAAACCCAGGTACCTCAGACTGCCTTGGAGACGGGCCCTAGTAGTCCCCGCTACAGTTCACCTCCCAGGGCTGCTGAGGAACTCTGAGGAGGTCAGCGCTAATCCAGCGCAGGGCACAGTGTCATTGATCTCACTTGATCTCAACTAGGCTTGTGTCGTCTCACATTGTCACGTGAGGACACGGGGTACATGAGACATTTTAAGGCCATAGCCTTTATTACATTAAAGAGCTATTGATGGGGGCTTGGAGAAACGGCTTAATGCTTAAGGCACTTGCCTACGAAGCCATAGGACCCAGGTTCGATTCCCCAGAACCCACATAAGCCAGATGCACAAGGTGGCGCATGCTCCTGGAGTTCATTTACAGAAGCTGGAGGCCCTGGCGTGCCCATTCTCTCTCTCTCTCTCTATCTCTCCCTCTCTCTCTCTCCCTCTCCCTCTCTCTCTCTCCCTCTCTCTCTCTCTCTCTCTCTCTCTCTCTCTCTCTCTCTCTCTCAATTTATCAATCTCTCTCTCTCTCCTCTCTCCCCCTCCCTCCCTCCCTCCCTCTCTCTCTCTGCCTATTTCTCTCTCTCAAATAAATAAAGAAAAATAAAATACTAAAATAGCTATTGTTAGGATTTTCCCATTTACTTATTAGTCATTGTTAACCGCTGTTAAATATGTTCACCTAGGAGCAAACACGATGTGCAGAGTTCAGTACCAGTCACCTCAGGCATGCACGGGGGATGGTGGAATGTTCCTCCGCAGTTGGGGAAGTAGGTCTGGGCAAGTGTCAGGCTGCCCCAGCACAACGTCATGAGAAGCTCAGTGCAGGCCTGGCACTGTTGTTTTAAGTCCCTAGGTGGCTCCAGCCCCCAAGGTAAGAGCCACTGCTGTAGGGAAACAGGCCTCTGGTGCTGACCCCCAACGGGCCTTCCTCAAGCTGCATCTCTGCGTGTACAAAGCGGGCTGACAGTACCTCAGCCCTCGTGGGAACAAAGAGCCCGCTGACAGACATGCGGGTGGGGCAGCGCCATTGAACACTTCCTTCCATCCCGCACATAGCGATCTGTGCCCTGACCAGATGCGCCTCTCCAGAGGTCACATCTGGCCTGAGCGAGATGAGTCTTCGCACACCAGGAGAGGCACATGGCAAAGCCGGGGTCAGCAAAAGGGCATCAAGGAGTGCCACAGCCTTACTCTGGGCCACTGGCTGATGCTGCCACACGCAGCAATGGCCCTGACAACTCACTGAACCCCAAGGGACCGGACGCCAAGCAACCACCAGATGGCAGGAGCTGAGTGTCACGTGAAGTGCTTCCCTCTGGGCAGCCACCAAGCACACTTTGCACATAAGATGGTCCCTGCTCCGCTCAGCCTTGGCTGCAGCTGAGCCAGGCTCCTGCCAGCCTGTGGGAAGATAAAATGGGTGCCGTCCCAATTCTGAGGTGAACATCCCAGCAGAGGAACAGCAGCTCACACCAGTCCTTTGACATAATCAGATTCCTGCATGGTCTACTCTGGACACTTCCTGTGGCCGTTGGAACCACACACACTGAACCCCTGCTTTCTGCCCCTACTTTTTTTTATTTATAAGAAAGAGCATGGCCATGCCAGGGCCTCCAGCCACTTTAAACAAACTCCAGATACATGTGCCACCATGTGTTTCTGGCTTAGATGGGTTGTGGGGAATCAAACCTGGGTCCTTAGGCTTCGCAGACAAGTGCCTTAACCACTAAGCCATCTCTCCTGCCCATGGCCCCCTACTTTACACCTATCCTTCCTAACTCTGCAGCAGCACCAGTAGCTCAGCCAGCCCCATCCCCACCCCCACCCCGTTGCCAGTTCCCCAATTGCTGGAAGTTGAGACTGAGGTCTCAGGGTTCAAATACTGGGGCCAGTGAGAACCCATGTCCAAAGCAAGATGTGTAACTCCCTGGCCTGTGTTCTTCCCCTGCTGTCTCTCTATTTGGAAGACAGTCTCAGGTCGCCACTGTCATTGGGCTTCGATCTGTCCCTCTGTCAATGCACTCGTTAATGAGTCAGAACAGAAATTGGCCACATGTGACCTATGGAATCGGCGACTTTTCCAGCCGAAGTGGGTACCGAAATGATCATTACTTGATCAATACTTCCTGTATTTTTAAACTTGATTGGTTTTTAGCCAGGTCATACTTCCACATGGAACCAAAGTTCAAAATTTAATACATTTGCAGTGAGGACTTGCTATCCCTCCCTGGAGGCAGCTGACTAGCCTCCCAGCATCTGGGTAGAGTTTTGCAGCCATGCCTTCCAGAAGGCCAGGCCTCCCTGTGCCACAGGGACACAGGCTTCCTTGTCTCCGTTCCCTGGCCCCTCTGTCACCCCCTTCCACCTGTCTGCTGCATCTATTGAGGAGCCCCACCAGAACCTGTTTTCCCACCAAAAATAAATAAATAAAAATTTAAAAACCCTCTGCCAAGAGCAGGTTTGAACTCAGTTCTTTATTTCCCAAACAAGAGGGTTTTCAATCCCCAGCACTGTAGAAACGTCTCACGGATGAGGCATGGGCCCTTTCCACTGTGCATGAGAACGGGGTGGGGGGACATGGAGTCTAATCCCTGGGGACCAGGACGATGCCAACACAGGCCGGTGGAACGGGACTAGTGAAGAGTCGATCGCTACTTACTACTGGTAACGCCGCGAGACAACGCAAAGAACGCTTTGAGTACCGGGCGCAGGCAGGCCTGTGCTGTGTCGCCGGGCTCGGGCTGTGGCTCCAAGATGGCTTCACAGGGCAGAGCAGCCCCCCCCTGCCGCAACTGCCCTGGCTCCAGTGAAGGCCACTTTGGCAGCCCCGGGAGTCTGAACTCCATTTCCCGATCTGCCTGCTCTTGGAGTTCAAAGCTCTCCCCATCTTGTCTATCCTGTGGGCAGGGCGGAGTGTTCCCGGGGCAGTGTACCCCAGAGGGTTCTTTTTCCCATCCAGATGTAATCCAGCCTACGCAGCATTAACCAGAATTTCAGCACAAGGGGAACAGGCCGCTGCCTCCTCCACAGCCTGCCGCTCCACACACCCGAACTCAGCAGCCAAAAGACAGACCATGTCTCACTGAGGGAGATTTGCACGCGGGCTGCATCCCACTATGTGGGGAACTATGTTAGTGATGATGGGAGCATTCCTCAGTCACACCCCAGTAGCACCAATGCCCAGGTGGCACCTTCTGCCATTACCACAAGCGTCAATTCAGTGTCAACAGGGAGACAAGACTTGCTTTCCTAGAGGCAAGACTTTTGATGAGATTTTCTTAGCCAGCAGCAGAGGTAAAGGCAGACCCACATTTTTCAATCTGTCATGTTCTTCGGTGCACACGGAAAGTGGTCGGTGTCACAGCGGTGGCCTTCGTTATCAGCGCTGGGAAAAATGGCCAGGTTCCCGGGCTCACCTTTGTCTTGTTAGAGAACACATGGCCTTGGTAGAACTTGGTAGGACTGCGCAAATCCCACCAGCCCCCCCCTCCTCAGGAAGCACCCCCTTGAATAGCAGAGCATCCCTTCAGGCGCAGGCTCCAGGGGTCTCAAGTGACAACATTTTAACACAAAGAATGGCCATATTTTGTTCTGCATCTTGCTTTTCTCTCTTTCATACACACACACACACAGGAAGCCAGTTGGCCCCTTTGTTTTCATTCACAGCCATGAATGAAAACAAAGGGGCCAACTGGCTTCCTGTGTGTGTGTGTGTGTGTGTGTGTGTGTGTGTGTGTGTGTGTGTGTGTGTTAGCAGGTGTTGAACCTAGGGCCTTATGCATGTTAAGCAAGCCCTCTATTACTAAGCTACATCCTTTTTTATTTGGGGGAGTCCTAAAAATATTTTTTATTTATTAATGTAAGAGAGAGAATGGGTATGCCAGGGCTTCCAGCCACTGCAAACAAACTCCAGACGCTGTGCCACCAAGTGCAGGCTTATATGTAGGTACTGGGGAATCAAACCTGGGTCCGTAGGCTTCATAGGCAAGCACCCTAACCGCTAAGCCGTCTCTCCAGCCCCCCTCTCCTTTCGTTTCATGTACCCCAGGCTGGCTTTGAACTCAAAACATAGTGGAGGATGCTCTAATCCTCTGGCTTCCACCAAGCACTCCATGAAATAAGGTACATCCCCAGCACCTCCCCCCCCACACACACACTTGCACACATCTTTAGTAGCCTAGCTCACCTGTAAAGCTGGGCCCTAATTTAATGAACTGCATTAGTGGACACATTGCTAGTTTCTGATCTTTGGTTGTTGCAATGCTGCAGTGAGCATCCTTGAGTAGACCATCACTTCATGTGAGTGTCTTTAAATTCCCAAGGAGAATTGTGAAGTCAAAGAAGATTCCTTTTTTTTTTTTTGGCCTGTGCATGTATAGTAAGTATGGTGTGGTGTATGTGTGTGGCATGATGTATGCATGTGTGTATGCAGATGTGCATGTCCCTTGCACGCATACAGAAGCCAAAGGTCCTGAGACAGCACACCAGTTTGGAAAAAAGAGGCCATAGTGGCTGGACTCGGAGAGAAAGCAAGCAGCTCATGGGAAGTAAAGTCAGGGAGGTGAGCAGAGACTGGAGGCGTTTTGAGAGTAGAACGAGTATGACCAGGCTTTGAAAGGATGCCTCTGACCGCTCTATAGGGGTAGTGCCCTGGAGGGCCAGTGCAGCCGAGGCCAGCAAGAAGCCCCGTCAGTGCTATAGACCAGAGGGGCCAGGCATTGGAAATAAGGGACCGGGAAGGGTGTGTGGAGGCAGACCCAGCCAGGGAGGTTTCCACAGGTGAGGCTTGGGAGCCATATCCTAGGTCGGCAGGAGATGGGCGGGGCCGTGGAGAGCCTGGCTCGGTATATAAATATCTTTAATGAATAAATAGAAGTGCTTTTAGGACTGTGAGTTCCATCATTTCCACCTGCCATAAAATTTCATTAGGAGCAGGCGCTGCAGGGGATGGCAGGGCTGCCGCAAATCAGCCCGCCCACCCTCAGCCCTGCCAGGCTCCCAGGTGACTGGGCTTGCTCCCTAAAGAGCCGTCCTCACTGCCCCCTCCCCCAAAACACACACTCACCATCCTGGGCCAGGAGGTGTCATTTCTTTCCTGTTCTTCCCAAATGCCAGGACAGGCACAGGCAGCAATGGACAGGGACTCGTGGCTTATCACCAGCAGCTGCCTCCACTAGAAAGCCAGCACCGTGTGTCCTTACCCCTACACACTTCAGCTGAGCTCAGGGACAGCAGCTTTCAACACCATGGTATTCCCGGACCCACATAACCGGGAAAGGCCACCCCTAGGTATCCAACTTTACAAATGCAAAAGCAAGCCCCTGAGAGCAGGTGACTGCTCAAGTCACACAGGCTCTGTAGGCCCAGCGCTGGAGCCGCCCTAGCCACCCCTCATTCTTGAGCACCAGCTAAGTGCCCATCTCTGGGTCAAGTCCTTGAGAGAACTGTCGCAGAGTCCTCACTGACCCACCTGTTATTTCGTTTGTTTGGTTTTTGCTTTTTCGAGGGAGGGTCTCACTCTAGCCCAGGCTGACCTGGAATCCCCTATGTAGTCTCAGGGTGGCCTCGAACTCACAGCAGTCCTCCTTCCTCTGCCTCCCAAGTGCTGGGATTAAATGTGTGTGCCACCACGCCCGGCTCTGACCACCTGTTTTGCAGATGAGAACACTGGGACTCTGAGAAAGCTAGGGTCTCGGCCACCCAGCAGTGACAAGCCAGCCATACACCCCTTTCCTGTATCCTCAGTGTATTGGGGCTCTGATTCTGTGGGGTGTCTTATGTGTATGTTGTGTGTGTGTATGTGCATGCATGCTTATATGTGTGTGGAAGCATGTGTGTGATCCCCTCATGCACATGTATGTGCACATGCACATAAAGGCCAGAAGTCGATAGTGGTGTTTTTTTCTTCTTCAAATGTTCTCCACATTATTTTTTTAAGGAGAGAAAGAGAGAAAGGGAATGAGAATTGGCACACCAGGACCTCCAGCCACTACAATTGAACTCCAGTTGCATGTGCCACCTTGTGCATGTGTGTGGCCTTGCACATGCATCACCTGTGCATCTGGCTTAAGTGGGATCAGGGGAATCGAACATGGGTCCTTAAGCTTCCCAGGCAAGTACCTTAAGCCATCTTCCACCTTAATTTTTGGGGTTTCTTTTTTGTTTGTTTTTTTAATATAGGGTCTCACTCTAGCCCAGGCCGATCTGGAATTCACTATGTAGTCTCAGGCTGGCCTCAAACTCACAGCAATCCTCCGACCTCTGCCTCCCAACTGCTGGGACTAAAGATGTGAGCCGCTACACCCAGCTTCCACCTTTTTTTTTTTTTTTAATTTAATTTTTTTAGAGAGAGTGAGGGAGAGAGAGATGGAGAAAGAGAATTGGCGCTCTAGGGCCTAACCACTGTAATTGAACTCCAGACACTTATGCGACCTAGTGGGCATGTGTGACCTTGCACTTGCTTCACCTTTGTGCATCTGGTTTACATGGGATCTGGAGAATCAGGCAAGCTCCTTAACTGCTAAGCCATCTCAGCGACCCCACCTTTTTTTTTTTTTTTTTTTTTTTTTTGAGGTAGGGTCTTGCTCTAGCCCAGACTGACCTCGAATTCACTGTGTAGTCTCAGGGTGGCCTTGAACTCATGGTGATCCTCCTACCTCTGCCTCCCAAGTGCTGGGATTAAAGTCATGCACCACCATGCCCAGACCCACTTTCTTTTTTTTAATTCTTTGTTATTCCAGTTCCTTCTCTGAGCAAATATTCCAGTTTTGTTTGAAATATTTTATTTTTATTTATTTATTTGGCAGAGAGAGAGAGAGAGAATGGGTGTGCCAGGGCCTCCAGCCACTGCAAATGAACTCCAGACGCATGTGCATGTGCCCCCTTGTGCATCTGGCTAACATGGGTGCTGGGGAATCAAACCTGGGTCTTTTGGCTTTGCAGGCAAATGCCTTAACCACTAAGCAATCCCTCCAGCCCTCCCCCACACACACCTTATTTTTTAAGAGGTTCCCTCACTGAATGCAGAACATACCAATTCAGCAGATAAGCCCCAGAGAGATCCCCTATCTGTGCTTCCCCAGAGCTGGAATTATAGGCACGTGCCATCATACTCGGCTTTTACATGCGTGCTGGGGATCTGAATGCAGGTCCTCATGTTTGCACAGCAAGCACTTTACCAACTGAGCCATCTCCCCAGCCCCACTGGGTTACGTTTCCTTTATCCTAAATCAAGCTGGGGGGAGGAGTATTGGAGGGAGATCGAGACAAGGTTTCACAGTGTCTTAGGCTGGCCTTAGAGTTGCAGCAGGTCCTCCTGCCTCAACCTCCCCAGTACTGAGATGACAGGTATGAGCTGCCACACCTGGTTTGGAAACGAGAGTCTGTAGGGACTGGGGAAATGACTCAATAGATAAATCACTCGCCACTCAAGCATATGAGTTGACAAAGCTCAGAACCCACAGACCCAGTGAGCGGCATCTGTAATCCCAGCGTACCTACAGCGAGGAAGGAGGTAGAGACCAGAGAATTTCGCAGAAGCTCGCAGGCCCGCTGGCCTGGCAAACACAGTGGTGAACCAGGAGAACATGAGACCCTGCTTAAAACAATGTCCTCTGATCCTCACCGTGGTATGTACGTGCCCACACTCATGCATATGAACACACACACATCAAAAAAGGGAGTCTGGGGCTGCAGAGATGGCTTAGCAGTTAAGCACTTGCCTGTAAGGCCTGAGGACCTTGGTTTAAGGCTTGATTCCCCAGGACCCACGTTAGCCAGATGCACAAGGTGGCACACATATCTGGAGTTCATTTGCAGTGGCTGGAGGCCCTGATGCACCCATTCTCTCTCTTTCTCTCTTTCTCTCTGTTGCCCTCAAATAAATAAATTAATATAAACACAAAATATTTTTACAAAAAGGGGAATCTGTGGAAGGACTGGTTGCAGATTGACAACAGGTACCAGTGAAGTGTGAACTGAAGGCCACTCTCCACAGCCCCTCACACTGTGCACCGACTCGTTATCTTCCAAGGTTGCCACACCTGTTCCCACGTTACAAATAGGAAAAGGAGCTCAGAAGTTCAAGGGTTTGCCCAAGGTCACACAACTCTGCCCCCAATGCCAGCTGGGGATCCTCTGGGCCCTCCACTGGCTCCATTGCTGCCCTCCACTACCCAGTGGCTGTAGGGCCAGGAAGCCTGGCCAAATGAGCAGGCCCAGCTGGCAATCTGCCTGGATGTCCAGTCATCAGTTAAGCCCATTAAGTGGCTGTGTCAGTTCGTGGCCGGGCCAGCTGCCTTCCCTCCCTGCCTCACCCAGCCTTCTGGGAGCAAGGCTCGAAGCTGCTGGTGTGAGTCTCTCTGAAACGGGGAGAGAGTTAAAGACTCACCGAGTGGATGTCACCCTGTGACCCTGTGGACTCTGTGAAGGAAGTCCTCCAGGCTGACTCACAGGTCACCAAGCTGGAGCCAGCCTGCCCATTCACGTCCTGCCCTCGGCTTCCTCATCTCCGGGGAGGAGTGGTCTATTTGGTAGTGCTCATTGACCGGGCCCACAGCAAGTTGGTGCATTGGGGTGGACCGTGGCTTGCTGGTGCGCACTCATCCAGGCACTACCAATAGCCATCTGCTGTGTTCCCTGTCTCTTCCTCTGTCAGCTGTGAACTGCTGCCTCCTTCTGTCTACCTTCCAGAAGGACTGACCTCATCTACAAGGGAGTTTGTCCACCGAGGACCAGGAGGGGCAGTGCCCTCATCATGCCTGCCCCCAAGGTTCTCCCACCTCCATCCACATCTCAGTCCCACCGCCCTTGCTAGGTGCAGGAGCCATTTGATCACCTTTCATGGGCAGAGGGAGGCTGTGAAGCAGGGCCAAAAAGACCACCAGGAGCCCGCGTGCAATGTCAGGACTCTCAGGGAGAGGGAGGGACCAAGGCTGGGAAATGCTGCTGTGGTTGGGGCGGGACCCAGACCCTCTTATTCATCATATCCCCTTCAGTCTCATTTGGAGTGACACAGTGCTCAGAAGAACAGACGCAAAAACCCTTGACCACTGGACCCCAGAGGTGCCAAGAACGGCCAGTATGGCTGAAGGGTCCCTGCCTTCACCTGAACCAGGAAGGAAGGACCCACAGAGGGTCTCACGTTCGAGGACACGAGAGGTTTCCAGAGAGGCTACAAGAGGGCCCAGGTCACAGAGGCCAGAAAGGGTCCCCTCTGCACTCCGGCTATCCACATGAGCTTGAAAAGAACAAGCTGGGGGCTGGCGAGATGGCTTAGTGGTTAAGCGCTTGCCTGTGAAGCCTAAGGACCCCAGTTCAAGGCTGGATTCCCCGGGACCCACGTTAGCCAGATGCACAAGGGGGCACACGTGTCTGGAGTTCATTTGCAGTGGCTGGAAGCCCTGGTGTGCCCATTCTTCTCTCTCTTTCTCTCTCTTTCTCTCTCTCTCTCTCTGTCACTCTCAAATAAATAAATAATAAAAAAAGGTAAAAAAAAAAAAGAACAAGCTGTCACCACCCGCTTTATAGATGAGAGACTGGGGTTCAGAGAAGAAACATGGGGCACAGCTTCTCCAAGTGAGGCCTGAGAGGAGAACTCTGAGCCCAAGAGAGCGGCCAACAGTGTTTCTCCTGCGGTGCATGTGGTGCAATGGGGGTGGGGGTGGAGGGGCGCACAAAGCAGTGCAGGAGGCAGACAAAGCAATTCTTCCAGAGCATCCCGGGGGGCTTCTGGGAGGAGGCAGCACGGACGCAACCGCGAGGGCCGGGACGCACAGTGGGTGGAGAATCAGGCAGGCGCGCATGTGGGGAGGGGCAGCTGCGTCTGGGAAAGGGCACGTGAGGCCTGGCGGAGGCAGGGGGCCACTCCAGGGTACAGAGCTGGGAGCGCCATGCTGCAGGACAGGCAAGAACGAGGTTCTGAAGAGGTCCCTGGGAGGTAGGGGGAGTTGCTGTGTTCTGAAGACCCAGGACGACCCTGGAAGGTTCTGATCCCAAGAGAGCAGTCAGATAAGCCAGTGCCCCAGATGCTCCCATCTTGTGAATCCAGACAAGTCAAGACACCGGGACAGCTGCTCTCCAGGGAAACCACAGTAGTGACTTCCAGCAGGCCAGGAGCTTCGGGATGGAGGACAGTGGCTGTGCCTGAGGGCTGTGTGGGGCAGGAGAGGGTTAGACAGGGTCATGGCTAAGGATAGAGATGGGATCTAGGTAGGCCACGTGGCCAGCATCCCTGGCCAGAGACAGAAGTCATCCATCTTTCCTGCCATCCACCCATCTTTTGTCCGCTTGGCCTTCCTTCCATCCAACATGCTCCTTGCTAGGCAGGACATGGGAACAACTAAACTGTCCCTAACTCTCCTGAGTAGATGACAGTCTGAAGGAAGATGCCACTGTGTCAAGATCATCTACAGCCCAGGGTGAGAGCACGTGATTGGGGAGACAAAGTTGGGAGGTAGGAGAGGAGAGAGAAAGGGTTACCTAGCTCTGCCCAGCTCCATCTCGGGACAGTCCATCGGCAATGTCATCACCCCAAACAAAGGGCAGTACGTTGTTAGCATTATTATCAATTATCATTAATCTAATTAACTGGCAATTACAATTAAGAACATGGTGATTTAAAAAAAAAATGCCACCTTGGATTTAAGCACCTGCTGTCCTGTGGCATCAGAGTGACTCATGTCCCCAGTTCACTGCAGTGTGGTGTGGGGCACAAAGTAGGTGTTCTGCCAGCCCTGGTTCAAAGCCACAGCTTGGATATCACCAAGAACAGTCCCCTATCCTATGTATGGGCAAACTGAGGCCAGGGAGGGTGCCATGATAGGCCCTGGGTCACCCACAAGTCTGTGGCAAAGGTAGATGCCAGCCAAGAAGTCAGTTCCCAGCTGCCGCCAGCTCCTTCAAATCTAACAGCCTTTTTTTTTTTTCTGGAAAAAATGCAGCTGTCAAGGGCAACTCTGCTACTCCCGATTAAACAAGGCAAATTCTATCGGAACACAGTCGTAGCAGCCCGCACACCTAATTACACAGGCTGGAATGTGAAAACGGGCAGGAAAATGGAAATGGGAACAAACAGTGCCGAGGAGGGACAGCAGTGGCCTCTCTCCACCACTGCCAGCAGAGTCATCACCTGGAGGTGTCCAGGAGAGATGGACCTCCTGGTCCCCTCACACCTCCCACCCTTCCCCAGAAGCCAGCCAGGTTCCCAGAGCCCACAAGGCATGGCAGGTGTGGTAGCGGAGAACTGCATAAAGGCCGGTGTCCTTCCAAAACCTTCCGGGAACCTCATGGTAGGCGGTGCCATTTCAAAGTGACAGCTGAGGTGGTCAGGACTCAGCAAGAGTGGGCAGTGAGAGCCGGGCATGGTGGCGCACGCCTTTAATCCCAGCGGGAGGCAGAGGTAGGAGGATCGCCATGAGTTCAAGGTCACCCTGAGATGACAGAGTTAATTCCAGGTCAGCCTGGACCAGAGTGAGACCCTACCTCGAAAAACAAAACAAAAAAACAAAAACAAAAAAAAAGAGTGGGCAGTGAGGGCCTGGCTTCCATACTGTCTAGTGCAGGAGGCAGGGAACCTGGTGAGGGCTCTCTCTCTCTCTCCCTCCCTCCCTCCCTCTCTCATAGCCCGATGCCAAGGCTCTGCCCTCAGGAGGGTTTTTGTCCCATTCAGTGGTGCCCTGTGCTGGAGGGAAGTTCTCTAGCCCTGTCAGTCCTGCCACAGTGAGGTTCTGTGATCACACCCCGACAGTGAGAAGGTGAGGGCAGAGGCCCTGACTGGCCACATGTCTGCCTTCCCCTTGGTGGCTAGACAGGGACAGACAGGATTGGTAGAGGGTTCAAGCTGAGCATTTGTTGGGTGTAAACCTGGCCTCTCAGCGAACTTGCAAAGGGAGAAAGCGACACTCCACTACCAGAGTGGTCATCCCAAAGGAGAGAGGTTTCTGAGATATGCAAGTGAGTGAGTGAGTGTGCGTTGGTAGGAGGATTTCCAGATGGTTCTAGAAGACTTCTCAAGGAGAGGATGTTTGCACTGAGACTTGCAGGAGCAGCAATGGAAAGAGCTGGAGGAATGTTCCAGAAAGCGAAGGGTGAGTTTGAACTGAATGAGACAATGAATGGATTCATGAGCTAACGGACAGAGGGGAAAGGGAAGCTATGAGACCACACAAGGGTCCCTGGCCCCTCCTCAGAGGCCATTGCTCCCCAGCCTCCATCACCTCTAGCCATTCTATTCTCCCAGCTCTTCCACCCCCCCACCTGGTGGCCTCCTCCAAGGTGACCACGTGTGCTTCCTTGTCAGTATTGTTACTGCACCATTAATAATCATTATTCCTCCCCCCCACACACACTCTTCATCTCCCACTGCCCCCTTGTCCTTGACATGGGCTGAGGATTCCAAGAAAATATTCTTGGACCTTCTGAAGGGCCTCATCTGACTAAAACCACCGGGTTTGGCCTGAAGACCCCAGGTTTCCCTGTGTCCTGGAGTCAGTAGCTAGCTACTCTTTTGGGCTTCCTTGGCCACTACACAGCAGACAGCAGTTGCGCCCCAGTCACCAAATGCATCAAATCCCTGTGATGAGCCACAGGATGGGACTTGTTAGGTGACAGCCCCTATCTGGACTTGGAAATGGGGCAGGAGGGCGGTGAGGCCGAAGTCAGACAGCGAGGAGGTGATGCAGGGTCTAAAACAGCCTCAACTCCTCACTGGGTTGAGGCAGTTGGATTATTTAAAAAATTTTTTTGTCTTTTTTTGTCTATTTTTTATTTATTTATTTGAGAGCGACAGACACAGAGAGAAAGACAGATAGAGGGAGAGAGAGAGAATGGGCGCGCCAGGGCTTCCAGCCACTGCAAACGAACTCCAGACGCGTGCGCCCCCTTGTGCATCTGGCTAACGTGGGACCTGGGGAACTGAGCCTCGAACCAGGGTCCTCAGGCTTCACAGGCAAGCGCTTAACCACTAAGCCATCTCTCCAGCCCTGGATTATTTTAGAAAACACACGCACGTTTGGCTGATCACATGCTGCGACCTTCCCTCAAGTTTGAGATTAGTTCAGAATTTCCAAACACTCGAGACATCTAAAATTCAAAAGCAAAGAAGACAGTTGTACCTCTCACCTGGGGTTCTATCTTCATGGGCTGGGCTGGGTTGAGCATCCAAGGGGCCTCGGATGACACCCTAGACCTGGAAGACAGGGGGTACCATCTCCTCACTTTGCAAGCAGGGAACATGAGCTCAGAGGTGGCTAGTCATTTTCTGAAACCACAAGACCAGCAGGGGCACCTCCCCAGAAAGGCCGAAGAAAGAGTCCGTGCAGGGTGTTGGGGATGCCAAACAGAGAGAAGGCCTTAAGCCGGGCGTGGTGGCCGCATGCCTTTAATCCCAGCACTCGGGAAGCAGAAGTAGGAGGATCGCCGTGAGTTCGAGGCCACCCTGAGACTCCATAGTGAATTCCAGGTCAGCCTGGGCTAGAGTGAGACCCTACCTCGAAAAACAAACAAACAGGGCTAGAGAGATGGCTTAGCAGTTAAGGCACATGCCTGTGAAGCCTAAGGACTTAGGTTCGATTCTCCAGGTCCCATGTAAGCCAGATGCACATGTTGGCACATGCGTCTAGAGTTCGTTTGCAAAGGCTAGAGGCCCTGGAGTGCCCGTACTCACTCTCTCTCTCTCATAAATAAATCTAAAAAAATAAAATAAAAAACAGAAAACCCAGAAAGGAAAGGCCTAGGATGTCCATACAGGGACACTGGGTGCCTACTGCAGAGAAGAAGGCACTGAGCAGTGGCACTGTCCCTGCCCTTTAGCGCCCTTGGCCTTCTCTGGGAAGGGGAGGAGGCTGTGGAGCTCCCGCCTGGTCAAGGGCTCATTGATCCACCACGGTCCCTGGAGCTGGTCCCCTCATCCATACCACAGGCTGCTGCGTGTTTTCTTGTCTCTGATTGTAAACAGATTTGACTAAAGAGGTAAATTAGAAGTTAATTAGAGAGAACATGATTGATGAGGTTGTTTGCCGTGATTGGGAGGCGTGGAAAGGATGGGGCTCCCTGCGTGGAGGCAAGGGGTGAGCAAGAGAGGGATGAGGAAGAGCAAAGGAAAAAGTCACAGGTGGACTCTGCAGGGGGGTCAGCGTGGCACTGTGAGAGCTTCGCTCCGGCTGCCCTGTCTCCTGGGCCCCGAGGTCAAGGTCTGGCCCCTGGGCAAGAATCCTCAGGTAGAAACTCACTGAAAGAATGCAGCTGTGGGGAACTGAGCATGGTGGTGCACGCCTTTAATCCCAGTGTTTGGGAGGCAGAGGTAGGAGGATCCACCCTGAGACTACAGGTCAGCCTGGGCTACAGTGAAACCCTACCTTGCAAAAACAAACAAAATGTAACTGGGGGCTGGAGACATGGCTTAGCGGTGAAGGCATTTGCCTGAAAAGTGAGAGGAACCTGGTTCCATTCTCCAGGACCCACGTAAGCCAGAGGCACAAGGGAATGCACACATCTGGAGTTCGTTTGCAGTGGCTGGAAGCTCTGGCATGCCCATTATCTCTCTCTCTCTTTCTCTCTCCTGCTCGCTCTCTCTCTCTCTCAAATTTACAAAATAATAATAAAAAAGAAAAAGAATGTAACTGGGGCCGGGGCCTGCTGACCTCTGGATGCTGCAACTGTTCTGGGTATGACGGACTTTGCCTGACGGGCAGCCTGGCGAGGAGGCAGGCACCTGTGCCCACTGGCGTGCTTTGCTGCAGGCCCTTCTAGGTGGACACTGGACCTCATTTTCCAGAGTCAGTGGCAAAGATGAGGTCACATGGCCAGCAGACAAGAGGCCGGGTGCACAGTAGTGTAGTAGTGTCTCTCCAAGCTTCAGCCACGGCTGCTAGTGAGGTCTGACTTTAGGGGTCCTGTGTACAACACCCCTACTTACATACCTCCGGCAAGGGTGAGCTCGCTTCCTCCTGAGGAGGCAGGCGCTACTCATCAGAGCTTTTGTCCTTGTGGGCCCAGCGGTCACTAGCCTACTTTGTTCACACCCTGAGGTGAGGCGAGACCTTAGAGGTTGTCTTGCACAACTTTCTCATTCTCCCCAGAAAGCCCCGTCCCAGAGAGGCTGTAGAGTGATTAGATGAACGGGCCTCAATGCAAAGGCTGAAGTCTAGGGACCTGGCCCCATCGTGCCCAGCACCCATCCCGGCCTAGCATTTCATCTCTTTACCCTCCCACCCATTACTTCGCTCTCATTGGCCTAACGGGACCCAGTGGGGCCCAACTGTGTGCAAGACTGAGCACAGGAGAGAGCGCCGGGCCCCCCTGGGTGCTCAACACTCAAGGGCTGGCAGACAGGAGTCCAAAAGGGAGCGTGAGGGGGCTGGAGAGAACCGGGCTAGAAGGGAGCATGGGGTAATTGAGAAAGTGCCAGAAGGCCAAGGGGCTGGGAGAACATACAGACTATGGTAGCTTGAATGTATGGCCCCCAATATGTTCAGTGTTTTATTAGCTTGTAGTTTGGATCTGTAGCCACCAGGCTGGAGGTGGTGTCACTGGGTGGATCTTAGGGTCCAGCCCTAAGGTGAGGTACTGGGTTTGAGATTCCAACTTAAAGATATGTTAACTGTGCCTAGCTGGAGTTCCTGAAATGTGCTGTGTGGTATGGCTTTTGGTTTTGGGGGGGGGCGGTGGTTGGCTTGTGTTTCTCTCTCTCTCTCTCTGCTTGGACCTGCGAAGGCAGGCCAGCTTCTTCTGTCATTATGGATCTGTAAGCTTCAATAAATATCCCTTCTTCCATAACTTTGTCTGGTCTGGAAGTTCATCTCAGCAAACCTGAAGCAAAGAAGGGAGGTCCCAGGAGGAATCTCAGGGTGTGGTGGGAGACTGTGTGGCTCTCACTGGAAGTGCCAGGAGGGCTCTTTCCTCTGTAGCCGTGGGGGCTGGAGGGGTCCGATACAAGGCTCAGTCCAGAGGGCCAGTGGGGCCCAGGATGCAGGGCTATGGCCGAGGGGAGTGGGACCCCAAGATCCGGGCCCTTCCAGCTAAAATGTGGCCTCAGAAGTTTCTGCCTTTCCCTGGGCCTTGCTCCCCCCCCCCCCCCCCGTGGACAATGAGCAGGAAGAGTGTAATGAATATGTGTGGACACGACAAGTAGCAAGTGTTGGACTCTGACCAAGCCTCTGTCCCCACTGGCCTCTGTTTGTCAGTCACGGAAATGGGGATGTCGGTGAGATGCTGAGTCCAGAGCGGGGACCGTGGCCTTCCTCGTTCCTGCTCATCTGCTCCTCCAACATCCCTAGGGAGAGAGGAGGATTGGAACATCTTCCAGACAAGGAAACTGAGGCAGGGAGAGGGGAGACATGCCCAAGGGATCTAAGCCAGTGGTGTACCCTCCCTCCCACCACAGTGGGAGAGCAGGCTGTGACAGATGAGCAACCTTGACCTACAGACGATAGAGAGAAGAATGAAAACGTGTATGAGGGCTGGGCGTGGTGGCGCACGCCTTTAATCCCAGCACTTGGGAGGCAGAGGTAGGAGGATCGCCATGAGTTCAAGGCCACCCTGAGACTACATAGTGAATTCCAGGTCAACCTGGACTAAAGCGAGACCCTACCTCAAAAAAAAAAAAAAAGAAAGAAAAAAAGAAAGAAAAAAGAAAAGAAAGAAGCTGTGTATGAAGGCTTGGGATACTGAACCTCCAAACTGCCTTGGGATTCTCAGCCTGGCCTCTCAAGGAGTCTTCTAAAGCTAAGAGGTTCAGAGAAACCCCTGGACTGTGCCCACAGCTGGAGTTGTTCCAGACAACAGGGGAACTTCCCCCTTCGGCTGCTGTGGCTTGCTTTGCAGCCATAAAAGACGGAAGCAGGGTGGAGCCATCTTGATGTTTTTACAGGTCACCTTGGGGCAGATTCCGTCAACAGGTCATCAGTGTGAGCGGCCCAGGCTACCCTGTGGTGCCTCTACCCTGGCCTCAATCCGTTGGAAGACACCTCTGCTCCTATACAGCTTCAGCAGTCTGTGTCGGGTGGGCCAACTTGTACCCATGCCCACTTGTGCCTGAAGCTTTGTGTTAGGGTTTGGATCTGAAATGTGATTTGAGTACATGGTCCCTAGCTGGTGGTGATATTTTGGAGGCTGTGGAACCGAAGTACGTCACTCTACGCAGGCTTTTGAAGATGAACCCCCGCCTGCCTCTCCCTCCACTGTGAAGAAAACAACCTGTATTCTGGAAGCCCACCACCACTAAATGAACCGAGCTGCTCTGCCATGATGGACTGACGAGATAAATCCTTCCTGCCTTATGCTGTTTCTGTCTGGTGCTCACAAGCATGCAAAGACAACTGACTTCACTGTTAGAAGGTTATTCCTTTGGCTTAATGCTACAGTTCTGAGTTTTTAAATATTTTGTTTATTTATTTACTTATTTAAGAGAGAGGCAGAGAGACGGAGAGAGAGAGAATAGGTGTTCCAAGGGCTCTAGCTATTATAAAAGAACTCCAGGCACATGTGCCACCTTGTGTATATGGCTTTACATGGGTACTTGGGATTCAAATCTGGGTCCTTAGGCTTTGCAGGCAAGTGCCTTAACCACTGAGCAATCTCTCCAGCCCTGGAGTTCTGAATTTTTTAAATTTTTATTAGCATTTTCCATGATTATAAAAAAAATCCCATGGTAATTCCCTCCCTCCCCACCAACACTTTCCCTTTTGAAATTCCATTCTCCATCATATTACCTCCCCATCACAATCATTGTACTTACATATATACAATATCAACCTATTAAGTACCCTCCTCCCTTCCTTTCTCTTCCCTTTATGTCTCCTTTTTAACTTACTGGCCTCTGCTACTAAGTATTTTCATTCTCACGCAGAAGCCCAATCATCTGTAGCTAGGATCCACATATGAGAGAGAACATGTGGCGCTTGGCTTTCTGGGCCTGGGTTACCTCACTTAGTATAATCCTTTCCAGGTCCATCCATTTTTCTGCAAATTTCATAACTTCATTTTTCTTTACCGCTGAATAGAAGGAGTTCTGATTTTTAAAGAGCCTTTGTTTTAATGGAGAGCACATTAAAGGCCCAGAACGATGCTTAGGTCAGGCCACCTACCTCTCATTTCTTCTTGGGCCTCAAGGCTCAAAGAGTCCTTGGCTATGATCAAGTAAACCCTTCCAATTTTTTTGTTTGTTTGTTTTTCAAGGTAGGGTCTCACTAGGTAGTCCAGGCTGACCTGGCATTCACTATATAGTTTCAGAGTGGCCTCAAATTCAAGGCGATCCTCCTACCTCTGCCTCCTGAGAGCTGGAATTAAAGACATGTGCCACCACACCCAGCTTAAACATTTAAGAAAATATACTTACTGTGCTGGAGAGATTGCTTAGTGGTTAAGGCATTTTCCAGCAAAGCCAAAAGACCTGGGTTCGATTCCCCAGAACCCACGTAAGCCAGATGCACAAGGTGGTGCATGCGTCTGGAGTTCGTTTGCAGTGGCTGGAGGCTCTGTGTGCCCATTCTCCCTATATGTCTGTCTGTCTCTCTCTCTCAGTCTCTCTCTGACTCTCTCAAATAAATAAATAAATAAAACTTTAAAAATTGAAAAAAAATTATTTACTTGAGGGAGGGGGAGAAAGAAAGAAGCAGAGAGATAGAGAGAGAGAGAATTGGCATGCCAGGGCCTCTAGCCACACTGTAAATGAACTCCAGATGCATGTGCCACCTACTACATCCAGCTTACGTGGGTACTGCGGAATTGAATCTGGATTCTTAGGCTTCTCAGGCAAATGCCTTAACTGCTAAACCATCTCTCCAGCCCCTGGTTTAAACTTTTCATTGACAGCCTCCATACATATAGACAATATACCATGATCATAATCCCTTCCCACCTTCCTTCCTTTTCTCCCTCTTGAATGCCCCTCCACTGGATCCTTCTTCTTTCCAAGTCTCTTCTATTTTAATGTCATCAGTTTTTTCCTCCTATTATGCAGATCGTGTGTAGGTCGTAACATCTGTGAGGTCATGAATGCCATGGCCACTTTGTATTTGGAAGACAGTATTGCAAAGCCTTCTCCTTACTTTGGCTCTTACATTCCCTTTCAAAATAATATTTTCATGGGCTGGAGAGATCCCTTAGTGGTTAAGGCATTTGCCTGCAAAGCCAAACGACCTTGGTTTGATTCCCCAGGACCCACGTAAGCCAGATGCACAAGGGGGTGCATACATCTGGAGTTCATTTGCAGTGGCTGGGGGCTCTGGCGTGCTCATTCTCCCTGTGTCTTTCTCTATCTCAAATAAATAATAAATAAATAAATAAATAAATATTTAGGAGAAAAATGTTTTTATTTATTTTATTTGCAATGAGAGAGAGAGACATAGAGGGGGAGGAGGGAGGGATAGAATGGGTGTGAGAGGGTCTCTAGTCACTGCAAATGAATCCTAGGCACATGGGCCACCATGTGCATCTGGCACACATGGGCACCGGGGAACTGAACCTGGGTCCTTTGGCTTTGCAAGCAAACACCTTAACTGCTAAGCCATGTTCTCCAGCCCACATTCTTTCTATCATCTATTCTGCAGTGGTCCCCTGTGCCTTGGAGGGTATGAAAATATGTCTCACTTAGTGCTGAACACATCGCTGTCACTTCTCACCACTTTGGTGACTTTTGAGTCTCCCCAGTGGTCATCGCCATCTAAAAAGAGAAGCTTCTCTAACTGGAAGTGAGGGGAGCATCTATCCATGAAGCCCTTCCAGTTTAGAGATGCAGAAGTTGTTACTCGGAAAGAATGTTGGGGGGTGTGACATGGAACCCAGAAAGTGGAGACCAGAGCCGAGTCTGTCTATCCCCAGGCCCACCTGTTGGGGAAAACTAAAGCCAAGTGCCGAAAGGGGCTAAGCGGCCTCCCCACCACCCAGCTGAAACCTTCACCCTAAACATGCCCTCAGAGCACAAGGAACCTCTGTGCTTTGAGGTCCAGCAGCTGTGTCACCCTGGGCACACCTCTGGACCTCTCAGGCTCCTCATGTGCAGAATAGGATGTTGGCAGGGTCCCCGAGACAGTGTGGGGAGAGGTAACCCAGCACTCATCTCAGTGGAGGGCACACAGCCGCTAGGATGTGCCGTTTACTGGACTGGACCCTGGATCAGTCACCTTCCAACTGCTGAGTCTTGGGGACTTCCTTGGGCCTCCGTTTCCTCATCTGTAAAGTGGAGTTCACCTATCTTTCAGTGCTACGAAGATTGAAATGCAACACCATGTCACCCGTGTGGCTTGTGGCTTGGTGTATTCCTGGCCTTTGGTGAATGAGGTCTGTGGTCACAGCGATCCGGAAGAAACCACCATGCCATGATATGTGTGCGAGGCCCTGAGGGCAAAGCAACAAGCCAGGTCCCCAGCCAAGGTCTTAATGGTTCCTTCTAACGGCCAGCCAATGCTCTTCAGGGGAAGGCGCTGCCTCTGAGGTGTCTGATTCCCTTCACCCTGGAAATTTCAGAAGTGTCAAGTGGAGGAGACCTGGAAGGCATGTCTGGCTGGGCAGGGGCTGCATCTGGCCTTGAGTCACAGTGTGGGAATGAGAGGCACACGGTGCTTGCCATTTCACAGCATGTTGTCTGCTGGGTGAGGCAGGCTTTCAATAGCTCATTGCACAACTTGTGACTTCATCAGAATGGTGACAGGAGGGCTGGAGAGATGGCTTAGCAGTTAAGGCATTTACCTGCAAAGCCTAAGGACCCATGTTCAATCTCTCTCCAAATCCCACATTAGCCAGACATACAGTGAGGAAAGCGCAAGGTCACACATGCCCACTAGATGGTGCAAGCATCTGGAGTTCAATTTCAGTGGTTGCGGCCCTAGGGTGCCAATTTTCTCTCTCTTAAAAAAAAAAAAAAAAAAAAAAGAATTGTGACAGGGGATGTGGTGGTGATTTCCTGGCTGTACCCTGCTGCCTGTTGAAAGGCTCACAACAACCTTTTCTTGGCAACAGGAAGTCACAGAAAAGGTTTGTCCCTAGATGGGAGAGCAAGAAGAAATGGCCCTGAGGTTTCAGGCTCAGGAGAACAACCCTAGTTTGGTTGCCACTAAGGCTGTGACCCTGCCTTTGGCCAGCCTCCATCTGAGGTCTCTGTCCACAGGCGCTTGGGGCAGCGGGCCTTGGTCCCAGTCACTCTGTGGCCTCATCCAGGATCCTTCATCTCACTGAACCCTCAGCTGTCACAGTTGGAAGATGGGATGAGCAGCCCCATCCTTGTCATGAAGATTTAATGCTAAGTCCTGTACCTAGTAAGTGCTCGATAGATGCATCTTCCCTTCCTATCGGGTCCGTGAAGACCCAGCCCTTCTGTAAGGTGGTCTGCCTGACCCTATCCACCAGGAAGCCGTGAGCCACATGTGGTCATCGAGGCCCTGTGTGGGGCTGATCCAAGTTGAGGCATGCCCTGAGTATGAAATACACACTGGATGTCAATGCACTGGTAGATGGCAAGGACTGTAAAGTGCCTCATTAGGAATGGCTCACATGACTCCGTATGGAAATGAAAGTATTTTTGACATGTTAGGTTACAAATATGTATATACATATATGTATTATTAAATTAATTTTGCATACACACTTATGCGTGTATGGTATAGAAGCATGGGTGTGTTTGCATTTGTGTGGGCATGTGTGTGTATAAGGGCACATGTATATTGGACCAGATGTCAACATCTGGTATCTTCCTCAATTGCTCTCCACTTTTTATTTTGTTGTTGTTGCTTTTTCCAGGTAGGGTCTCACTTTTAGCTCAGGGTGACCTGGAATTCACTATGTAGTCTCAGGGTAGCCTAGAACTCACAACGATCCTCCTACCTCTGGCTCCTGAGTGCTGGGATTAAAGGCATATGCCACCACACCTGGCTTATTTTTTTTAATATTTTATTTATCTATTTATTTGCATGGAGAGAGAAAGACAGAGAGTGAATGGGTGTGCCAAGGTCTCTAACCACTGCAAATGAACTCCAGATGCATGTATCACTTTGTGTATCTGGCTTATGTGGGTCCTGGGGAATCAAACCTGAGTCCTCTGGCTTTGTAGGCAAGTGCCTTCACTGCTAAACTATCTCTCCAGGACCTCTTTTTTTATTTAAATATTTTATTTATTTGCAATCAGATACAGAGATAGAGAGAGAGAGACTGGGGACCTCAGGGCCTCTAGTCACTGCAAATGAACTCCTGATATGCCACTTTGCCTCTGGCTTGCCTGGGCACTAAGGAATCAAACTTGGGTCACTGAGGCTTTGCGAGCAAGCACCTTAACCACTGAGCCATCTCTCCAGCCCTCCACCTTATTTTCTGAGATGGTCTGTCACTGAACTTAGAGCTCAGCAATTTGATTCAGCTAGGGAGCCCTGGAGGCACTACTGTCTCCACCTGCTCAGTGCTGGGATTACAGATGTGCCTCCATAACTGGCTTCTACGTGGGGCCCGAGGATCTGAACTCAGACCCTCATGCTTGTGCAGCAAGCGCTTTATCCACCAAGCCAAATCTCCAGCCCACCCTTCTCTCTCTCTCTCTCTTTTGTTTTGTTTTTCAAGGTAGGGTCTCACTCTAGGCCAGGTTGACCTGGAATTCACTATGTAGTCTCAGGGTGGCTTCGAACTCATGGCAATCCTCCCACCTCTGCTTCCCTAGTGCTGGGATTAAAGGTGTGTGCCCCCATGCCCAGCTTCCCTCTTTTTTGAGATGGGTTCTCAATGTGTACCCCAGGCTGATTGTGATCTCATGAAAATCCTCCTGTCTCAGCTTCCCAGAGTGCTGGAAATACAGGCATGACTCACCCTGCCTGGCTTTTTAAATTGTTTTTTTTTTTAATGCGCTTACTTGAAGATTCTAAATTCCACATGTGGCTCACATTTTTATTTCTATCAGCCGACACTGGTCAGATTCACACTGATAGGATCCACACCACTTCAGTCCAGCAAGGAGTCTGAAAACACTCCACAGGCAAGGCCTTGGAGCTGATGGAAACCCTGCTGGTCTGTGTGTTTAACAAGCACCAGGCTGCATGAGGAGCCCCCATCTGAGGCAGTTAATTGCTTTTGGTGGAGATTCCATTAGGATCCTTGTGGGACATGCAGTCATATGTCACGTATACTTACTGGCCCTTGGTAGAGCACAGTTGATTTCGAATCTGAGGGTCAAGGCCCAGAGGGGTGCCCTAGATGAAGTGTTCTGTCCCTTGAATTCATATGACTCCCAAGCATGGCTGCATTTGGAGTAAATAAGAAATTAAAGGTTCAAGAAGTCACAAAAGGTGGAACCCTGACCCGGCAGGATTAGTATCCTGATGAAAACAGACACCAAAGGGCCAGGGAGATGACTTAGTCAGTAAAGGATTTGCTTTGCAAGCCTGAGGACTTAATTTTGAACCCCAGAAACCAGTAAAAGAAAAAAAAAGCCAGGCTTGGTAGTGTGCACTATGTCCCCAGGGCTAGGGGGACAGAGATGGCCACTGTCTTCACAGCAGCCTACTTGGCAAGTTCCTCTGAGGGACAATGCCCATGGCTATCCTCTGGCTTCTGCATGTGCACAATCACATGAACACACACACACACACACACACACACACACACACACACACAGATATGTGTGCTTGCACTCTCTCTTTCCCTCCCTTTCTCCCTTCTTTGCTATGTGCACAAAGCAGAGGCCCTGTGAGCACCTAGGGGGAGGGCGGCCACCCCCAAGCCAGGATAAGACTCTGTGGGGAGCACATTCATGTTGTTTACACACACCGCCACCTGTGGTATTTTGTTATGGGCTATCTCAGGATACAGGCTCCCAGAGCTCTTGGAAAGGCGTCCATCTGGGAAGCCTGAGTTGGGTGTCTTTGGAGGAGCTGTCTAGCCACGGAGCTAACAATGACTGCCTGCTTCCTCGGGCAGCGACCCGGGGGACAAGAACCTGACCTGGAGTCAGGAGACCTGAGCTTCCAGCCTGGCTCTGCGCTCCTTCGATGGGGATCCTCTCAGGGCCTCAGCTGGCCGATCTGTACAGCGGGGACAGTGGTGGTTGGTCCGGTGTCCTTTCTCTGTTAAAGTGAGGATATTTTAAACTGTACTTGCAGGTGATGGTCCATGGTAGCTGGAATCTAGTGCCTTTGTGTGGTTCTTAGTCTGGCAGAGGCAGGGGCCATACTAGACAATCCCTCCCCAACACTGAGCCCAAGTAGGGACGGGGACTTCCTAGGCATCCAGGAACCCTCGGGTGGAGCGCACAATGCATGCAGGTAAGAGGGTGGTGTGCCTTCAGCTGGGCCATGTGGGCAGAAGGGACCAAGCCTGAAGGCTCATGTGACAGGTTCTGGTCCACTTGAATCACTCCTGCCAGCTTCTAGGGGAGCAGATAAGGAAAGAAGTCATCAGGGGAGAGGGGACAGGTGCCTTGAGCTGCCTGACAGTAGAGCCAAGATCCTGAGTAGCCCAAATCAGGGGACAGGAGGGGAAGACCCCCTCACTCCCTACTGTGGCCTACTGGTGCCTGTGTTCAACACAGTGGGTGTCTAGTGATTTGTCAGGTTGCTAGGTACACCCTGTCCTAACAATTATGCTAAAAGAGAACCCCCAAGGTGGAGTCTGAGGCTTTGTGGTCACAACCAGCCTTCCCAGAGGTTCTGAAGCCACTGTCACCTCAAAACCCTGTCTAGGCCAGTGGCGCTCACTCCTGGCTTTATTCTAGGGTTACTTGAGACCCATGGACTGAGGACATGGCTCAGTGTTTCATGTGCTTGCCACCCAAGTGTGAGCCTGAGTTCAGAACCCCCGGAACCCACCCAGACTGTGTAGTGCAAGCATCTGTAATCCCAGCCCACCTACCGTGAGACAGGAGGGGAAGACAGGAGCATCTCCTAGAAGCTCAGGGATCAGCAAGCCTGGCAACCACTGTAGTGAGCAGTGAGAGACCCTTCCTCAAACAAGGTGGAAGATGAGAACCAGCAACTGAAGGTAGCCTTTGACCCCCACATTCACATTATGACACGTGTGTCCACAATCACAAACATAAACACATGCCCAGCCCATGCATGCATGCACACACACACACACACACACACACACACACTAATAAAACACAGCCCAAGACCACGACCTTACCCTGGACTGTTAATGTCAGACCTCTGGGCTGTGGCCTGAGCAGTAAGTCACTTGAGGCCTGCCCCAGCCTCACATCTATGCTCAGAGCCTTTAGATGGCTCCGTACGTATAAGGGAGTTGGGGATTGCAAGGTGCATAGAGGGCTAGTAACTTGCCCAAGCTCACACAGGGAGGTGATAGCAAAACCAGTTCTTGTCATGGGCCAACTTCTCGTGGAAGGCTGAATCTCCTTTGACAAACCAGAGCTCAGGCAGATAAGGCCCACCACATCTCACTTCGGTAATGGTAGGACCATTGATAATGGTCAGGCTCGAGCCAGTGACAGGCCAGGAGATTCGATGGCCATTAGTGGAGCTGTAAGTCTTTCTCTTTATCCAAATCTTGGGCAGCAATTTAGGAAATTTAATTAAAGAGGGAGAAATGGGGACACCTCGAGCTCTCTGCCTCCTGTAATAATGAATGAAATACACCAGGCTATAAAAGGAAATGCCGTCTGAGACACAGCTTGGATGTTTTATCGCCAAGTTTTATTCGCTGATGTAAACGTAATCGTTGGCAACCGGAGCTCTATTAATGCACATATTTTCCCATATCCGGGGCCCCGCCTGCCCCCCTTCCCTCTGGGTTGGTTCGCCCACCTCCTAGGTCAGCCCTGGTGCTTCCTGGGCATGTCACTGCTAAGTCTGGAGTTCCCTGCTGGTTTCATACCCTCCTGTGGCAGATAAGACTTTAATAGAATTCCATTGCTCCTCAGAGCTCAGTAATGCATTGTGGAAATCAGGCAGCTACATGCTAAAGCTATTGTTCCCCCTTACAAGTGGGCTCCCTCGAAGCCACCAACTGTGGGGTCATGATAAGCTCCCACAGAGTCTCGTTCCCATGTCACTGAGGTGTGTACAGGCATGGCTTTGGGCTCACACTGCTCATTGTTAGGTCCTGATACATTTAAGTCATTTCCCCATGAATCAGGCAGCTCAGGTATTTCCCCCCACCCCTCGTGACATTGATAGATGAGTGAGAGGAAACCATTTAGACGGTGCTCTATGGGGCCCTGGCCCACACGGTGAATGATTTCCAATGCCTGCTTTAATTTATTTTTAAATGAAATTTGCTATTGATTCTGGATTAAAAGGACAAATCTTACGGCTGTTACCACTGACAGAGCCACAGTGCTCAAGTGACACCTCTCAAGGAGGGGAGGGAGGGCAGCCTCCCAGAGTCTAGGGAAGGGTAGAGATTCTCCAAAGAGCCTGACTCAGAGGTAAGGAGCATTGTTAGGTCCCCCCTCCTAGGGTAACGTAAGATGACCGCCTTCCCCAGTTGAAGAACTTGACAGGACGCTCGCCTTCTAAGCCTCGCTTGCGTAAGGGAGATGGCAGCGACATTTGCCTTGAGTCATCCACTGCGGGATGTTGGCTTAGTTACCCCTGGGGACGGGAGGCTTGCTCTCTCCTGGAGCATTCCTAAGCAAAACCCACTGCTTGTATCTTCCATCTTAGTGAATTCCCAGACATACCACATCCTGGGATAGCCTTCCACCACCTCCTGCCTCCACAGGACTCCATTTCCAGCGTCTGTTGTTTCGCATTTGGATCAATGAAACGGGCGAGAAGCATCACACAGGAGGGAGTATGACCTGAGGATGTGTCCTTTCCCATCGCGCTCTGCCAGCCTCACTGTACAACCCCTCTGTGGATGACTTCATCTCTGAGCTTCAGTTTCCTCAACTGCAGAAGGAGGAAGGAGTTGTGGAAGTTGTATGCGGTCTACGTGTGATAGTGACGAGTAAATTGTAAAGTGCGGTTTAAGTGGTGTTGCGGGAAATGGGCCAGTATGAGACAGTGGGAGAATCCTGAGGTACAAGACGGAGGACCTGGGTCTAGTTCTGGCATGGCTGTGTGACTCTGAGGAAGTCCTCTCCTCTCTAGTTCTTACATCCCTAAGCTGCAAAGAGGATGTGTTGAACGAGAGGTGCTCAACTATGCCTGAAGGGGTGGGCTCAAACATGGCCTTGCTTTGGGCAACCGTTCGGAGCCTCGGTTTCCTCATCTGCAGATGACAGCAACGACAGTGACAGCCAACGTGAGTCATGTGTTTCCTACCTGCAGGTCTGGTCCCAAGTACCGTCCATGTAGGTGGTGATTTAATTCCCACAAAATAATCTTGCAAAGTTGTTACTATCCTTATATCACAGAGGAGGAAACTGAAGCACAAAAAAGCTGAGCAACTTGTCTACAGCCACAGAAGTGGTCAGTGGCAGAATCTGGAACTCAGGGTATGACTTCACACTCCACTCAATAAGTACACTATCCTACCTTTCACGGTTAAGTGAGAATAATCTGAAACTCAGGGTATGATTCCAGACTCCACTTATGAGTTCACCAACTACCTTTCGGGGTTAAGTGAGACTATTAGAGTTCTTTGTTTGGGACCAGGTCCACACCATAGCCTCGGGGCTAGGAGAAGGCAGTCCCCTGTGGCTGGAGCAAGGGACTCAGATAGCCAGAGAGGGGAGGGACGCATTCATAGGGGAGACAGTGGGAAGGGCAAGAGCACAGGACACACTTAAGGAGCAAGCAGTGGCTGGAGCCCAGACACATGAGTACCAGCTTGAGAAGTCAAGATTCTCAGATAAGCATGGCCATCACAGGGCCCTGCCTAGTCATTACATCATGAGCCCTTTCAACATCAGACAATCCCTAGAAACAGGCATAGTGGCACACACCTCTAATCCTAGCCCAGGAGGGATGGAGGCAAGAGGACCAAAAGTTTAAGGCCTGCCTGGGTCACATGAATCCTTGCCTCAAAAAAAAAAAAAAAAAAAAAAAAAGCCAACCAATAAGCAGATACAAATATTTCCCAGAGGCCTGTCCTTGAAGGACCCTTAGAGGCTATAAGGTAACATTTGACCAGAAGGACAATGACAAGGACATAGAGGCAGTGTGAAACCATGTCTGATTCACTCCTCTGTCTTCTAGGGGACTGTCTCTCCTCTTGTCCCCTTTCCTGCGTCCCTCCATTCAGTCGATAGTTCAAAAGGAGGAAAACCTCAAGTGAGAGCTGGAGACATGGCTCAGAGGTTAAGGCACTTGCCTACAAAGCCTAATGACCTGAGTTCAATTTCCCAGTGCTCATGTAAAGCCAATTCATTAGCAGTGGCTAGAGGCCATGGCACACTGGTTTTCTGAAAAAGAAAGAAAGAAGGCCCCAAATTAGAGTCCCAGTTCTGTCACCATGGTCTGCTATCTGCTAGAGAGGTCTCGTGCTGGGGTTCAAAGAGATCTGGATGTCAGCCGGGACACGGCTGAGTAATCTTGAAGAGTCTCAGTTTATAACAAGAGTGACAGTATGCCTCTTATTGGGCTGTTCATTAATGAGTTGACACCTCTGTACAGGCCAGTGCTCCTTACTAACCCAGAATAACCTAAATACCGCTTTTGTGTGTGGAAAGAAAGTAAGAAGAGATAGGATGCAAAAAAAAAAAAAAAAAAAAAAAAAAGGGAAAAAAAATCCCCTTCATCCAGAGTCAAGGGAAGGGTAGAGACTCTCCAAAGAGTGGCTCTTGGGTCTGTCCATGGTGCTGAAACACACAGGAGCCGAGAGCTGTCCGTGGTCCTGAAACGGTGAACCGTATCCCGAAAGGAGGGCTGAGCTCGAGTTTTCAGGGAATTGGGTTATTGCTGGCGGCCATGGTGTGCTGCCCACGGTAATATTTGAAAGAGGCGGACGCGAGGACAGATCAGAGGCAGCGAATGAGGGTGTCTCCCTCCAGCTGTCCTCTCAAACTTTGGGCACTCTGCTCAGTGCTGGGCGCTGAATCCCAGTGGTCCCGAGGGGCGATGCTCGTCTGTCCGTGGTGCTGAAACCTCCCCTCCGCGAGCCCGCTGAGGCGCCCTCGGTGGTTTGGAAAAGATGAATGGGAGGTGGGAGGGGGAATGAGACTCTGTCTTCTGCCCCTGAAACTGAGGCAAAGGAGGGCTGCAAAAGGGCAAGGACAGGAGGGACCTTCCCCTGGAGGCAGAGGCCTTGTGCCATATCTGCGTGGGACCTCAGTGAAGTGGCTTTTCTCACTTAAGATACTTCCTCTTAAAAGGGGGGGGGATGGGCGTGGTGTTGCACACCTTTAATCCCAGCACTCGGGAGGCAGAGGATCATCGTGAGTTCGAGGCCATCCTCGAACAGTTGAATACAGAGTAAATTCCAGGTCAGCCTGGGCAGAGTGACATCCTACCTCGAAAAAAAAGAGGGGGGGATTGGAGAAAGGCTGGAAAAATGGCTTAGCGGTTAAGGTGCTTGCCTGCGAAGCCTAGGGACCCAGGTTCGATTCCCCAGCACCCCACATACAGCCAGATGCACACGGTGGTACATTCGTCTGGAGTTCATTTGCAGTGGCTAGAGGCACTGGCGCACCCAGTCTCGCTCTCACAAATAAATAAATAAATAAAATTATGTAAAAAAGACATCAAAGTAGAAGGACTAGTTGGAAAGAAGGTTCGTTGAAAGAGGGATGGGGGAAGGGGACGAGAGCAAATTGTCAATAAAGAGGAAGGAAAAGAGTGCCTCCTCTGTTAAATGGGCCACAAGTCCACCGTCCTGCCCCAACAGTTGAATCGGGGAAGGAATCGGAAGGTCTGGGGGAATGGGCGTGGTTTCGTGCCCCCTTCCTGTCCCACACTAACTGGTTCAGAGAAGGGAGGCTTATGGTCCAGAGGGGGCGATCCTGTTCACTGCGCAGGGCCCGGCATCTCTGAGCTACAAGGAGCCCTCCCACTGGCTAGCCTCATGCCCTTTGTGTAGATGCGGAAAACTGAGTCCCGGGCGAGGGAACAACAATGCCCGCTGAGGTGGAGGTGGCCTGAGGTGTAGAGATGACCACCGCTGCGCACGCTTGATTTCCCGAATCCTCCACTAATGCCTCTGCAGGATGCTATCAGCGTCCCCATTGCTCAGATGAAGACCTTGAGGTGCACACAGTGGAGACTACACAGAATCACACAGGGACCCAACGGCTGCCACGGAGCTCTCCTGGGTCTCGTCCTGTGTCCTGTGCTCCCACCCCCACTCCTTCCCCTGTCCCTCCCAAAAAAACCCTCCGCCTTGTCTCTGACTACCAACATCACCCAGGTAGCCAAGTTGAGCTGTCTGTCCCTCGGATCGCGCTGGGTCTGGCGGCGGGTGGGATGGGTGCCTCTCTCATCCCTGCTGCGCAGGGTTTGCGCTCCTGAACCCCCCTGGGTTATGCATTGCGGGAGTCAGGCCTCCCCCCGGGGTGACCTCCTCCATCCCACGGCGCCTCCCACTCCGCCTCCTCGCCAGCCTTGGGGAGGGGAGGGGAGGGGTGGTGGAAAGTTGCGAGTACCGCTTTAAAAATCCCAGCCTGGGCAAAACTTTGATGATAAATCAAGCGGCAGATCCCTCCGCCACCACCTCCTCTGGGCGGGCGAGGGCGGGGTGCGGCGGCGGCGGCGGCAAGAGCCGAGTGGCCTTCCGCGGAAGGGAAGAGTCCCCGCAGTCGGAGGCGGCCGGCTGGGCGTGCGCTCGCTCTCCGCAGCCAGGGCCAAGCCGGAGCCGGAGCCGGAGCCGGAGCGGGGCGCGGGCTGGCAGCCGAGCCGGGGTCGGTGGAGGGGAGGACGGCTGGCCAGGGACAGCTGCCGGGAGGGAGCCCGGGCAGCCGGAGGCCGCGCCGGGCAGGGGACTGTGGGCTCGGGGGCTCTGCGGGCTGCTGAGCCCAGATGTGAGGCGGAGGCGCACCGCCCCCCACCGCCGCCCCCGGCCCGAGCGCGCACCATGGGGGCCCCGCTCGGCGTGGCGCTGGGCGCCCTCCACTACCTGGCACTTTTCCTGCAACTCGGCGGCGCCACGCGGCCCGCGGGCCATGCGCCCTGGGACAACCACGTCTCCGGCCACGGTGAGTTCGGTCGCCGACCCTCCCCCCTCTCACACGGACTTCCCCAACCAAACCCCACCCGGGCTGTGCCTCTCCAACTTGACCGCCCGCTGGGGCTCGAACCCGCGCCAATCGTGACGGGAGTCCCTGGGCTCCCCCTGCTGGGTGTGTGGATCCACCCTAGCCAGCCCTGCGGATGAGGGGAGCCCGAGCGCACCCCCACTCTTGCGGAGAATTCCCCTCCACACGCGCGCGCGCGCGCGCACACACACACACACACGTTCACGCGGATACACACACCTCCGCCACCACACAAATATTCTCAGCCACGGACACGCTTAGGGCCACATTCCCTGCCTCCCACACTCAGTCCACACACCTCCTCCGAGCCCTGTCCTCGCTAGTAAATACACTGATGCCCACTACACACACACACACACACACACACACACACCAGACACTGCGCTGGTGGGCTCACCCCACCAGCTGGCACCCGGGCGTACACATTTCGCTTGGCCACAACTCTTGCCTGTCTGCTTGCAGACGCGGATACACTAACATGCACACACTTGTACACACACTTTGCCCACACACACCTCTCTGCCCACCTGCCTCCTTTTCCCCTTCGTGGGTTCAATCCCTTGTCCTCTTCCTCTTCATCCATCCTTACACCACTAAGAATGGTCAAGAGGGACATTGAGTCCTGCTAGCCCGGTGCCAGCCTCCCCTGCCAGGTGGGTGGTACCCTAGGGAAGAGGACATCCCGGGGGCCTCTGGGAGATCCTGAAGTAGTCGAGGCAGCTCCCTCCGGCCAGAGGTGCGAAGTGGATAAGAATGCCCGGTTCTTTGTCAGTCTCTGGGGATGAGCAGGAAATCTTCCATAGGGGCACCCTCACCCCATCCTTGGCTCTAGAGAACAGAAATGTGGAGCCCTCAACTCCAGCTCCCGTGGAGTACAGCAGCCCAAGTGTCAGAAGCTTCTCACCCCACGGGAGCTCAAGTTAGCCACAGAGTTTGCGTAATGTGAAGTGGGGAGCTGTGGTGGGGGTATTCCTCCTACCCCTGAGAGCCAGGCCTTGATATGGGGCAAGGGCAGATGACGCCAGAGGAGACCCTGCTTCATCCATCCCTTCTTCGAACAGTTGAACAGAAGCTGCAGCACCCATGCTGGGCACTGTCTGTGCCCAGGGCTGGGGGAGATTTGCACAAAGGGCAGGGAACAGATGAACGAACAGGGTAATTTATTCTGATAGGGAATGAGTGAGGGGTGTGTGCGGGAGCCTGGATTCAGGAAAGGCCTTGCCAAGGGTGTGATCCTCGAGAGGGGTTTCTGAAGCTCTGCTCGGGGTCTCCCCTCTTAGGGAGGCCCTACTGCCAGTACCTGTGCCTCACCATGTTTGACAGTAGCCCACCGGGCATCATTCATGCGCCTTGGTATCTTTCATCTGTCTTTGCCAACCTGGCTGGAGCAGTGGTACGTAAGGAAAGGGCTATTTTAATGCTCAACTTATATATAGGGAAAGGAAGGTTCAGAGACCCGAAGGGAGTTGCCCAAGGTCACACAGCTGAGAGAGTGGCTGAGCCAGGACGAGCCCTAGGGTCTGTTAGCCTGAGATGTTCATCTTTCAATCACAACCCTTTCCATTCAAGGGAGACTGGGAATTCCTCCCTCCCCTCTTCTCTCCTCCCTCTGCTTGTTTCGCTTCGTTCCTTGGCACAGTCGGAACTTAATACTAGGACGGCTTTCTAAGGAAGGACTTCCCTTCCCCAAGTCGCGGGTCTGACTGGTAGAAGCATGGAGCTGTGAGGCTTACACGCATCCTGTCACCAGGCACGGGATCCTTAGGGTTTGGAAATCAGCTTGTCCTTCTTGAGGAGCAGGCTTTGTCTGCCCTTCTTCTTTTTCTTTTTCTTTTTTTCTTTTTTTTGTGACAGTCCCCTCCTGCCCCTTGGTGCCAGGTATGCTGAGGGGGCATAGCCTCACCCCCAGCTGTAATCTCCCATCCCCACCTTAGAGCTTCATAAACCTGTCCAGGGTTGAGTCCACCAGCTGCCGGGGACCTGGCTGCCCTCCTGATCACACATAGCTCTGTACAAACAGGTCACCCCTTGGGGCCTCTTGCTCAGTCCCTTAAGAAATGAGGAGACTGGACTGCTCTGCAGGGCGAGGTTGCCTTCTTAACATTGCCAGGCTCAAAGTCGCCAAGAAGTGACTGCCAAGGAGCCCCCTACAGCTGCCCCTGTGCCGGCCCCGGCATCTGCCACTGCAGGAAGGGTCTGGAGCCACTCACTTAATCACAAAAAGAAACTGTTATTAATGATAGTGAGACGCGGCGAATAAGTGGGTCATGTCTAATAAGCCATTTGTGTTCAGGAGGAGAATACCAATTTGATAAAAGCTGCGCGTGCTGAAAAAAGCTCCGGAATTGCTGTTTAGCAGATTGGAGCCTGATCGAGTCATTATTTCTGGGTTCCGCGTGTCCTCAGCTGATTCGAGACATGTGGCCAGGTCAGGAAGGTGTCTCTGAGTTTAGGGTGGGGGAAGGTGGGAGTTGGAAGCAAGAGATCCTGGGGAGGAGCCCGTAGACCCCAATCCCTTAGCTTAGTGGCTGCTCATGGTTCCAACGCCATCTGAGCCCTGCCCAGCTGCCTCACTCCTGCCTGCCCTGGGGTTGCCACAGGAAGTACCCGTGGCCAGGTGGGTCAGCAAGGACATCTGTTTGCTTCCCATCTGCCTCTGACCTCCACTCAACCCCCTTTGGAGGGAGCTTTACAAAGGCTCATGCCTGCTTGTAAGAAGGCATCCGGAACTGAGAGGTGGGGTGGGCATGCCCAGGGGCTGCATGAACATGCCCCACACATGGCTGGCCTCTGACTTTCCTCCTTACAAGGGACTAGCTCAGTGCCATGCCCTCACCAGGGGCGAGAAGACAGGGAGCTGGGATATGAGATGCTGACTGCGTATGTGCCAGCTGTCCCAAGCCCCTGGTCAGTGTGAACTCACACAGGCTGCCATCATTCCCATGAGGCTGGCATCGGACACGCGAGGGAACTGAGTGCAGTAGCTAGCTCGAGGTCACCGAGCTAGGGAACTGGATTCACAGTGGAAGTGTACCTGGCAGCTCGGAGCCTGTCTTCTCTAAGACAGCCTTGGGGCGGCAGGCTTGGCCCAGTCCTGTGATGAACATCTTTCTCTGCATAGCCCTAACCCCAGTGGGGGCCCTTCCAGCTCCCCTGGGGAATTGTTAAAGCAGGAGTTTTACGGGGGAGCAGCTCAGAAAGGAGACTGGATCTTGCTAGGGCCATGGGCTGGTTTCAAACAGGCTGCTGGATTGGGTTCTGGTGTCTTGCAGGTCTCATCCGGGCAGGAGCCTGGAAGGCTAGGACCTGTCTGAGAAGCTTTGCAGACCCTAGACTCAGAGTTCCCCAGGGTGTTTGTGATCACACAGATGCCCCCAGTCCTTTGGCCAGACTTTGAATAATGGGCGACCTTGGAATCAGTATGCCCCGCTGGCCTCATGCCAGGCAAATGCTCTTCCACTGAGCTGCACCCACAGTCCATTGGCCAGAACCTTGAATAATGGGCGACCCTGGAGTCAGTATGCCTTGCTCCCATCATGCCAGCAAGTGTCCTTCCACTGAACCACACCCCCTCAGGGCCTTGGAATCTGCACTCCAGTAAGTAAGCTCCCCAGCTGATTCTTGGCATCTGGAGGTAGGAAGCCCTGCTTTAAGTAGTCACTAGTACCTGCTGGGAGATGTAAGGTGGGAATCTCTGGGTCCTCCATCCAGGTGTGGCTTGGTTTCACGGGGAGGACCCCAGAAGCCCACTACAGCACCCATTCTCCACCTAGGCCAGCACCTTCAATTGTTAATATCTTCCTTCCCCCCCCCCCAATGCAGACAAAGCTCTTGGCCTGGTCTGGTGCTTCATCCAGTGAGCGATTCCCCAGGCTGAAGTGCTCTGTGGTGCTGGGAGAGAGCAGCCAGCCAGGGTGCTGGGGAGGAGGGGCTCTAGGCCATTTGGCCAGCAGTCTGTGCTCTGAAAAATGACCCTGACTTCACTGGGTTTCCTACCAAACTGTTGTTATCTCGCCATCAATAAGCCGGCTAGTTTGGTGGTTGGAAAACAGAGAAAATTGAGTCCTGTCTTCTGAAGGTTATGATGTTAAAAATGTGTTCCCCTTTGTCTCCAGCGTTGGTGATTATTCTGTCAATTACATCTGTAAACACTCCGCCTCCGGCTAGCCAGGCTGAAGGCTTCCAGGCCTCCTGTAGGGACTCGGTCCTCGGGAACGCTTTTCCCCCAAGTCCTTCACACCAGTTGGTTTTGACACCTTGCCTATCAGTGGGCTCCTGAGGTCCTTTCCCCAAGCAGAGATTGCGTGATCCTTGCCACACCACGGCAAGGGTGGCAGACAAAGTCTCCCTAGGACAGCGAAGATACATCGCAAAACCCCATCTCAAAAAGACGAGCAAAAATAAATTAATTACTTTAAAAAAAAAAAAGATAAAAAACAGACAAACCCAAAGAGTATCTACAAAGAAAAAGAAGAAAGGTGAACTGGCCTGAGCCCATTTCTAGGTACCTGGTCACTATCGGGAACTTTAGAATCAAGCTAGCAGCTGGTGAGGGCAGAGGGGGAAATGTCAGTGCCTGGTTCAGGGAGGTGGCAGGGATTGAGTGGCTAGATGGCAGGCAAAGCAGGGGTCTGGGGTCCAAATCCCCATTCTTGCTCATTCCAAATTAATATATTTTAAAACCTCAAAGTATTTTAAATTTCACAAGGATCCCATGCTAGCAGTAAAAATCTCACAAAACTCGCTCCCATGGCTTCTAGTCCCAGCAAAGACAGAATGGGATTTGTAAAGCAGACTTCAATTTGTAGCCCCTGGATGCATATGGAATGTGTTAGCCATGTGAGTGGAGAGGTCATGGCTGTGCCTCCCTGGTCCATGGCACTCTTCCATCAGGAAAAGGGGTGGGGGGCTACTGGAGAGAGGAGGCCAGCAGTAGGGTGACGGGGAGCTGAGGGAATGGTGTTCCCCTGGGGCCACAACTCCTCCCTGCTACCCATGTTCCACCCTTCCTGAGCCTTAGCAAGAGTGGGTCCTCCCAGAGAGATGCGCTCAGGCAGAGCCCAGACGAACCTGTTACATTTTAATAGTTATGCATTTATTTTAATGTAGGCTGGGAAAATATAACCAGCACATCAAAACTGTGATTTCACAGATATGATTGCTTAGAATGAGACTAACAGGCTATTAAAAAAATAGTGGGTTAGTTTATAGGAAAACATTAAGGGCATGTTAATACAGGTGGTACCCAGACCTGGCCAGTGGGCATCCGTAGGCTACATTTAAAGGGCTGCTGTCATATATTAGAAGATGGCCATTCATTCAGGCGTTCATTCACTTAGCAAATATCAGCTGAGCACCTGCCTTGTGCCAGGCCGGGGTAGCCCCTGGGGACTCTTTAGTGAGGAGGATAGGTAAGATTCTTGCCATCACCAGTTCTCAGACAACTAAATCCACAAAGAATACTTAAGTATAAGTGGTGAGAAGGTCCAAGAAGCAGGTGTGACATTTAGCTCATGGAAGCACTCACCCCAGGGCAGTGAGAGTGCCCCCCCCCCCTCCAGTGAGCTCCCTGTCACAGAAGATGTGTGAGCAGGATCCGACCAAGTATTAGCCAGGAAAGACATCGGGGGTGTTTGACCTTATTTCTCAAGTGCTGAGCAAGTGGTCAAGAAGCCAGAGCTTAGCTGGAAGTTAATAAAGATGTCACAGCACAGGGTAGTGATGTGCTGGCACAAGTGGGGGACAGAGCTCCCATGTGGGGAGCATACCCATCGCCACACCGGCGGTAGACTAGCTGGGTCCCTGTGTTGAGAGGTGGGGACACTGGCCTTCTTCTGTTGCTCTAGTTCAGAGTGGAAATGCTAGACTTGGGGAGAGTCTGGTGGACATTGTGCTCTGCCTGCCTCCCCTGCCTCTGCCTTGCTAGGTGGCTTGGAAGATCCCGCTGCTCCCTGAGTCTCAGTTTCTCCAACTGAACAGTAACCAGCTAGTGTGTAAGGGCTATGTCTCTAGAATCGCTCCAAGGGCCCCATGTTTTGCCTCCAGTCAGCTGGTATAGGTGGGTGCTGGAGGCTGGGATTGCTCCCAGTGTGTAGTTCTTGGCTTCCTGAAGTCTTCAGGGTCATAGTCCACTCACCAAGCTGGTTTTCCCCTGCGGACTCCCCTTGGCATCCTCTCCAGTGACCCTCATGCATGTGAAGATAAGGACATGCCTGTTTCTCAGACCAAGACTCTGAGATGGGGAATGATATAGCTGACCCAAAGACACACGGGTGTGGAGGGACGTGGCCAGGCTCCAGCCCAGGTGGCAAGCACAGAGCTAAGCTCTGGCCCCTCATCTGCTTGCTCGGCTGCCAGCAGAGTATGTGGGCAATGGCTTGGTTCTGGGCAGCACCCTGGCTCGCTGCCCTGACTCGTGGGGCTAACACAATGGAGGGGCTGCCAGAATGCTGAAGCTGCCGTGTTCTGCCTGAAAGAAGCAGCCCTGGGTCCCACAGAGCACTCCCGGGTCTCAGGCAGGCATTGTCAAAGGAAAGAGTGGGGAGCCTTGGGACATGCTTTGGGCTCGTGTGACCCTGCCTGGGGTTTCCAGCACAGGGAGTGGTGTTTTGGGTGAGTGTGTGCTTACACGGTTTGGAACCCCATGGTTGGAGTGTGAACAGACTGGGAGCCAGCATGGCTATCCCCTTAGCTTGCCAGGCTGGGGGCTGGGCTGGAACCCTCTGGTGGAGGGTGTTGGGGGCTTCAGGGCCGGCTTTCATGTGGTGCCTATGGGAGGTCAGCTCAGGAGCCAAGAAAGGGTCTTGGAGGGCTGGAGAGATGGCTTAGCAGTTAAGGCACATGCCTGCAAAGCCTAAGGATGCTGTTTCTATTCTCCAGACCCCACATAAGCCAGATGCACATGTTGGCGCATGCATCTGGAGTTCGTTTACAGTGGCTGGAGGCCCTGGTGCACCCATTCTCTCTCTCTCTCTTTCCCTCCCTCCCTCTCTCTGTCTCAAATAAGTAAATAAATAATTTTTTTTTTAAATAAAGGGTCTTGGAGAGCTACCAACTAGGGACCAGCAGCACCAATTGGCTTGGTCCTTGGCTTGCCCATCTGTCTGGGTCTTTTTCCTTGGGCCCAACTTTCCTCTGGGTTTTTCAGTCACTTTTTCTGAGTCTCTGTCTTTCCAGATCTTTCTTTTTCTTTACCTCTCCATTTCTGCCTTTCAATTTTCTCTGGATTAGCTGTAGCCATCTTCCTCTGCTCTTTTTTCCTCCACCTCTTCCCCAGTTTACTCTCTGCTCTGTACACACACACACACACACACACACACACACACACACACACACCCTTCTTCAAATAGCACCTCAGAATCACACATATATTCCATATTTTAAATTGACACCCACACAATGGCAGCCAGGCATGGTGGCACACGCCTTTAATCCCAGCACTTGGGAGGCTGAGGTAGGAATATCGCTGTGAGTTTGAGGCCAGTCTGAGTCTAATTCCAGGTCAGCCCCTGGGTTAGAGCGAGAACCTACCTCAAAAAAAGAGCAGGGGAATGGGTGTGGTGGCACACACCTTTAATCCCAGCACTTGGGAGGCTGAGGTAGAAGGATCGCTGTGAGTTCAAGGCCACCCTGAGACTACATAGTGAATTTCAGGTCAGCCTAGGCTAGAGTGAAACCCTACCTTAAAAAAAAAAAAGCGGCGGCGGGGCGGGGGGAGGGGAGCTTGGGCTGGAGAGATGGCTTAGCAGGACCCACATAAAGCCAGATGCGCAATGTGGCGCATGCGTCTGGAATTTGTTTGCAGAAGCTAGAGGTGCTGGCATGCCCATTTTCTCTCTATACCTTCCTCTTTCTCAGTCTCTCAAAAAAAAAAAAATTTAAAAAGACACACACACAGTGGCCACTCAGTAAATGTCAGCTGGTCAGCAGAGTGAGTGAGTGAATCAATGAGCCACCAAACTGTGTGACGCTGGAAGGGCCACAGCTTGTCTAGACCAGAGGTACCCAGTTCCCTCAGAGGTCACAATCCTCTTGAGACTCTGGTGGGATCCTCTCCTCCCTGCCTCCAAGATGTACTGGTCTGATTTCCCAAGCATTCTAGAGGGCGTGTGGAATCCCCAAAGCCTATCTCTGGTCCCCTTTGTCAGAAGGGTCACAAAGCAGCCGTTGTTTCCCTGGCGAGGACACTAAGGGCAGGCCATAGTGAGGCTTTTGTGGGACCAGGCTAGGAGCAGCACTGGGGATGTAGCCCAGGGCCCCTCGCAGGCACTTAGTGAGCTGCCTCTGGAACTTTTCTGAGTCGGAAAGGCTTGGGTCAGGGTGGTGCAAGAGAGGAACGGGAGCACAGGCCTGCCTGGAGGGCTGGAGGAGAGACCCCTTGCTCAGAAGGCTCCCAGCGTGGTTGAAGCCTGACCAGTGTGAGCTTGGGAAATGCTGGGGTTGGCCCAGTGTTCAGGGACGGTGGCTGTGTGGTTTGCAAGGGAGTCAGGAACTGAGTGCATGCGCGCGGGCATGTAATTGCCTCGTCCTCCTGCAGACCAGTCCCTGTGCCCTTCTCCACCTGGCACGCTCCCTTCCTCCCCTCCTGCGTCGTCGTGGCTCTCCCTAGGTCTAGTGTGACCTCCTGCAGAGGTCCAGGACCCCAGTAATACCAGCCCAGTAGGCTGGCATTGGACTCCACTCTCGATAGGGCCAGATTAGCTTGTGGAGAAGGAACTGGGGTGCAGAGGCGTATAAAGGGCCCAGGTCTCCCCAGCCTGGCCTACTTAGCATGCTGCGGTGGCGGGGGGGGGGGGTATCTTGACTGACCCCTGTCCTCAGCCTCTGAAGGTTGGTTCCTAGATGAGGCAGGAAGGCCAAGAGCGGGCGGCAGGGTGTCTGTTTTGCTTTGTGAGGTTTTAAAAAAATCATTTCCGGCCTTGGAGACAGCAGCAATTACTGCCGGCTCGCTGGGGAGCTGTTTGCCGCCTGTCATCGGCCCCAGAAAAGGGTCCCTAATGGAGGCCCTGCGGCCAGAGCGCGAGGTAGTGGAAACAGAGCCGAAAACAAAGCTACACTAATGGTCTCCGGCAGGCAGGCCTGGGGGGGGGAGGGGCAGGCTGATGCCATGGGCAGGCCTGGGGCTGGGCCCAAGTCACACACCTGGCCACCCCTTGGAGCCCAGACTCCCCTGCAGCTGTTCCCCTGACCCCCCCCCCCACCAGATAGGTGATGGGTGCCCCACACACCCTCCCTTCCGCTCCAGCTTTCTGGATCTGTGCTTTTGACCAGGGTCATAATGCAAAGGCCCTGTGGTGGGGCAGCTCAGAATTCTCTGGCCTTGTGTTTGGAGGTGTCAGTCAAGCAAAGCCAGTCCTCTCTCAGGACAAAGGAGACCAGAGCCTTGGAGAGAGAGAGCCAGAGAGAGAGAGAGAGAGAGAGAGAGAGAGAGAGAGAGAGAGAGAGAGAGAGAAGCTGTAGCAAGCCCACCCTATGGATTTGAAAACATGCCAGTGTTCCTCAGTGTTGGGGACTCCACAATACCCATTTTGCAGATGGAGAAACTGGGGCCCTCAGATTTGCCCATCATGAGGAAGTGCAGTGGGAGTTTGAATCCCATAGTCCACCTATCTACTGCTGCCGCCTATGTTTCCCAGTGGGGAGAGGGCTGGGTTGGGGCAGACACTAGGTCCTAACTGAGGGTGAGGGTTGGCCCAGGCCAACTCCTAGCAAGGGGGGAGGGGTGTTCATCCTGCCACAGGTCTCCCAGCTAAGCTCCCAGCCCCCGAAAACCTCAGCTCTAGAAAACTGCAGGTGTGGGCCTGGGTCCGTTCCCCTTCCCCCCCCCCCCATGGGTCTCTGCACCTCATCTGCACACACTTCGCATCTACATTATCCCCAACTCTGTTCCCATCTTGAGGGCTCCCTGGCCCCCCTCAAGACTCCTCACATCTCATGCTCCTCTTTGTCCTGTGTCCCAGATGAGCTTAGATTCTGGTCTCAGCTCAACCCCAGGAGCCACTGCCCATCAAGGGAGGAGGGTCCACCGGCTCTGGAGCTGGGGCTGAGAAATCGTGCCTGCAGCCCCTGGGAAATGCCCTTTTGGCTCCCTCAGCACAGGTCCCCTTCTGTGGGCCTCCCACACCTGCCTCTCCCTCCCAGTGTGTGTGGGAGGAGAAGGCGAGAATTCCACTGGGGAGACCTGCTCGACTCCCACAATCCTGTAAGCGCCAGAGTGTTTTCACTCTCCTTAAATCTCCTTAGATTTGTAATTCTACTGCTGTCTTCTTCCGTGTGTGCCGGTGGCCTTGGGAGGCGACAGCCCCACCTGCCCTGGGGATGCACAGGAAACCTGGGCAGGTCCTCAGTTTCCCCATTCGTGAGGCGTATGAGAGACACCACTTCTCGGCCAGGGTGGGAATTAGGTGAGGAATCTTACTGCGGTCAAAGAAGCACTTGGGGCTAGGGAGAGGGCTTTGATGGCAAGAATGCCTGCTACACAAGCATGGGGCCTGAGAGGGCTGAGTCCACCCTGAGTCTGATTCCCAGCACCCACACAGGAAGCTAGACATGCCTGTCACCCCATACCATGGGGACTGGATATTGGAGAATTACTGGGGCTCACTGATCAGCTGTCTGACTAAAAAGCAGTGAGAGATAGTCTCCAGGAAACATGCAAAGGAGTTACAGGACACCTGAGGCTCTCCTCTGACTTCCACGTACACATCGGTACACACACATGCATACGCCATACACACGCCACACCATATATGCTATATATACACACATACACACACACACCTCGTGCTTGCACGTATGCATGAAAAAAAAAAGGGGGAAAGAAACACTTGTATAAAAATGAATGAAACACCCAGGTGAGTGGCTCATTCCTAAACCTCAGCCACACTGGATCTTAGGAACCTACTGTGTCCTGCACACCGAAACAGCCTCTTCACTTGAATTCCATTCTCAAAATAAGCCTTCAGCCACTGAACAGGCGAGAACCGGAGCTTGGAGACGTATGAAGTAGTGTAGGTGGGCACAGCCCCCCCAGCAAGTTGAAGTTTACATCCTGACCCAGAGGTCCTGAGCTGCCGCCCCCTCCTGCCTTGTTCCCTCACCTTCCTCCTGGTCCCCTTCCCGCTGAGTCCAACATATCCATACTGGGTGCACTTAAGTCGGAGCTGAGTAGCCCAGGACTACAGAGATGAAGTTGGTGTTGGATCAGATGGGACGGAAGGCAGCCCTAGGGTGTTGGCCCCACGTAGGAGAGCGGTCAGCTCCCTCCCTCAGGGACAGCCTTGTCTTGAACTTTGCCATTTCATTCCAAATTCATGCATTTTTGTGTTCACGTTCCCTTTTGTTACACATAAATGTAGTGTTCTTCCGCGTTTTGTTTTGTTGTTTCTTTTCCTGGAGGGAAGCCAGTTCCTCAAATAGTCACTGCCCTGCTTGGAGCAGAACAGACTGAAGGGACTTGTCCCATTCTGGAATCGCTCATTCCAAAGAGACTGGAAGCTTCAGGAGGATCTGATCATACTAGCAGAGAGACGCCGCCCGTCTGCGGCACAGCACGAGCCAGGCCTTAGACATGTGACCACAGCATGAATTATGGAACTGGACGGGGGGCCAGGGAAGCCAGGCTGGGGAGATAAAGTGCCTGTGGGCACTCACACTTCATCAGGACTTACACCCTAAGCCCCCTCTGGATTGAAAGAACACCTCAGCTTGGTGCTGTTCTGACTATAGCAGTGGGTCCTCTCCTGCCTCCCCTAGGAGGCCAGGAGCCCCCCGCAGTAGCCTCCTCTGCCAGGATTTACCGATACTGTCTGATTTTCATGGTGTTGATTTTTACAGTTGCCCTCTATTGATGGCAAGCAGTGCTGATTTTTCATTTATGGCAGCAATAAAAGTCTCCTTTTAAGCTGAATTTATTTAAGTAAAACAGGAAAGATGCTTTGAAAATAAATATTAAGTCAGTAACGGTGCTGGTGATGCAGGCGCCTTGTGGAAAGGTGGAGACCTTACCCAAAGGCTGGATCCAGAAAGTCCTGTTCCTGGCCAGCCCTTTGTTGTCCTGAGTCTCCCCTGACTGTACAGCTCTCACCACCCCCAGCCCTGTTAGCTTCAAGTCCAGGCTTGTCCCCTCTGCTAACAACCTTCTGAAGACACAGGCCTGTCTCTCCCCATGACCCCCCCAGAACCTGCATCTCCATCTCCTCCCAGGGCCCCCACAGACAGTTTGCTCCAGACGAGCACAATACAGGGCCACGCACACCCTCAGCCAGTGTGCACGACATCCAGACTCTTCCCAGTCCTTGTTCATGAGGTGGTTCCTGATGTGTGTATCTGTTCCCCCTGCGGGCTCCTCCTGGGCAGGGACCATGCCAGTTGGTCTCTCTCATTCCTCCCGGTAAGAAAGTACCAGAACTCCCAACTACAAACTCAGACGGCCATCTTCCCACGGAGGCACGCTGCCCGTCCTTCAGCATCTCAGCGCAGTGCCTCCCTCCACTTCTGTGCATCCGTTCCAGATGAGATGGCCGCTTCACCTCATACCCCTTAATCTCTTTTCACAGGCTGCCTGTCAGGCTGATGGCAGCCCGAGAAAAGACAAGGAGCCCTCGTGACTCCTCTGAGCCCAGCCAGGGGCTGTATAGCGCAGACCCCAGGAGGAGGGCCTGTGACCTGTTCTGTCAACCTCTCCATCCCCTTTGCCCTGGCCTCTCTTTCAGGGAGGTTTTTTTTTTATTATTATTTTAAAAATATTTTATTTATTTAGTTGCAAGTAGAGAGAGAAGGAGGAGAGAGAGAGAGAGAGAGAGAGAGGGAGAATGGGCATGCCAGGGCCTGCAGCTGTTGCAAACGAACTCCAGACGCATGGGCCTCCCTGTGCATCTGGCTTTATGTGGGTACTGAGGAATCAAACTCAGGTTGTTAGGTTTTGCAGGCAAGCGCCTTAACCACTGAGCTATTTCCCCAGCCCTCATGTAGGATTTTGTCTCCTGATACAGGAGCCAGGCGAGAGGTCCAGGCAGGTACTCTATACTCCTCCCACCACTGGCCCCTCGGGAGAGCCCCTTTCCTGCCACCCCTCATGTCCCTGGGCTGGGCACAGAGCTTCTTGGAATGTCTGCAGAGAGTCACAGTACCTAAGCTGAGAAGGAGAGGTGTCTTGATGGGGGAATTTCCCCGTCAGCTCCAGGACTGCAAGCTGACTGTGTCTCCATGCTGTGTGGCCTCAGGTTCTGCCACTCCCTCTCTGAGCTTGTAACGCCCTCTGTAAAAAAAAGAGAATCCACCCTCATCAGAAGATGAAGCATGGCTCCTTCGTACAGTGCCTGGAAAACAGTGATGCAAGAGACTAGCCCTGATGGTCCCAGGCTCTCTGAGCTGTGCTTTTTTGGGCTGCTGGAAAAGATTCAGTGTGGATGCGGGTCACGCTGCTGTGGCAGGTACTGCCAGGGTCCATTGGAGCATAGGACGATCTACCACATGCTGCCACATGCCTGCTACTGGGACGTTGTGGGAAATAGCCTGGAATCCTTGCAGGCAATGGAGACTCGGCCCAGACACAACAGGCCAGCGGTAAGAGGTCAGAAAAGAGATGACGTAATGCCCTTGGCTGCTGAAAACAGGTGCAGGGGTCCTGTGCAGAGCTCGGTGCTGGTCTGGGGATCTTTCCCAGGCATCCTCCTAGAAATGCATGTATAGAAGCTGCTGCTATGGGCCAAGGAAGCCATGTGGGGAGGGGGACTTCATAAAAAAGTAGTGGAAAGACTAGGGAGATGACTCCGCGGGTTAACTGCTTGCTCCACGAGCGTCACAACTTGAGTTTGGTTCCCCAGCACCCACATATAATGTCAAGCGTATTGGCGTGTATCTGTCATCCCAGCACTGGGGAGCCAGGGAGAGGAGAATCCATGGGGTTTGCTCCCTAGCTAGTCTAACTGAATAAGTGAGCTGTAGGTTCCGTGAAAGACCCTGCCTCAAAAATAATGATGATGATGATGATGTGGAGGGAGACTGAGGATGACAGCTGACATCCACCTCTGGATTCCACACACATGCACCCACACATACCAATGCACATCATACACATAACTTAAAAAAGAAAGTGGTAAAATACACAGAGCACAAATTACCCACGCTGGCTGTTTTGAAGTGTGTAGCTCCCGTGTTCAGGCTGCTGTGAGATCATCAATACCATCCTTATCCAGAAACCTTGTCAGCGCTTTCCTGGGGTCTTGTGTGCTGGCTGTGAACGGACTGCTCAGGGAGCCTCATGAATGGGGACATGATAATTGTCTTTAGGGACTGGCTTCATTCGGCCTTCTGGTGCCCAGTGACTGATGCCCTTTCCTTCATTTTCAAGACTGAATGATGTTTCCCGGAATGGACCTGGACCATCCCTGAAGGTTCTGGGGCAAGGACTGACATGGGACCCAGTGAGAGATGCCATCCGGGCTGGGAGAAGCACCAAGGAGCCGATGGGGCGTTGCTGAGTCTCTCTGCCCTATCTTAGCTCTGTTGGGTTTTCAGTCTGGGGCAGTTCATCCTCTTGTTCCCCAAGGCTGGGATGTGGAGGGCAGGTCTTACACAGCACAGACTGCTGGGTGGGCTGAGGGGCGCTCTCTCCAGGCCTCCTGGAGGAGGCAACCTCCTACCAGAAAGCCAGAAAGGCGGTGGGAGGGTTACGCGGGAGGAGGGAGAAGAAAGGTCAGGGGCTGGGCTGGGGGTAGAAGCTGGACTCAGAGCTGCAGGGAGCCCGGCTGGGCCCATGGCTGAGTGAGTGACCTTCAGGAACATGGTAGGTTCTAGAAGGTGGGGCGTTGAATCAACAAGCATCCAAGAGACCACACACAGGGCCCAGTGTGAGCGGTACATATTCTCTCTCCTCTGTACCCTCGTGAGGCCACAGTGACACGTCTTTAAAGATCTTTCTGGAGATGCTGAGGTTTTCGGATGGGAGGTGGGGCTATTTAGAGAACACCTGCTGTCGCCAGCTGCCCTGCCATTCATTCTCTCGCATGGCATTCTTCCCTTTTGCAGCAGTGGCACGCTCCTTTATGATCCCAGCACTCAGGAGGCAGAGGTAGGAAGATCTCCGTGAGTTAGAGGCCAACCTGAGACTACATGGTGAATTCCAGGTCAGCCTGGGCTAGAGTGAGACCCTACCTCAAAAAAGAAAAAAAAGAAAAGAAAAGAAAGAAAAAGAAGAAGAAAGAGAGAGAGAGAGAGAGAGAGACAGAGGCAAAGACGCTAGCTCAGGTCACAGCAAGGGCCAGGCGGGCAGGATTGGAGCACAAGTCCTGAAGGCTGAGCCTGAACTCGGGCTGGGGCAGGCTCGTGATGGGAAGGAATGGGCCTGATGCTGAAGGGCAAGCCAGGCAGCATCTCAGTCCCGTGCGCCAGAAGCCAAAGCCAGTAGTGTTGGGCTGGGCAGCAGCGCTGGCCCCTGCATCTGATGCCCGATATGGCCCAGGGTTAATGAGTGCGTCGCTGCCCCAATTAACCAGGGAAAGGCAGAAGACGTCGCGCTCAATCAAGCCCCTGCTCCTTCTCCTGTAGAATCCTAATTTTGTGGACTCTGGATTTAATTGTCTTCCCGAGAGCCAGCCAGGCTCAGGCCCTGGGGCTAGAGCATACACATGCCCCTCCTCCAAAATCTATAATTACACCGGCCCTGGGGACCCGCTGAGGCTTTAGGAGGTGCCTGAGCAGGGAATGGGTTGGGGGTGATCAAAGTGGAAAGGCAGATTTCACATCCAAGCTCAGTGTGAGATGCTGATAAGGGGCTGGTGTGTACAGGGAGGGGCGGTGGGGGGAGGTTGGGGTTGGGAGCCGAGAAGGGCACAGTTCAGTGATGAGAGTCTATAGTTCTCCGAAGCTGGGTTCAGTTTAACTGGTGACTCGCTCTGGGACCTTGGGCAAGTCATTCAGCTTCTCTGAGCCTCAGGTTTCCCATCTGAAAAATGGGGACATGAAGGACCACAGCTTCCCTTTAGCTCTGTTCTGGCAACAAGAGGAAGTAGGCACCAGGAGCCTGATACTGTACCTGGCATGAGACGTCTTTTTTTTTTTTTTAATTTATTTATTTGAGGGAGCGAGAGAGGGAAAGAGGCAGACAGAGAGAGAATGGACCTCCAACCACTGCAAACAAACTCCAGAGGCGTGCGTCCCCTTGTGCATCTGGCTTACGAGACGTCTTGATTTCTCTCTCAGCAGCAGCAGCAGTAAGATCTGTTGGATCCGCCCCACTTCATCCCCTGTCCTGTGTCTAGCGTGGTGTCTTCACGGGTCAGGGGAGGGTGGAGAAGCCTTTCTTCCTGCAGGAGCAGAGGGGAACTGAGGCGCAGACCAAAGTCCATGGGACAGAAATGCCCAGTCTCCTCCTGTGCACCTGCTGGTCAGACAGAGCTTGAGAACACAGCTCCGCGCAGATCACGGGCAGCCTGCTCGCTTTGCATATCTGTCTACACGTGTGGGGAGGGTGGGATTATTGGGGACAAGATCTGGGTAGTGCTGGGCTCACGGGGTGTGAACCAGCAGAGCTCTGCCCCTCCAGCCCTGGCTCTTGGCCTGGTGCTCTCTGGATTTTCCTGAACACAGGGTCACCTCCCTCTTTGGCTGCTTGGGACAGGCCCCAGGACACGTGTTCAGGTTGCTGGCTGGGGACACAGAGACCCAGATGTGCCATCAAACACACATCGTTTGATTTCTCTTTTTGTCTTGCAAACTCACAGATTGGAGCTAAGGAAATCCTGGGACCCTCAGTCCCTTCCCACATGCATGCCCTCACCTGGGAACTCCTGGCAAGTCTAAGGGGAACGAGAGATCCTGGGAGCAGTGTCTGTGGTGAGGGAGAGCTGGCAGCTATAGCCATAGCGACTCTGCTGTCTCCACAAGACAACAGCCTGTATTATTCCTCTGACCCTCCGCCCAAAGCCCTTCACTTCCTGCCCGTCTGGGGTTGAAGCCAGCAGGCACACCTTAGAGAAAGTTCTCTGACTGTGTCAGGCGGTACATGACACCTCACTGGCTCACACAGGCCTGCGCTCCCCAAGAACAGCAGAGTTGGCCGAAAGGGTCTTTTTTGGTTTTGTTTTTCAAGGTAGGGTCTCACTCCAGCCCAGGCTAATTTGGAATTCATTACGTAGTCTCAGGGTGGCCTCGAACTCACAGCGATCCTCCTACCCCTGCCTTCCAAGTGCTGCGATTAAAGGCACGTGCCACCATGCCTGGCTACCTTTTCTAAGGAGATTTTTTTTTTTAATTTTCTTTATTTGAGAGAGAGAAATAGGCAGGGGGAGAGAGAGAAAGAAAAAGAATGGGTGTGCCAGGGCCTCCAGTCACTGCAAACAAACTCCAGATGCGTGTGCCACCTTGTGCATCTGGCTTGCATGGGTCTTGGGAAAATGAACCGAGGTCCTTTGGCTTTGTAGGCAAGTGCCTTAACCACTAAGCCATTTCTCCAGCCTCCCCTCTCCCCTCCACCTTTTCTTTTAGATAAGATCTCATCTAGCTCAGGCTGACCTCGAACTCATTATGTAGCTGAAAATGACCTTGATGATCCACCTGCCTCCACCTCCTGAGTGTTAGAATTGCTGGCATGTGTCACCATGCCAGGTTCATGTGGTACTGGGGTTGTTGAACCCAGGGCTTCCTGCATGCTAGGCAAGTACTTTACCAACTGAGCTACATCGTGCCCAGCTCGGGACTCTCTTTCCTAGAAAGATCTTTGCAATCAAAGATCACTTGAATGCCTTGGACAGTGTGTATGTGAGGAATAAGGGTGTCAGGCTAAACTGGGATCAAATCCAGACTGCTGTGGTGTTGAGAAGGATTTCCCCTTGCACTGGCTGCTTCTGCTGAGCCAGGGGACCGGTGAGGAGCAGACACTACCTGCTAGGACATCGGTAGGAGTGTCCTGTGAGCACCAGAAATGCGGCTCACACGCAAACACACTCCGACGTCCACAACTGCACAGAAAAGGAATGTAAAATGTCTCACCAGTAATTTTATTACATGTTGAAATGATTTTTTGATATCTTGGGTTAAATAAAATACATTATTAAAATTAATTTCATCTTTTTAAAAAAACATCCGTGTGGTTACTGGAGAATAGCACACTCCCTGGGTGGCTCGGTCCCGTTCTAGTCTTCCGTCTGTGTTTCCATTGGAAAAAGCACTGCCCTACATGGCTGTCGCTGGGGTCCCAGTGGTGAGGGGCCTGTGGCATTCCTGCCCTGTGCTCTGGCTCACCTCAGGCCACAAGACAGGGCTGTCTCATGGGGGCACAAAGTCAGGGACCCAGCCTCACTAACCCTGGCTGCTGTACCACCCAGGCCATACCCTGCCCTCTCTGAACCTTGGTTTCTGCTGTAGCAAGAATTGCGGAGGGGGCTGGAGAGATGGCTTAGTGGTTAAGCGCTTGCCTGTGAAGCCTAAGGACCCTGGTTCGAGGCTCGGTTCCCCAGGTCCCATGTTAGCCAGATGCACAAGGGGGCGCATGCTTCTGGAGTTCGTTTGCAGAGGCTGGAAGCCCTGGCGCGCCCATTCTCTCTCTCTCTCTCCCTCTATCTGTCTTTCTCTCTGTGTCTGTCGCTCTCAAATAAATAAATAATTTTTAAAAAAAGAGTTGCGGAGGGTCTGGACCAGGGTTTGCTGGAGTGGGGAGGGAGGTCGTGGTTGAGAGAGGCTGAGTGAGGATGCAGAGAGGCTGAGCCTTTCTCCTGGTCCATGGGGTACTGTTTGCCCTTCTTTCCATAGGGACCCACAGGGATGGTTCCCACCGTTCTGTCTGCTAGACATGGCGCCCTGACTCACCCTTTAGGGAGGAGGAGAGGCATCAAGGCCGTGCCTCAGGTGTGGTATGAACACAGCCTCTCTCTAACCAGCTGTGGCCCCAGGTAGAGCCTGCCCTGGATGGGTCTGCAGGAAGACCACTCTCTGCTCTGAGTCTCAGCAGAGTCATGTGAGGGAAGCCATGACTGAATCACCTTAGTATGTCTTTTGCAGCCAGCCTCACATTCCTGGCTACCCAGATCCAACAAGGGACCTGGCCACTTCCATCCTCCCTGTGTCTGCAGAGGACTTCTGTGGTGGGTGGGAAGGGCCTTGACCCAGGAGGCCCCTGTCCCAGAACCAGGCACTGGTGGCTTATCCCTGCCCTGCCGGACACTATTCTTGGTAGATGCCCCCTGAGCCCCTTGGATTCTGCTAGAGTTGAGATCAGGAAGGCTCTGGCCACAGGGCCTGGCTCAGGACTATCAGAGGGAGCCTCTGTGGGCCCTCCTCCATTGCCTCGCCATCCAGGAGCACCTGAACTCCTACTGTGGTCCTTTCTCTTGTTGCTGGCGATAGCTAGATGGATAAGACAGGAGTGGTTGCTGCCTCTGGGGAGGACGGATAACAATGGAGAAAAACAGGATACTTCTGCACTGCTCAGTGCAGTAAGCCATTCTCTGTAAGCTGCTGCTTACATTTAAGTTTAAATGAATTAAATAAAATTTAAAATCCCAGTCTTGGGCTGGAGAGATGGCTTAGCAGTTAAGGCACTTGACTGCGATGCATAAGGACCCAGGTTAAATTCCCCAGTACCCACACAAGCCAGATGCACAAAGTGGCACATGTGCCTGGAGTTCGTTTGCAATGGCTGGAGGCTCTAGTGTGTACATTCTCTCCCTCTCCTTCTCTCTTTAAAATAATTACTTATTTTAAAAAAAAATCCCTTGGTCCATCCCAGCCACTTTTCTTTTTTAGGTAGGGTCTCACTCTATCCCAGGCTGATCTGGAATTCACTATATAGTCTCAGGCTGGCCTCAAACTCACAGCAATCCTCCTACCTCTGCCTCCCAAGTACTGGGATTAAAGGGGTGGTCACTGGTGCAATAGTGGCATGACTGTTATGGGAGTGACCAACCACTTTTGGGTTAGATCTGTGGGCCACTGACTGCTGCACTGGAGGAGATTCATGCCCAGGGCTGTACACCTGGTCAAAATCTTATAGACGCAGAGGCCCCAGGAATTGGGGAGTAAACTGCTACTCTCTACACTTGTTTTACTAAATGGACATGTTGTGCCTGTAATGTCGCCTTCTAAATATTTGTGGCTACATCCATAGATGAGAGTTACTCTCTCCCAGCTTTGATCAGAGAAGCTTCTTTTTGCTGTGATGGCAATCACTGGAGAGACTCAAAACTCATCAAAATGCTGAAAATAGCCAGGCGTAATGGCACACGCCTTTAATCCCAGCACTCGGGAGGCAGAGGTAGGAGGATCACTGTGAGTTTGAGGTCACCCTGAGACTACATAGTGAATTCCAGATCAGCCTACAGCAAAACCCTACCTTGGAAAACAGACAAACCAAAATGCTGAAAATAAGTGATGATTGAGTACTTAGCCCTAAAGAAGCATCTGTATTATTCCCTCCAAGGCCAGGGGACATTGCAGCACAAGGGACAGAAAGAACGTAAGAGCTGGAGGAAAGGGAGGAGGGCTGTGGAACACTGTCTTCCAGAAATGTCATGGTCATTGTGTTCGTGAACTCAGAGCAGCTGCGGTTTCCTGCACAAGACTGGGCCCCTGTCAGAACTCTCCAGCATAGCTAAGGGAGGATCTCCTGAGGTCCCGCCCTTCCCGGAGGAGCTGTGGGCAGTTAATCGTTGCTGGGGGGAAAGGAGACATTTTCTTCAGTGATATAGCCCATGCTTCAGTAAATTCACTCACACTCATGCAAGCAATCCTACTTAAACTCAGTAGCAGGTCACACACAAAAAGGAAGTACGAGAGGGACTTTTCATCAGCAGTGAGAGGGAGTAAAGGTGGGCAATGGGAATGAATATGATCAAAATACATTATATATAGCTGGGCGTGGTGGCTCATGCCTTTAATGCCAGCACTCGGGAGGCAGAGGTAGAAGGATCGCTGTGAGTTCGAGGCCACCCTGAGACTACATAGTGAATTCCAGGTCAGCCTGAGCTACAGTGAGAACCCACCTCAAACAAACAAACAAAAAAATTATATGCATGTATGAAATTGTCAAATAAATAAAATATGACACCTCTTTGAATGAGATGACCAGGAGCTGGGTGTGGTGGCACATGCCTGTAATCCTAGCAGTTGGGAGGTGGAGACAGGAGGATCAGGAGTTTGAAGTTAGTCTAGGCTACATGAAAGCCTGACTCAAAAATAATTAGGTAAACTGGGCATGGTGGCGCATGCCTTTAATCCCAGCACTCGGGAGGCAGAGGTAGAAGGATCAGCATGAGTTCAAGGCCACCCTGAGACTACATAGTGAATTTCAGGTCAGCCTGAGATAGAGTGAGACCCTACCTTGAAAAAAAAATAGGTAAATGGATGGATGGATGGATGGACAGATAAAATAATTAGGTGGTCAGCATGGGCCTCACTGAGGTGGTGACATCTGAACACGGTTGAAGCAGAGGAAGGAGGAATGATGTGGGAATCTGGGGAAAGTGTTCCAGGCAGAGGGTTTAGCAAGTGCAAAGGTCCTGAGGTAGGATCTCTACTGGAATACACAAGGAACAGGAGAGGAAGCTATCGTGGTGGGAAAGAATGGCCAACTAGCAGAGGGAACAGCCCAACACGGGTCCTTGGCAGTTACTATAAGGGCTTTGGCTCTACCCTCAATGAGAGGAGCGAGGACGGGCTGATGTGTTTTGTCAAATACTCCTGGCTGCCGTGTGACAACAGATTGTGCCGGGAAAGAGTGGAAACAGAAAGCCAGAGAGTTTATGGACAGCAGCATGAGGGAGATGGTGTCGTAGCTCCTTGGAGGTGGGGAGGGACTGGAGTCTGGACCCATGAAGACCAAATGTAAGGTGTTGAAGCCAAGGGAGGGAGCCACGGTTGACTTGAGCCTGCCTGGCTGGGAAGCCATCCCTGGCTGTGACCACGGCGGTAGGTACCAAGGCCCCATCCCTGTAGGCCCTTGGTTTTCCTCCCGCCTCTTAGGAATAGGAACACCCCAGCTCTCAGGGCTACAGTGTCTAAAGGCTTATAGCTCCTGCCCAGCCAGGCCTTGTGTATGCCCCGAGGCCATCTTTCCACTCCAAAGATCTGGAAAGCTTACCTGAGAGGCTTTGTGAACCTTGACCTTGGGGGGGGGGAGATCTGCTGGGTTTTTGTCTCAGCCCAGAGTCCCTTTGTTCAAGTAAAGGTCCGCATGGACGCCTATGTGTCAAGCAGAGAAAGAGGCTTCCAGATGGATACTGTTGGAAAACCTGGGTCCCCGATTGTCTGGGGGAGAGGAACAAAGCAACCCCGTGCAGGGACTTGAATCCAGAACTCAACCTTGAAGCCCAGGGCTGCCTTTTCCTGGGACGGAGGGGGGCTGGGGAAACCCCCTTTGAGCAGGACCTGGGTGGCTGAAGTCGGCAAATAAGGGGGCTGATAGATATCACATTTCCTGGGTGACCAGAAGTTGCCAGGCATCATCCAGATGATATAATCTCTCCAGAAAGAGGAAGGAATGCTAATTCCACTGCAGGATAACGTCCGTCGGGGCTGATGAGAGAAGGAGCATACGGTGGGGAGGGGCACCAGACCCTGTGCCGTGAGCATTGGCAGGATGGGGGCCCAGGTAAGGAAGGCTCCTGTGGTGTTGGGAGAATCATCTGTCTCGGGACTTGGTAGGAGTTGGACCCTGTGGGGCTGGCAGGTGGGACGGCTGCCACTGTCCCCCTACTGCACCCTGAGCACACCCCAAGCTGCCAAGAGTACCTGGTACCCAAGTACCTACCTCCTCAGGCAGAGGCGAGTCTGGAAGTTGAGCTTTGGCTTCAGGAACCAGGTGACCACAAAGGGAGGGAGGACTGGAGGCGGGTCCCTCAGACAGAAGAGAAAGAGGTCAAGGGCCCCGCAAGGAAGGCCAAGGTGTGATCTGGGGGTGTACCCCAGCAGCCGCGGGAGAGCCACAGGGGCTCTGACCACGAGTGGCTGGTGGGATTTGGATTTAGAACATGGTGCTGACTGCCACGTGCCCTCGAGCCAACACAGAGAAGCATTGGACAGGGCCCATGGAAGGATCTAGAAGAACTGAAGTTGGCAGTTCTCCTGGTCTCTTTGCTCACCGTTTCCAACCCAGCTATCATCCATCACTCCCATTTCTCTGTTTCTCTTGGGTCCTGGGGACCAAAAGCTCTGGGTCCTCAGTGCCAAGCAGCATCCGCACTCCTCCTCCTCCACCTCTTGCCCTCTTCCTAGTGCCCCTGTTTCCTGAGCCCCTGCCTGCCTATTCCCCACACAGCACTGTTCACAGAGACACCCCACGACATGACGGCACGGACGGGTGAGGACGTGGAGATGGCCTGCTCCTTCCGTGGCAGCGGCTCCCCATCCTACTCCCTGGAGATCCAATGGTGGTATATTCGCAGCCACCGTGACTGGACCGACAAGCAGACATGGGCCTCCAACCAGGTAATGTCCTGCGGTTCGCCATCCTGGGCGGCCTTGCACCCCGTCTGTGTCCTCAGCAAGTGGTGGCCGGAGCAAGGCTTGTTGGGAGGAGGGTCAGAGGCTGAGCATGGAAAAGGCCTTCCCTAGGGTCACCTAGGGAGACTGAGGCAGGGGCACTCCCTCCATTCATGGCTTGGGTGAAGTGGGTCTCATGACTGGCAGTGGCTTTAAAGTGCTCCGAAAATAATGTGACGGTATGGTTGCTGAATTCATTTCTAAGTTCACTGAAGCTTATATGCTCACATGCAGGTCAGCTCCCAGCTTTGGAACACACCACACACACACACACACAGGCTCATGTGTTTATACCTGCTAGAGCAGATGCTGGGGTGTCACGCCTCAGCCCCAGCATGCCCCCAACCCTGTCACCACCCACAGCCACCCCTGCCACACTCTGCCTGTTTTTCTCTGAACAACTGCAATAGCTGCTATTCAGCAAGACAGACAGACAGACAGAGCCCTCACCCAGAAATGTCCCCTCGTTGGCCCCACAGCCGAGACACTGACCGCTGCTATGCTCTGTGTTTCCAAAGTGCCCAGCAGGGAAAGTCTTGTGGCTTGGGTGTAACCACACTCTGAGCTTTCTTCCCCGTGTGTCTCCCTCCTCCTCTTCCCAGCAGTGCTCCCTGGCCTTGCCTCCCAAACGAGCCACTGCGTTTGTTTTGGTCTGTTTGCATCCTACATATGTGTCCGCACAGCGGCCATGCAGACCCATACATACCTGTGTGAGCACATGGATGTCCACACCTTCACGCCCAAATAGCAGCACAGTCACACATCCCCTCCAGTGCGTGCCCAAGTACATGACAGACTGCCTCACTCCTGGGGGTGACAAGTCCCCAACACGTCAGCCTGCCATATGTGTAGATGGAGCCCCCCCTCAACCGTGGCCAGATGAATCACTTAGAAGAGGAGTGTTTCGGGTGCTCCCAAGTAGTTGTGGGGATTCTTGGGTATCTGCACAGTCAGAATCTCCAGGGTGTAGGCATAACTCCAACTGCAGGTCATTCAGGGGGGCGACCTCCCGGAAGTACACACCCCTTCCCAGACAGAGACAGAGCACACACCGAGGGACGTTTCATGCATACACTTACTTCCATGATTGTGTGTTCACACATACACACCTCATTTTCATTCAAACACCTTTAGGAACCCAAACATCTACCTTGCGTGAGTGTCTCCCCTAAAACCTCTTGTCTGACTCCCTTTCTCCATCCCCAGTGGACACGGAGCTGAGGGACCCCAATTCTAGACCTCATAGCCTTTAGCTAGAAACATTAGGTTTTTTAATTTTTAAAATTTATTTATTTATTTGACAGAGAAAGAGGGAGAGAGAGAGAAGGGGTGCGCCAGGGCCTCCAGCCACTGCAAACCAATCCAGATGCGTGCACCCCTTTGTGCATCTGGCTAACGTGGGTCCTGGGGAATTGAACCTGGGTCCTTTGGCTTTGCAGGCAAATACCTTAACCGCTAAGCCATCCCTCCAGCCCAGAATATTTAGCTTTTATTTGTCATTCGACATTTAAAAAATATTTTATTTTTATTTACTTATTTAAGAGAGAGAGAGATACAGAAATAGTCAGGTAGAGAGAGAGAGAGAGGATGGGCGTGCCAGGGCCTCCAGCCACTGCAAACAAATTCCAGATGCATGCGTCCCCTTTTGCATCTGGCTTACGTGGGTCCTGGGAAGTTGAGCCTGGGTCCTTTGGCTTTGCAGGCAAGTACCTTAACCAGTAAGCCATCTCTCCAGCCCTCATTTGACATTTTTGACGAGCATGTATGCGTGTTCCTATGAATGGGGTTTCATGTGACACTTCCACAGTCGCCCACAGTGTGCAGTGAGCAAACCCAGCCCTTTACTCACCATCCTGACAGCCACCCGGCCTCCGCACTGTTCCCCCCTCACTAATGCCTCTCTCTGTTCTCTGCCCCTCCCCTCCAACAGCTAAAAGCATCTCAGCAGGAGGACACAGGGAAGGATGCCACCAAAATAAGTGTGAGTTGTGATAATGACTTTTTTACCCAAGGGTTCTAATGGAGAGTGTGCCTATAACAACAACAAAAAAAAAAAAAAAAAAAAAAAAAATTTTTTTTGGTCTGTTTTAGCAGGGAGCTTGAGCAAGAAGATGGAGGAGGGGAAGAAAAGAGAAAGGGGGAAAAATGACCCTGATCTTCTCTTTTTAAAGCCAGAGATTTTTCAAGTTCACTGAATGACAGGCGGTGGGGGGGGGGGAATGACAAAGGGAGAGAAGATGCATTCTCCCCAGGCGCGCCAAGGCCGGGCGCACCCGGGTGCTCCATGCCTGCCTTGGTGCATTTTTCATTTACAGCTGCCAGTGGGGATTCGCAAGGCTGAGCAGGCTCTTGTGCACCGTCGTGACGGACAGCCTGCAACGTCTCAGGGTGCCTGGGTCCCCGCCCTTGGGGTCCCTTGATGATATGGTTCCTGGATGCGGGGACTCCAGGACTGGCTGGGCCTGATAAACTGGCTCATTCTATCATAGCCACACTCTTCTGTGTGGGAAAGCCCCAGCAGTCTGTTTCACTGGTGGGGCGATTGAGGTCGAAGGGTCAAGACTTGCTGGAGGTCATCCCAAGAGGGACTCTTGTAGCTGAGCCTCTTGCCCCTGGCTGAGATGAGAGTTCAGTTGGCAGGAAGCGGGAAGTCTACCCTGACACAATCACCAGGCGAGCAAACAAGCAACGCGTGTGACAGTGTGCTTCAGGCGACCTTTCCCAGCCCCTCTGTTTATTCATTTGCTTTATTTTATTTATTTGCTAGCAGAAAGAGAGAAGAGTGTGTGAGCAAGCACCAGGGCCTCTAGCCATTGCAGAGAAACCCCAGATACATGTGCCTCTTTATACATCTAGCTTTACATGGGTGGTGGGGAACCAAACCTGGTCATTTGGCTTTGTAGGCAAGTGCCTTAGCCACTGAGCAATCTCTCCAGCCACCCCCCCACACACACACATTTATTTTTAAAATATTATTTATTTAACTTGCGAGAAGAGAGAATGAGTGTTTCAGAACCTCTTGCCAATGCAAAGGACTCAAAAAGTATGGGCCACTTTGTTCATGTGGCTTTATGTGGCTACTAGGGCCTTGAACACAGGCTGGTAGGCTTTGCAAGCAAGTGCTTGTAAAACCACTGAGCAATCTCTTCAGTATTATTTATTATTATTATTATTGGATTTAAGTTAATTTTTCAAATTTTTAAAAAAAATTTTTCTTATATCCCCTTTTCCCTGCTCCCATTTCCCTGAGGCCCTCCTCAGTGGGGTTATGGGTGTCCACTGTGCAGTAATGAAAGACTCAGTGAACCTATGGTCTCCACCACCCTCCAGACTGGGATTATAGACAGGGGTTGCCACACCAGGCTTCTTATGTGGGTGCTGGAAATCGAACTCAGGTCCCCATGCTTATGCAGCAAGCTCTCACACCCGCTGAGCCCGCTCCCCAACTTAAGTCCCACCCTCTTTGGCCTGGATCTCCTGCAGCTTTTCAGGGACTTGCGAAGGGGCTCACGCCCCCAAGGCCAGTTCAATGCACAGAGAGGTTGTGCTCCCAAAACAGGATTCACAGCGCCACGTGGACCTGGGATGGGGGATGTGGGGATGTCACAGCTGAGGAGCATGGAGGTGGGGAGGCTGGAGAGGAGGTTAAGGCAGGAAGGTGGTGGGTGAGGCCCTGGGACCACTAGAGCATCGTTGTGACTGCCCAGCTGGGGTCTGGGAAGTCTAGCCATTTCCAGCTCAAGGCAGCAGGCTGCCCACCCCTGCCCTCCTACCCCTGCCCCAGCACTCCGCCAAGGGCACATTCCTGCCTCAGACCCCATTTCTTGCCCCACACCGCAGGCAGAGGTCTGCATATGTGTTAACACACCCCACTGGTGAACACCCATGTGCCCTGATTGCGGCTCTGGTTTTAGGAGGGGCTCAGGGGAAGGAGAGAATTGCCTGATTGAGAGGATTATCCCTGGAGCCTGCCGGCCCCATGTGAGGGTCGTGTTGATTAGTTCAAGAAAGCGCCTGTTCTCTGTGGGAGTGTGAGGTCACCCCCAGCCCACCTCCCACAATTCCCACACCAGAGGGGCCCCTGGGGTCTGGTAGAAAATACCCAGACAAGTCCAGGCACAGCCTCTTTTGTTTGGGTCTTTTGAGGAGGGGTAGGGTCTCGCTTGCTCTAGCCTGGGCTGATTTGGAATTCACTACGTAGTCTCAGAGTGGCCTTGAACTCATGGTGATCCTCCTACCTCAGCTGGAATTAAAGATGTGCACCACCATGCCCAGCCTTTTCCACTAACATACATACACACCAGAGTTCTTTTTTTTAATTTTTAATTAATTAATTAATTTATTTATTTATTTGAGAGCGACAGACACAGAGAGAAAGACAGATAGAGGAAGGGAGAGAGAATGGGCGCGCCAGGGCTTCCAGCCTCTGCAAATGAACTCCAGACGCGTGCGCCCCCTTGTGCATCTGGCTAACGTGGGACCTGGGGAACCGAGCCTCAAACCGGGGTCCTTAGGCTTCACAGGCAAGCGCTTAACTGCTAAGCCATCTCTCCAGCCACACACCAGAATTCTTAAATACACCGGCAGAGTGGGCACACCTGCAGAGAGCCCCACAGGCTGGGTTCTTGCCATCTTGAGAGAAGGTACAAACTTCTCTTCATGGCCTTCAAGTCTCTTTGTCCTGGCTGTGCCCACCCCCAGGTTCATCCTATTCCCCCACCTCAGGGCCTTAACCCAAGCCAGGCCTCGGCTTCAAAGGCTATTCCCTTCTCTCCTTTCAGAGCTGAGCTCAAGGAGACACCTTGGACTCAGCCCCAGCCGCACCTCCTCCCCTTCCCTGTTCTTTACCTGTAACTATCCAACTTCTGTGAGTTGCTACTCCACATCTATCTCCCTGAGAGAAGCGTGGGTCCAGGGCCGCCCCTCTCTATTCATGTTCACATTGCCAGGCCTCAGCACAGCCTGGCCTGCAGCAGGTGCTTAGTGGTTTGTTTTTGTTTTTGTTTTTGTTTTTTGTTTTTTTTTTAGACAAGGCTTCACATAGCCAAGGCTAGCCTCAAACTGAATATGTAGCTGAACATGACCCTGAACTTATAAGATCCTCCTGCCTCTACCCATCAAGTGCTGGGATCCCAGTATACCCTGTTTACTTGGTGCTGGGGCTGGAATCCAGGGCCTCATGCATGTCAGACAAGCGCTCTATCCACTGAGCTATATCCCTAACATCTTGTAAATATTTATTGGTGACTATCACATATACACACAGACCAATGTATGTGTAAGTAGATTGTGTACTCAGATTTCTTACCGTGGTTTGAGAGGAATCATGTGCCCGTGCGTGTGTGTGTACAGGTGACATGAATCAGTGAAAGAGTTCACAGGGAAGTCACCAGGTCCCATATTCCATGTCATAAAAGACCAGTTTTGCTGAAACAGCTCCCAAGTTTCAGCCACTGTTAACTGGGTCGTTGGAAAATCAGTATGTGAACTGAAGTTGGCAGTGCCAGGGCCCGTGGGGGTCTTAGGGTTCCTTCAGTGGAGAGGGTGCTTCTGAACCTGTGGGGGGGGGTGGCTACCAAGGAACCCTGAGGAGGTCGAGCCTGAGGGTCAGCTATACTGGCTCATCAGTGGTGGTGCTTAGCTTGTTGGGAGCTGAGCCCTGGCTCCGGTTCTGCCACTTCCCTGTCTCCATTTCCAGAATTCACTGGTACAAGAAAGCACTTGAGGGCTGGAGAGATGGCTCAGCAGTTAAGGCACTTGCCTGCAAAGCCTAAGGACCCAAGTTCCATTCCCCAGTACCCATGTAAAGCCAGGTGCACAAGGTGATGCATGCCTCTGGAGGTCATTGGCATTGGCTAGAGGCCCTGGCATGCCATTGTCACCGTCCCCTCATAAATACATGTATAAAATAAATATTTTTTTAGGCCTGGAGAGATGGCTTAGTGGTTAAGGCACATGCCTGCAAAGCCAAAGGATCTTAGTCCGATTCTCCAGGTCCCACATGAGCCAGATGCACAAGGAGCACATGCATCTGGAGTTCATTTGCAGTGGCTGGAGGCGCTGGCAGGCCCATTCTCGCTCTCCCTCTCTCAAATAAATAGATAAAATATATTTTAAAAAAATTTTTAAAGAAAGCACTAAAAACTGAAACATGCTGGGGATTTGGCTATGTGAAAGGCTATGGTTTACGTGGTAAGAAATCACGAGGCCAGTATGTGGAAGGAGCTGACGTCTTGTCTGTAGGCAGTCCTGTGGCTGCAGGATTCTGGGTGGCAGTGGCGTGGGAAGGAGGCGGCTCACTCACGGAGTACTTGCCGTGGCCCAGGGATTGCCCGTGCTTCAGCTTAGGTATCTATCTAGGAGCACGGCCCGCAGCACCTCCCCCATTGCCTGCTTATGCCGAGGTCCCCCCCCCACCCCACCCACTGCAAGTTCTCGGGGCTTAGAGTATCCTACAGCCTGCCAGCCACATTCAAGGTCTGTGAGGTTCCCTGTGGGTCTAATGCCCTCTGCACTGGAGTTTACCTTGACTTTCTCACCAGTCTCACAAATGGAGCTAGGGCTGACTTCCTGAGTTCAGTTCTTCCTGGTTATCGGGGCACATATCAGGAGGTGACATCTGGGGGGACAGTAAGTAGATGTGTCCCGGGGGACCATAGTAGGCAGGACATGTCTCTAGAAGGCCACGGTCACTCATACCTAGTCCCCGTGCCCATGCAGGAGATGGACATTAATCTACGACTTACATGTGAGGAAAGGAAAAATGGCTGCTGTCACCATCAATGCTCTGAGCGCTGCTGTCAGGGGACCAGGCTGGGGGAGGCCAGGCGCTCCCTGAAGGGCAGAGTTGACAACTGCAAGGTCTCTGACTCCTGTAGGAGCCGTGGGCAAGTTTACAACTGACCAGAGAAGAGCAGCTCAGAAGGGGACACAGTGGCTTTGGGGAGGCCCTGGGGGGAGGGCACAGGGACTCCAGCTGTGAGCTGTAGGGGTGGTGGTCCCAGAGAGAAGGGCAGGCTTCTAGGGAAGAGCATGCAGGGAGGATGCCCTGGCTGGGGCTGGTGAGACTCCGCTCCCCCCACCCCGGCATCCCACACCCAGGCCTGGTAGAATTCAGTTGAGCTCTGAACCTGGGACTGGCCAGGCAACAGGTAGAGCAGATGGATGCCTCTGAGGTAACAACTCCTGTCTGTCCCTGAGGCCACATGGAGGCCAGGGTGACATCGTGCGCATAGACAGCCTGGCCCTTCCTCCTGGAACAGCCAGGAAGGTAGAGCACACAGCTCATGGCCGTGGCAAGCAGCTGGCTGGTCGTCAGGGCTGGTTCGCCTGGCTCTTTCGGGGCGATTAGGTGCTTAATCGCTGGCGAGGCCTGTCGATGCCTGGCCCGAGATTATGATATATGGCCAGGCGGCCTTGCAGGTCTCCCCTCTCCCACCATTCTCGGTCTCTCTGCCAGGGCTGAGCACAAATGCTTTCTACAGGATCCATGAACAAGGAAGCCCATCACCCCCAAAAGACTGCCACTGAATGGAAGGACCCCCCCCGCCCCCCGCAACACCGACAGGCTCCTGATGAGATTTGGGGCTAGGCTTCCCCAGGAAGCAGAGTAGGGACCAAGGATGATGTCACGTGGCAGAGACGTGTGGTGTGTTCTTAGGTCCTGCCCAGAGGTGGGGCTAAGGCCAGTCTGTTGGTTGCAGAATGGGGGTGGGGTGGGATCACGTGGCCTCTTGGAGTCTCTCTTTTCTTCCCTAGACAGTAGCAAATCCCATCAGACGAGCTCTAGGACATGGGGGTGATTTGAATTAGGTGGTCTGATAGGTCACCCCACAGTGCACACCCTGGTCACCCCTACTGCTGGCAGTGGCTACTGCTGGGTCTTTGGCTACTGCTCAGTGCCTGGGAGCTGAGCTGCGGCCTTGCTGGTCCTCTGGGACACTGTATTCACTGAACCAATGGATGAGTGTCTCCCAGAAGGACGAAGGGCAGGGCCTCTGTCCCTGCCTCCGAAGCCACTCAGGTCAGCTGACCCGGGGCCTTCCGTAGGCCCTGGGTGATGCTCAGCACCCCTCTGCCTGCGTCCGGATGGAGGGGGGTGGGACTCCCTCCCCAGGAGCCTCTGCTCCCAGCGCTTCGCATTATTACTCCATTAGCGCCTTGTAGGGTTGACAAATGAAGGATAATTAATATCCGTGAGGGAAACAGATGTTGAGGTAATTCGCTCCCGCTGCGCGTTGCAAGGCTTCTAACTCGCCCGAGGAACTTGGTGGGGCGTGGGAGCCTCCCTACGCCCTTGGTCAGGGTGATGGAGTCGGCAAGGCCTGGTGGGTTTCCACTGAACCCCACACCCGGGAAAGGCATGCTGGGTTCTTGGCACTCACGCGGACAGGGGTAGCTCCCAGAGTCTCCCCTGCTTTCCACTGGGAAGTTCAGCGTATGTCCTACCCTAGTGGCTCTTGCTGTACCATAATTATGCCCATGTTTTCGTACTTTATGTGGATGTTGACCAGTGGAAGGTTGTCTCAGGAAGGATGGACTAGACTCCCTGATGCAGCCACCAACTCCCTCCCCTTGTGGAGCCTCAGGAGCTCAGGGCTCTGCCAGCTCTGGGGACTCTCTGAGGGCCTGTCATACCCTCTGTCTAGTGAGGGCACATAGAGCTTAACATGAACTCAAGTCCCAGCTCCGCCACACACTGATTTGGGCTCTGAGCGAGCCGCTGCTCCCTCTGGAGCCTCAGTTTTGCCACCTGTAAAGTGGGTACACTCGTGTGTACGCAAGCTGGGAAGATGGTGGAGAAAGGCCACGGGGCGAGTCCACTCACTCAACATATGCTGTTTCTTAGTCTCTATGTGCTGGGTTGGCGGTGGCCACTGGCTGTCGTTCATGGTGGCTATGGGTTAGCCAGGGAGAGAATTCAAAGTCGGACACCAGACAAAAGGAATGGTTCAGCGTGTCGTGACAGTTATGCAGGGGATAGACAAGGAGCCGGGCAAGAGGAGGGACTTCTTGCAGGAGGTGACATTGAAGGACGAGCAGTGGTCGAGCAAGCGGAGGAAGACAAGTGGGGTGTAGCACGTGCAAAGGCCCCGAGTGCAGGAGTTTCACAAGATTTGGGAACTGATGACTCGACGTCCCTGGGGGCATGAGCTGGTTAGAAGTCACTGTGTGCATGCTGGGAAAACCAAACAAAGACTGTACATACCCTCTCAGAGACGATCTTCACCTGGGCCTGCCTGTTGCTCTGGGGGGAACAGCAGAGGTGCCCACCTGGAACCCAGAGCCCTCCCCCCAGGAACTGGGACTTGGCAGGCACAGGCTAGTTGCCACTGTCTAGAAGGCAGACAGCATGGCTCAGGGATGGGCCCACATCAGAGGCCACTCTTGAGAGGCCTGGTGGGTCTGAGCAGCCAACTGGTATGAGATGGGGAGGGTGGGCATTGCTAGATGCTAGCGGGTGGTTGGTGACGGAGCTCTGCTCTGTCCTGTCCAGCAGAGTTGTGCTTCCAACTGTAAGAATCACCCAGAAAAAAAAAAAAAAATCAAACAAAATACACAAACTAGGGCTGAAGAGATGGTTCAGTGGTAAAAGCACTTCCTTGCAAAGCCTGATACTCCGACTTCAGTTCCCCAGTACTCACGTAAAGCCAGATACCCAGAGTAGCACATGCATCTGAAGTTTGTTTGCAGTGGCAAAAGACTGACAAACCCATTCTCATTCTCTTTCTCGCTCCTTCCCTCTGTGCTTGCAAATAAGTATGCAAATAAATTTTTGTATTCTATTTATTTTGAGAGAGAGAGAGAGAAAGGTAGATAAAGAGAATGGGTGCGCCAGGGCATCTAGCCACTACAAATGTACTACAGACATATGTGCCAACTTGTGCATCTGGCTTACATGGAACCTGGGGAGTTGAATCTTAGGCTTTGCAGGTGAGTACCTTAACAGCTGAGCCATCTCTTCAGCCCCCTAGCGAAAGTTTTTTAAGATGTATAAGCTAGGCCAGATAATGATGTCACACATCTTTAATCCCAGTACTTGGGAGGCAGAGGTAGGAGGGTCTCTGTGAGTTCAAGGCCAGCCTGGGGCTGCAGAGTGAGTGCCAGTTAAGCCTGGGCTCAAATGAGACCCTACATCCAAAACAGCCAAACCAGAGACTAATAAGTAGCCTAAACTTAACAGATTCTTGCTCCAAGCAGCTGTCTCCCTACCCCATCTGTAAAGTTTTTTTTTGTATGTGTATGTGTGGTGTTAATTGTTAGCATATATGTGTGTGCATGGAGACCAGATGTGTCTTCCTTAGTCGCACACCATCTTTTTTTTGTTTTCCTGGTCTCACTCTGGCCCAGGCTGACCTGGAATTCACTATATAGTCCCAGGGTGGCCTCGAACTCACAGTGATCCTCCTACCTCTGCCTCCTGAGTGCTGGGATTAAAGGCGTGTGCCACCACGCCTGGCTCCATCTTATTCGTTAACACGGGGTCTCTTACTGAACCTAAATCAAGCCCACCGATTTGGCTAGATTAACTAGCCAGTGATCCCCAGAGAGTCCTTGTGTCTGCCTCCGCAATGCTGGGGTTACAAGGGTGCTGGGGCTCCCAACTCAGGTCCTCCAGCTTACAGAACAGCATAGCCTGGGTACATCACCAGGAGTCCTTTCTCCCTGCGTGCCCAGCTCTGACATGCCAGGTCCTAGCTCCTTCTCCACTGCTGGGCAGCGTTCCAGCGGACACACCGACCATTCTGTTGATGGACAGACATTAGAGCGTTCCCTCAGCTCGCCTGCCATTTATCTCCATCCCCCTCCCCCTTGTCTGGTGCTCTGACCTTGACTTATGGGACCGTCCTGCCATTTTGACCCCCCCCGTCCCCCCATCCTCACTCCCCCGCCCCCCACCCCCGGCCACGTGTCTCTCTGTCTCCTCCAGGTGGTCAAGGTGGTGGGCAGCAACATCTCCCACAAGCTGCGGCTGTCGCGGGTGAAGCCCACGGACGAAGGCACCTACGAGTGCCGCGTCATCGACTTCAGCGACGGCAAGGCCCGGCACCACAAGGTCAAGGCTTACCTGCGGGTGCAGCCCGGGGAGAACTCGGTCCTGCAGCTGCCCGAGGCGCCCCCGGCCGCGCCCGCCCCGCCGCCGCCCCCCAAGCCGGGCAAGGAGCTGCGCAAGCGCTCGCTGGACCAGGAGGCCTGCAGCCTGTAGCCTGGCGCCCCGCGGCCCCTTCTGCGTGCATGGGGGTCCCCCCCCCACACCCGGCTCGGAGTGGACTGCCCCAGGCTGCCCGCGGCCACCACCACCACCGTCTGGCCCTCTGCCCGCCACCCCCGCTCAGCATGTAAGCGTCCCCTCCCCTCCTTCACACCCTGCGGTGACCTGGCTCGGAGCAGGTGGCCCTGGGCTCCGAGGTGGGGGTGGGGACGACCACCCTGCGCGCTGGGATGGGGGTCGTGCCCAGCCTGGGCTGTCTATACTCCCCCCTTCCCTCCTCCCCCCACTCTGTGACCAGCTTCAGTGAGTCCCGTGTTTGCTTGCTTGGTCCCCCACCTCTCATCTCCCTCCTTGCTGCCAGCCCCGCTGGGACCTGCGGGTGTGGACTACCAGCCCTCCCTCACTTTGGACTTGAATCCTATGAGCCGAACTGTCGCCTGCCCCCCGCCCCTCACCGACCCCTGGTGAGACCTGGAGCGGCGGTCGCCCGGAGCAGGGTCACTCCCAGGGCCTGGAAGACCCGAGGGCCCCACTGCTTAGACCTAAAACCATGGCCTGGCCCTCCAGGGTGGTGGATGGGGGTCCCGTCGTCGCAGAGCCCCAATCAGAGGCTCCCAGGACCCCTGCGGGAGCTTGCACCAGCAGGACCCCTGAGGGTCTGTCTTCAAGGCTCCCCCGAGCCGCCTCTGCCAGCCCCAAAATGTCCTAGCCCCTGCCCCTCTGGAGCCTGGGATGTCCACTCAAGGTCCGGAGCGTGGTTGGAAGCGAAGCCCTCCCCTCCCCCCCCCCCCAGCTCCCACCAGTCCCCTCTCAGTTCCCGATTAGGGGATGCCCACCCTGGTGTTTGTAAATATTTCTATTGGGTCCACTCCGTCCGGAACTGGCTCAAACCCTCGGTGAATGAGGGGAGGTGGAGGAGGCCCAGGGCTTTGCCTAGGGCCGAGGGCGCCCTGTATACGTGATCCAGTCCGTGAGTACCAGCCAACCTGAATAAAGTGGTTTAAAACCAACCCAAGCAGTATCTTGTTGGGGCTGGGCCTGGGAAGGGCAGTGGGGGTAGGGCCTGGCCAGCCAGAGCCACACCAAGCCGGTGCCTGGAGCTGGTGAAGTTTGGGGAGAGGGCCTGGGATGGGGGTGGGGGAGTGAAAGAATTCTCCTCTTTGTCCAGCTCCAGTGCAAATACCAGGCACATGAATAAGTCCTTGATTCTGAGATAATCATATGTACAGAGAAGTGTATAAAACATGCTCACAGTTGTGTGACTAATTACACAGCAAATACCTGTGTAGCTGCCGCCTATCAAGCATGTCACACTCCAGAGCAGGCCCTGCCCAGCCCCTGTGTGACTTCCATGGGCCCCTCCTCCTCTCCTGGCTCACGGAGTCACCCAGTGGTGACTTTCACAGTGATTACCTTATTTTTCTTTTTTAAAAAAATATATTTATGTATTTATTTGCAAGCAGAGAGAGAGAAAGAATTAGGACACCAGGGTCTACAGCCTCTGCTAATGAACTCCAGATGCATGCACCACTTTGTACATCTGCCTTTATGTGGGTACTGAGGAATCGAACCCAGGTCCTTAGGCTTTGCAGGCAATCTGAGCCATCTTTCTAGTCCCCTTCTTTTTCTTTCTTTCTTTTTCGCTTTTTCTTTTTCTTTTTTTTCTTTTTGACTTTTCGAGATAGGATCTTACTCTAGCTCAGGCTGACCTGGAATTCACTATGTTGTCTCAGGGTAGCCTTGAACTCACAGCAGTCCTCCTACCTCTGCCTCTATAATGCTGGAATTAAAGGCGTGCACCACCACATCTGGCTTTCTTTTTCTTTTTTCTTTTTTTTTTTAAATTTATTTATTTGAGAGCGACAGACACAGAGAAAAAGACAGATAGAGGGAGAGAGAGAGAATGGGTGTGCCAGGGCTTCCAGCCTCTGCAAACGTACTCCATACACGTGCGCCCCCTTGTGCATCTGGCTAACGTGGGACCTGGGGAACCGAGCCTCGAACCGGGATCCTTAGGCTTCACAGGCAAGCGCTTAACCGCTAAGCCATCTCTCCAGCCCTTCTTTTGTTTTTATTTATTACTATTTTTTAAAATTTTTATTAGCATTTTCCATGATTATAAAAAAAATCCCATGTTAATTCCCTCCCTCCCACCCCACAATTCTTTTTTCTTTTTTAAGGGTCTCACTCTAGCCCAGGTTGCCCTGGAACTCACTGCATAGCTCAGGCTAGCCCCAAACTCATGACCATCCTCTTAGCTCAACCTCTCCACATGCAGGGGCTATGGGCATGAGCCACCATGCCCAGCTGGGAATCATATTCTTAACACTCTTTTACAAAATAGTTATTTGCACGTGGGGAGGCAGTGTGGGCATTCTAGGGCTTTTTGCCACTACAAAGGAACACCAGCCTCGTGTGTCACTTGTTGCACGCAGCTCTATGGAGATGCAGGGAAATGAAACCTGGCCCAGCAAGCTTTGCAAGCACCTTTAACTACTGAGCCACCTTCCCCTCACTCCCTCTTTTGTTGAGATAGGATCTCATGTAGCCCAGGCTGGTCTTGAACTCCAGATCCTTCTGCCTCAGCCTCCCAAGTGCTGGGATTACAAGTGTGAACAACTACTCATGGCTTAATATTTTGTTTTGTTTTGTTTTGTTTTGTTTTGTTTTGTTTCAAGGTAGGGTCTCACTCAGGCTCAGGCTGACCTGGAATTCACTGTGTAGTCTTAGGGTGGCCTCGAACTCACGGCGATCCTCCTACCTCTGTCTCCCGAGTGCTGGGATTAAAGGCGTGAGCCATTAATATTCTTTATGTAGTTTAAAAATCCGTGTGTGTGTGTGTGTGTGTGTGTAACTTTAAACAACATAGTTGAGCATTATTGTTATGTATGCAGTGCTGGGGATGGAACGCAAGCCATTGTTTATGGTAGGCAAATGCTCTACCCTCCTGCCATACACAAGTTTTCTTGGTTCAGCTTTTTTTTTTCTTTTTGTTGAGTTGTGTATAAAGGGAACAGATTGGATCTTTTAAAATTTGTTTGTTTTAAATGTTTTGTTTCTTTTATTTGAGAGAGAGAAAGAGGCGGGGGGGGGAGGGAGAAGAGAGAGAGAATGGGTGCACCAGGACCTCTAGCCACTGCAAATGAACATGCACCACCTTGTGCATCTGGGTTTACGTGGGTCCTGGGGAATGGAACCTGCGTCCTTTGGTTTTACAGGCAAATGCCTTAACCACTAAACCATCTCTCCAGCCCTTAAAATTTTTTCAAATGTCTCTCTCTCTCTCTCTCGCTCGCTCGCTCGCTCGCTCGCATGCACGCACACACAACAGGACCTCTTACCACAACAAATGAATTCCAGATGCATGTGCCACTTTGTGCATCTGGCTTTATGTGGTAACTAGAAAAGCAAACCTGGATCTGAATACTTTTGCAAGCAAGCACCTTTAACTGCTGAACCATCTCCCCAGGCCCTTGTTTGCTTTTGGAGACAGGATCTCATGCAGCCCAGACTAGCCTGGAACTTGCTATTTAGCCAAGGATAGTCTTCAACTTGTGGTCTTCCTGCCTCAGCTTCCGAAGTGCTGGGAGAGCAGGTATATGCCTCCTTGCAGCAGCTGAAGGCACCGGTCATGGACAGGGGTCTGTTTGCATCACAAGACCAGGACCCCAAGCCCTTTGCTTCTCCACAGCAGCCCCAAGGCAGACACTCCATTTCAGATGAGGACACTGAGGCTCAGAAGGGAGTGTCTAAAATGGACAGATGGACGAACAGACAGATAGATATAGGTGGGTGGATGGGTGGGTAGATGGATGTATATGTGAATGCACAGACGGATGGGTGGATGGGCAGATGGGTGAGTGGGTGGATGGACAGATGGAGGCATGACCAGCCCAATTCGTGGAGCTAGTAGGGCTTGTCTCTGCTGCAGAATCTGGGACTACCAAAGCTGTCTGGTCTGCCCTTTGTTCAGTCTGGTCAGTGGCCTTTATATGATGAATATAGTCCCTTCCAGAAATGTCCAAGTGCAAGGATGGTTCTGGAAGTCCCTTTGGGAGGGCTGAGGAGGTTCTGGTCCTTGCTAGTGATGCCTTGAGCACCCTCTCTGTGCCAGATGCCATTCCCATGAGAAGATATGGCTCCCTTAGGAGGACCAAGCTGGGGAAGGCAAGTGCCTGCGCTCCAATCTTGCCCCCGTCCCTCTCCCCTGCTCCTCACCTCCCTGGCCCTCAGTTTCTCTTTCTATCCAATGGTGACACTCCTGGGGAAGTGAAATGCATCTGCAGTGAGCCACCACTCCCACATAGGAGGAGGGCTGGAATCAAAAGACAGGTGCCTTCTGGCAAGGGTGTGCAGAGCTTGGAATGCCCACGTGCTGCAGGGAGAATGGGAAGAGAAGGGAAGGGAACAGCTGCCGTGGAAAGAGAGTGTCAAACAGAGGTGCCGCACGACTGAGCGGTTCCCCTCTCAGGCATGTGCCCAAGAGAACTGCAAGCTTATGTCTGCATGACACCTCCTGAGTGGCTATTTCTCCTTTTGTCTAATTTTTAAGTTTTATTTATTTGACAGAGACAAAGACAGAGAGAATGGGCCTGCCAGAACCTCCAGCCACTGCAAACGATCTCCAGACACACGTGCCACCTTGTGCATCTGGCTTATGTGGGTCCTAGGGAATCAAACCTGGGTCCTTTGGCTTTGCGAGCAAGTGCCTTAACTGCTAAGCCATCCCTTCAGCCCCTGAATGGATATTTCTGCAGCATCACTCACAGAGCCCCCAAGCAAGCCAGATGGCCATCAACTGATGAGTGGCTAACAGAAATGTGGCCTACCCAGAGAGTGGAATATTATTTGACAATGAAAAGGAACAATATGTCCATACAAGCTATGCTTGATGGGAGCCTTGGAAACAGTGTGGAAAGGGAAAACAGACACCAAGGGCCACATCCATTCTAGACTATTCTGGACAGAAGTGTCCAAACTAGGCAGATTCTTAAACGATGGAGAGAGACTGGGGATTGTCCAGGACTGAGAGGGAAGAATGTGGGCTCGTTTCCCTTGGGGGTGACAGGAGCACTCTAACATGGCCGTGGAGCTGGTGACACAACTGTGTAAGTATACTAAAAGCCACTGACTACACATTCTAGATGGTGAGGTGTAAGGCGTGTGAGTGATTATCTTGATAGAGCTGTAAGAAACAGGCTGTTCCCAACCACAGCCAGCACTAGGCTACAGTTAATATTTTTTCTAGTTAAAAAATTTTTTTAGGGCTGGAGAGATGGCTTAGCGGTTAAGCGCTTGCCTGTGAAGCCTAAGGACCCCGGTTCGAGGCTCGGTTCTCCAGGTCCCACGTTAGCCAGATGCACAAGGGGGCGCACGCGTCTGGAGTTCGTTTGCAGAGGCTGGAAGCCCTGGAGCGCCCATTCTCTCTCTCCCTATATGTCTTTCTCTCTGTGTCTGTCGCTCTCAAATAAATAAATAAATAAAATTAAAAAAAAAAAGTGGAGCCTGGGTCTGCCCAGAAGGTTCAGAAGAACCGCAGCAATCTCTAGGGTAGCTGCAACTCACTTCCCCCTTTGGGCCCAATATAAGAATAACTGGAGCTGGGCGTGGTGGCACACGCCTTTAATCACAGCTCTCGGGAGGCAGCAGTAGGAAGATCACCATGAGTTCAAGGCCACCCTGAGACTACATTGTGAATTCCAGGTCAGCCTGAGCTAGAGTGAAACCCTATCTCAACGCCCCCCCCCCCACAAAACAAAAATAACTGGGAGCTGGGCGTGGTGGCACACACCATTAGCCCCAGCACTCCAGAGGCAGAGGTAGGAGGATTGCCGTGAGTTCAAGGCCACCCTGAAACTACATAGTGAATTCCAGGTCAGCCTGGGCTAGAGTGAAACCCTACCACAAAAAAAAAAAAAAAAAAAAGAAGTTGGAGGAGGAAGAGAGGGAAGGGGACAACAACTACTGGGGACTGAAGAGATGGCCTAGTAGTTAAGGCACTTGCCAGCAAAGCCAAAGGACCCAGGTTCAATTCCCTAGTACCCATGCAATGGCAGATGCACAGGCAGAGCATGCACCTTCTGGAGTTTGTTTACAATGGCTACAGACCCTGGTGTGCCCATTCTCTCTATCTGCCTCTCTCTCTCCCCCCCACTCAAATAAATAGACTAAATATAAAGAAAAAATAACTGGAAGTTAGGCATGATGATATATGTCCAGCTAATCCAGAGGCTGAGGTAGGAGGATTTCTTGAGCCTGGGAGCTTAAAGCCAGCCTGAGCACCATGATGAACCCTTTCTTCACACACACACACACACACACACACAGCCTAGAGAGAGGTTCCTGATGTACTCCCACCAGCCACAGCATCTATGGCTAGTGAGGTTTTACTTTTGTGTGTGGGGGTGTGCGTGCATACGTGCATGTTGGAGGTGCGAGTGTGTGCTCATGCATGTGGAGTCCAGAGGCTGACGTCTGGTCACTCCCTGGATTGCTCTCCACTCTTTGGTTTTTCGAGGTAGGGTTTCACTCTAGCTCAGGCTGACCTGGAATTCACTATGTAGTCTCAGGGTGGCCTCGAACTCATGGCGATCCTCCTACCTCTGCCTCCCAAGTGCTGGCTTTAAAGGCGTGTGCCGCCACACCCGGGTCTCCACTTAACTCTTTAAGACAGGATCTCTTGATGCACACAGAACTCACTGATTTGACTAGACTTATCCAGTGAGTCCAGTTCTGCCAACTCAGTGCTGGGATGATAGACGCGCACTACTACATCTGGCACTTTACACAGTGCTGAGGATCTAAACTCGGGTTCTCATGCTTGCGTGGCAAGCACTTTACCCACAGTGCCATCTCCTAACCCCCCACACGGAGTTTGAATGTCCGTAGACTACCCCATTGTGGAGACAGACTATGACTTACTGTGCCAGTCCCCAAAGACTGCACACTGAGAGGGTTACCAATCTCGGGCTACTAGAAACAGCTTTACAACGAATTTCCCACATTACAAGTCTTGTGCGTACACATGCAAATATGTCTGTAAGATGAATATCTAACATTTGAATGGCTGGGTCAGAGCGGTTGTTTGCACATTTAATCTTGGTAAGTTACTTTGCACAGACGTGGAAAGCTTACACTCCTATCGGTGGCATGTGAATGTGCACCTGCCCCCCCACACACCCACTTCCCATCTCCACCATCCCAGAAGCAAAAGTGTTGATCTGGGGTGATCTGCTGGTATGCTGGGGGCCTGTAGCGGCTTTCCTGGGTGAGGGACCCAGCAGCTTCTGCCTGCCCCCGAGCCCCGTGTTCTCTGTTCCTGGAGGGACAGCTCTGAGTCCTCGTCAAGCTTCCCCTCGCCTCCTTGGCTGTCACACTGCTGATTCGTAGCAAGTCCGTGAGATGAATTTCAAATATTCTCCCTCTCTCTCTTTCTGCCTCTTTCTGTCTCTCTCAAATAAATAAACAAAAATAAATAAATAATGAGAAAGTTAAAAGAAAAAATAAGAGGGAAAAAAGCCTTAACCGCTAAACCATCTCTCCAGCCTCTCCACATCATCTTGATGCTGCTTATATTTTCCCCAGTGGAAATTTCAGTGTTATTATACTCCAAACTCCCATATCTGTGGTCTGCTTCTACATCTTCTTTTCTGCTTCTTTTTAGACATATTTTTTAATTTAATTTTGTTGTTGTTTTTAATATTTTGTTTTTATGTATTTATTTGACAGAGAAAGAGGGAGGGAGAGAATGGGCATGCCAGGGCCTCCAGCCACTGCAAAGGAACTCCAGATGTGTGCGCCCCTTGTGCATCTGGCTTACATGGGTCCTGGGGAATCAAACCTGGGTCCTTTGGTTTTGCAGGCAAATGCCTTAACCACTAAGCCATCACTCCAGCCCCTCTTTTCTGCTTTTTTAAAAAAATCTCAGTACCAACCTCTTTGCATCATTATAGTTTTATAATATATTTTAATGTATTCAAGTGTTTCTACTCCACTTCTCTGTGTAACTTTTTCTTTCCACAACTTGCCTGGCTTCTTCTTTGCTTTGTATGTGAAGTAGAATCATCTAATTAAAAAAAAAAAAAAGCTGGGTGTGGTGGCACATGCCTTTAATCCCAGCACTCAGGAGGCAGAGGTAGGAGGATCGCCGTGAGCTCAAAGCCACCCTGAGACTCCATAGTGAATTCCAGGTCAGCCTGGGCTAGAGTGAGACCTTACCTCGAAAAAAAAAAAAAGTTGGACTGGAGAGATGGCTTAGCTGTTAAGCGCTTGCCTGTGAAGCTCAATTCCCCAGGACCCACGTTATCCAGATGCACAAGGGGGCACACGTGTCTGGAGTTTGTTTGCAGTGGCTGGAGGCCCTGGCATGCCCATCCTCTCTTGCTCTTTCTCTCTGTCTGTTGCTCTGAAATAAATAAATAAAAACTAAAAAAATGGAAGTTCTCCCCGGCATGTACAAGGTCCTCTGTTGGATCCCACGCACAGTCAAAAAATTCATTTGTTATTTTAGTTGAGATTATATTAGATTCACAAATTAAGACAGTGAGAGCCGGGCATAGTGGTGCATGCCTTTAATCCCAGCACTACAGAGGCAAAGGTAGGAGGATCATTGAATTCGAGGCCAGCCTAGGACTATAAAATGAGTTCTACATCAGCCTGGGCTACAGTGAGCACCAACCTAAAAAAAAAAAAAAAAAAAAAAAAAAGAGAGAGAGAAAGAAAGAAAGAGAAAAGAAACAAAAAAAAAAAAAGAGAGAGAGAGAGAGTGACAGTTTACATTTCCTGCTGTTTGTATAAATGTGAAGGCTATTGGCTTCTATATATTATATTTTTGGTGCTAGAGATTGAACTTGGTGTTTTGTGCATGCTAACCACTAGCTCTACCACTGAGCTACACGTCCAGTCTGGTTTCTGTATTTTAACTTTTGGATTCAGCCACTTGATTGAATTTTTATTGCTTGTAATAGTTTTCTTGTGGTGGTTCCCACCTCCACCCCAGGCATCTAAATAATATTTGCAAGCAAGGTTTATCTTTCTCATTTCTTTCCAATCTATATACTTTTTATTCACTTTTCTTGTCTAATTGCATTGGCCAGTATCTCCAAAATAATGTTAAATGATAGAGCTAATAGAGAACATTTTTATCTTGCTTTTAACATTAATGAGGATATTTCCTTTTGTCTCAATGAGGATTTCTGAATATATATATTCAGAGTGTCTGGTGACTGTTTTAGGAGACTCAAACTTGAACCACCTACCCACCACCCCACTACTTCTCACCATCAAAAAGGAAAAGAGGTATGGAGAGATGGTTTAGTGGCTAAGGTACTCACCTAAGAAGCCTAAGGTCCTAGGTTTGATTCCCCAGAGCCCATGTATGCCAGAGGCACATGGTGGCACATGCAGACAGACCTCAAATCCAATCAAAGGGCAAGTGGTTATAACTTATGTGCCACTATTGCACCCATAGGCACATCTTGCCTGGCTGGTTGATTGTGTAGCTTGCAGTATCTCTTGCTGGACATGGTGGCCCATGCCTTTAATCCCAGAACTCAGGAGGTAGAGGTAGGAAGATCACCATGACTTTGAGACCTTGAGACTACATAGTGAATTCCAGGTCAGCTGGCTAGAGTAGACCTTACCTCAAGAAATAATAATAAACATAGGGCTGGAGAGATGGCTTAGCAGTTAAGGTGCTTGCCTATGAAGCCTAAGAACTTCTGTGCCAATCTCTAGGTCCCACCACATAGCCAGATGCACAGTGATGTAAGCATGAAATGTTGTACATACCCACAAGGGGGAGCAAGCATCTGGAGTTAGTTTGCAGTGGCTGAAGGTCCTGACACACCCACTCTCTCTGTGTGCCTGTTTCTCACTCTCTCTCAAAATAAATAATAAAAACAAAAATCTGTTTAGGAAAACAAAATAAATAAATAATTCTCTCCCCTAGCAGCCTACTTGACATTTTCTGGCTTTTTATAGATGACAATGAATACTGGGGAGACCCAAGACTCATCAAGATGATAAGAAGAGAGAGGACAGTGCTTAGAACTGGGTCAGTCATCTCTATCACATTATTACAGTAAGGTTCACATTGCTGGTAGAAATCACCCAACAAGAACAGCTTGTGGGAAAAAGTGGTTTATTTTGGCTTACAGGTTTGAGGGGAAGCTACACGATGGCAGGGGAAAATGATGGCATGAGCAGAGTGTGGACATCACTCCCTGGCCCACATAAGGTGGACAACAGGAACAGAAAAGTGTGCCAAACACTGGCAAGGGGAAACTGGCTATAACACTCATAAGTCCACCTCCAACAATACACTCCATCAAGCAGGCATTAATTCCCAAATCTCCATCAGTTGGAAACCTAGCATTCAGAGCACCTGAGTTTATGGGGGACACCTGAATCAAGCTACCACATTCCGTCTCTGGCCCCATAAACTGATATCCATACATAATATAAAATACAATGCATTCAGCACAACTTTAAGAGTCCCAATAATTTTTATCAATTCCAATGATGTTCATACATCCCCATAGTCCAAGATCTTTTAATTGAGCCATGATACAAAAAAAAAAAAAAAATCCCCCCAAAACCCATAATGGCACAGAATAAACATTCACACTGCAAAAGATGGCATTGGGCATAGCAAAGAAATAGTCAACAATTACAAGATTTAAAACAACCAGGGAAAACCTAAAATCTTTAGCTTTAAGTCCAACAACTTTGGCCAGTGACAGTCTCCAAGTCCAATAATTCTCACCAGCAACAAGTCTCTAGCATTCCAATTCCACCCCTCCAGCTAGGCTACTCACAGTCCTGGAAAACTTTATCCAGGGCCAGCATCTTTCCTTAGCAGCCATCTTGTGGTCCCAGCATCTTCACTGGGTCTCCACTGCAATCCATGGTTCATCCTCATGGCCCCATGGGGTCTCCATGCAGGCATCCAGCAAACCTGCTTCACACTGCCCATGGCCATTTCCAAAACAGAAGACCATGTTGCAAACTCAGTGGACCTCTCTTTCCTGCATTTCTTATACTCCACAATACCAGGTAGGGTGCCAATTTGTTAATCCAGGGGGCTATAAAGCAGACTTTGAAGAACAGGACACTCCTTGAACACTCAGGACCCCAGAGTCTACATTCTTCCTGTTGCCCCAGTGCAGGTCAGCTAGCCAATATCAAAGGTTGTAATTTCTCAATTGCAACTGAATGGGCAGCAGTTTACCCAAAGATTGTTTTTTTCTGTGCCATATCCCTCTGCTCACACCAATTCATTTCTACACAAAGCAACCCTGTACAACTTCTCAGGACATGGCCATAACAGCAAACTTCTCACACAAACTGCAGGCCCAGTCAAAGCAAAGCTCTTTCTCACCCTCATAAGCCAAACCTCACAGTCCATAGTTCTTACTGCATTCAGACCTTTCAACTCTGACCTGAAGATGTACTTACAGCACTGCAAGGCATCTCTTAGGCCAAGGTTTCAAACTTTTCCACATTCCTCTTGAAAATCAGCTTCAAAAGGCCAAAGCCACACAGTCAGGATTCTAGCAGCAACCCCACTCCTGGTACCACTTTACTGTTGCAGTCCAGTTCACATTACTGGTAGAAATCACCCAAGCCAGAGCAGTTTGTGGGGAAAAAAAGAGGTTTATTTTGGCTTACAGGCTTGAGGGGAAGCTCCATGATGGCAGGGGAAAACAATGGCATGAGCAGAGGGTGGACATCACCCCCTGGTCCACATAAGGTGGACAATAGGAACAGGAGAATGTACCAAACACTGGCAAGGGGAAACTGGCTATAACACCCATAAGCCACCTCCAACAATACACTCCATCCAGGAGGCATTAATTTCCAAATCTCCATCAGCTGGGAACTTAGCATTCAGAACACCTAAGTTTATGGGGGACACCTGAATCAAACCAGTCATCTGTATCACAGCCACCAGGGCTCAGGGAACATCACAGAGGAGGTGGTAAATATGTATGTATGTATGTATGTATGTATGTGTGTGTATATATATATATATATATATATACACATACATACATACATATATATATATATATGTATGTATATATATATGTGTATATATATATATGTATGTATACACACACACACACACATATATATATGTATGTGTATATATATATATATATATATATATATATATATGTATGTATATATATGTTGCTCTCACTGCTAACTAGAGAACCATCGCTGTGAAGATGGTGGTAGACACTGAGGAGATTCAAAACTCATCAAAGCTGAAAATAAGAGTCTATTGATAGCTCAAGCTCAACAATTGAAATTGAGATTTCTTTTATAAAAAAATTTGTTGTTTATTTTTATTTACTTATTCTAGAGTGACAGACAGAGAGAGAAAGAGGCAGGTAGAGAGAGAATGGGCACGCCAGGGCCTCCAGCCACTGCAAACGAACTCCAGCCTCCTTCTGCATCTCGCTTACATGGGTTCTGGGGAATCAAGCCTCAAGCCGAGGTCCTGAGGCTTCGCAGGCAAACATTTAACTGCTAAGCCATCTCTCCTGCCCATAATTGAGATTCCTAACGTGCCCTCCCCTAAAGCAAAACAAATGTAAGAGCCAGGGGGTGGGAAGGAGTTCTCTGGGGCCCGGTCCTCTGGACATGAACGACTAGTGCTTTCATGACCTCGCGGTGGACGTCACTATCTTGACAAGACCTACACTATTCTGAGCCCCTTGGCATTTGACATAGAGGATGGAGGGGGACGAAAAGAATGAGACCTCAAAGTAGAAGAAGGACTGCATGAGCAAAGGAGGGTGCTCAGAGCTGGGCATGGAGTGCACGCATTTCATCCCAGCACTCAGGAGGCAGAGGTAGGAAGATTGCCATGAGTTCGAGGCCACCCTGAGAATACAGAGTGAATTCCAGGTCAGCCTGGGCTAGAGTGAGACCCTTCCTTGAAAAACAAAATAACAAAAAAAAAAAAAAAACAAGAAAGAAAAAAGGAGGGTGCTCAGTGGAATGGGATGGAGGAGGGGGCATAAAAGAGGGTAATGGGATGGGAATATGTCCAAATGACAGCATGTTCATGTATTAAAATTCTCAATGAAACATTAAAAAATGATTTCACACACAGATACACACACAAAGGAAAAGAATTCTGGAGGGATGCTAAGTGCCTTGCTTCAGTCTCTCTTTTATGCACAACTCTGGATGCCAACACAGAGACACGGGTTTAAATCCCAGCCCTGGCACCTTGGAGGTATACGCTGTCAGATCTGCCTCCTCTCCATGAACTTTCAAATTTTCGTTGGAGAATTTGTGGGGCCACTGTGAAGTCAGCCTCTGGCCCAGTGAGGCTGTTTTCATTTACGGGCATGGGCAGGGGCCCGCGGGGAGCTCCAGGGTCCTCACTGCCAGCCGGCGTCTGCGTTCCCGGCTTTGCTCAGAGCAGAGCAGGGCAAGACGTCTGCAGAGACAGATGTGGAGCTGGGCACGCTGGCCACTCCGGAGTACTGGAGTAGAAGAGCCAGTGCCCAGAAGGCTGGCGGGTGGTGAAAGAAAAGTCTTCCATCCACACCTGAAACAGAGATCAATATTTAAAGAAAACCGATCAGGAAGCAAAAGTAAATAAAACGGGGAATGAAGGAATGCCAAGGTTGGCGGGAATCCTAGTCTGTACACCATCTGGTGTCTGAGTCCCCTTGACGACGTCCCCCTCTCTCTCTCTCTCTCTCTCTCTCTCTCTCTCTCTCTCTCTCTTTCTCTCTCTGCTGTCCTCAAGGAAGTCCTGGCTGTCGCTGCTGGGGCAGATGCTGGAGGACTGTGCCCACTCCTCCTCCGTTCTCTCCCCAATCCGACTTTTTCTTCTTCTCGATTATATCTTGATTTGGCTGGGGTTTCTCTACTCCTTTTAGACCACTTGTCTTACAAAAAGACTTGCCTAGTCTCAGCGTGTGAATCTTGATTAGACTGCTGACGGATCTTCCCCCCCAGTACTGTGGATTAATCTCCAGCATGTTGCGCATACTAGCCAAGCATTCTCCCGCAGAGCTGCACCCATCTTTACTTTTTGAGACATGGTCTCACTAAGTTGCCCAGGTTGACCCTGAACTTGAGGGCTCAGGCAAGCCTTGAACTTGTGCTCTTTCTGCCTCCGCCTCCCTAGTAACAGGGATGATGGGTTGCCAGCCCAGCTTGGCCACACCTCCTACTAAGAAGTCCCAGCACTCCATGGATAGAATGCATTGGGTCTACCTGCTTAGATGGGAGAAACCCTACTTCTTCTTTCCGTCCTTTCTTCCTCCCTCCCTCCCTCCTTCCTTCTCTCCCTTCTTCCTTCCTTTCTTCCTTCCTTTTCTTCTTTCCTTCCTTTTTGAGATAGGGTTTCACTCTAGCCCAGGCTGGCCTGGAATGCTCTATGTAGTCTCTAGGTGGCCTCGGACTCATGGTGATCCTCCTACCTCAGCCTCACAAGTGCTGGGATTAAGTGTGAGCGCCACCACACCTGGCTTACATTTTTATTTCCTATTTATTTATTTATTTGAGAAAGAGAGAGAGCGAGAGCATGCCAGGGCTGGTAGCCACTGAAAACAAACTCCAGACACATGCTCCACTTTTTGCATCTGGCTTTACATGAGTAGTGGGGACTTGAACCAGTGTCATTTGGTTTTGCAGACAAGCACCTTAACCACTGAGAAATCTCTCCAGACCCCTTCATCTTTATTTTCATTAGCCTTGAAGTAAAGCTTACCAGCTTTTTCTTTCTTTAAATATTTTTATTTATTTATTTGAGAGTGACAGAGAGAGAAAGAGACAGATAGAGAGTGAGAGAGAGAATGGGCGCGCCAGGGCTTCCAGCCACTGCAAACGAACTCCAGACGCGTGCACCGCTTTGTGCATCTGGCTAACACGGGTCCTGGGGAATTGAGCCTCAAACCAGGGTCCTTAGGCTTCACAGGCAAGCACTTAACCGCTACGCCATCTCTCCAGCCCAAGTAAAAATTTTTTTTGTTTTGTTTTTTTTTTGTTTTTTGAGGTAGGATCTCCCTCTGGTCCAGATGACTCTGTCATCTCAGGGTGGCCTTGAACTCATGGCAATCCTCCTACCTCTGCCTCCCGAGTGCTGGTATTAAAGGCATGCGCCCCCACACCCGGCTTCTTTCTTGAGTTAAAGAAACAACTCCTTGACTGTCACAGTGGCCTTACAGTACTGGAGGCTGACTCCCCATAGACATCGCACAGACACGTCAGGTCAGAGCACACTTGTTGGGGACATCTTGGAGAGTGGCTTACACTCATTGCTGTTGTAGAATCGTTGCTCTAAGCTGACCAGCTGCTAGATAGGTTTTACTATTTATTGTACTAACACAGAAGCAGCAATGGGGTGGGGCAAGGAGCTCACTAGCAGACCGCTTGCCTACTGTGGAGAGGCCCTGGGCTCCATCCCCCGCATAACACACACACACAAACTAACTAAACACAGCTAGGGATATGTTCAGTGGTTAGGGGGCTTGCTTGCAAGGGCTACTGGCCTGAGCTTGATTCCCCAGTATATAATTATAAAGCCAGATGCACAAAGTGGTGCAAGTGTCTGGAGTTCATTTGCAGTGAGTGGCAAGAGGCCCTGGTGTGCCCATTTTTTTTTCTCTCTTTCTCTGCTTGCAAATAAATAAATAATAAAAAAAAAACACTAAGCACAAGAAAACAAACAAAACCACATTTGTTCCCATACATACTTTATCAAATATTTTGAAAACCATATTTCAGTATGATGGGTTTCCTTAGTAGTCCTATCATTTTGTTTTACATAAATGAAAACTATTCCAGGGGTGGGGAGATGGCTCAGCGGGTAAGAATGCTTGCCATGCAAGCACGAGGGCCTGAGTTTGAGTCCCAGTGCCCCATGTAAAAAGATTAAAGGAAGAGTTTAATTTGGCTCACAGTCCATCATGGTGGGCAATGGCTGTAGAAGGTAGCTGGTCATATTACATCTGAAGTCAGGAAGCAGAGAGTAATTCTGATGGCTCATGTTGATTGATAATTTGATAAGACCTGGAATCACCTGTGAGGGATTATCTAGGGTAGCCATTAGGCAAAGCTGGGAGGGATTGTGTTGATTAGGTTAATTAAGTCATCTTAACTGTGGGAGACATCATTTCATGGGCTGTGGTGCTAACTGAATTTAAAAAGAAAGAGAAGAAAGAAAGAAAGAAAGAAGGAAAGGGAGAAAGGAAGGGAGAAGGAAGAAAGGAAAGAAAGAAAGATAGAGGATTGGAGAGATGGCTTAGTGGTTAAGGCATTTGCCTCCAAAGCCATAAAACCTCTGTTTGATTCTCCAGGACCCACATAAGCCAGATGCACAAGGGGGCACATGCATCTGGAGTTCATTTGCAGTGGCTGGAGGTCCTGGTGTACCCATTCACTCTCTCCCTCTCTCTGCCTCTTTCTCTCTCTCTCTCAAACACATAAATAAATAAAGCTTTAAAAAAAATGAATGGATGAAAGCTGACTGAAGCCAGGCGTGGTGGCACACGCCTTTAATCCCAGCATTCGGGAGGCAGAGGTAGGAGGATCACCATGAGTTCGAGGCCACCCTGGGACTAGATGGTGAATTCCAGGTCATCCTGGGCTAGAGTGAGATCCTACTTCGAAAAAACAAAAGAAAGAAAGAAAGAAAGAAAGAAAGAGAGAGAGAGAGAGAGGGAGGGAGGGAGGGAGGGAGGGAGGGAGGGAGGGAGGGAGGGAGGGAGGGAGGAAGGAAGGAAGGAAGGAAGCTGACTGAGCACATCATTCATCACTCTCTTCTTCCTCGCTGTGGACTGCATATGACCAGCTGCCTCAAGTTCTGCCTTCCCCACCACGATAGGTTGTAACCTGGAACACTATGCTGACATAGCCCTTCTTCCCTTAAACTGATTTCTTTTTTCCGGGCATTTATTTTGTCCTAGCATCAAGAAAGGAACGGAAACAGTACTGAATGCTGCTGCTCAGCCCACTTTCTCCTTTTTATTTGGCCTGGGGATTGGTGCTTCTCTAGGGTGGTGTGGTAGTTTGAATGGATGTCCCCCCATAGTCTCAGGTGTTTTATTAAAGCTTGTATCCAGCCGCCTGGGTGGAGGAGGCAGCACTGGGGGCAGATCCTGGAGTCCGGCTCCAAGGGTGTTGGAGGCGGACCTGAATTCCAGCCAGAAGATATTCAGAGAGGCCTATGCTCTGCTGGGGTCCCGGATGTTTGCTGGGGGTTTTCTGCTTGTTGCTTTTAGTGTGTGCTGGCTGGTGATGGTCTCTCTGTGTGGATGTATGGAAGCAGCTTCCACCATTGATGGAGCTCCCGCCTGGCTCTGTACGCTTGAAAGATACCCCTTCCTCCCATAAACTGTGTGTGGTTGGGATGTTCACCCCAGCAGCAAGGAACTGAGTAGGAGTTCGCATCTCAACAACCCAACCTAGAAACTCCCTCACAGACATGTCCAGAGACGTGCTTCCTTTGACTCCGGATCCCGTCAGGCTGGCAATAAAGACATGAGTGTCAGAGAGGTCTTTCAGTTGGTAAGCCACAAGGGACTAGGTGGGGCCTGCGTCACAGCGCCCCACAGTGGAGACTTGCTCAACGGCATCTGTTACTCAGCTGTCCTTCAGACAAAAGATGCACTCATTATCTAATCGGGCCCGTTCAGCTCATTCCTTTTTCTTGGCTGCAAGGACATCACGTGTGATTTTTGTTACGATGCCCTTGGTTTCTAGAGCCACTATTATCACCTCCATCCTTCAGCCCTGCCCACACCGCACCCCCAAGCAGAAGGAGGCTCTACTAGCCGAGTTGTATTGAGCCACACGAGCTTGGTATCTGAAAGCGTTAACTGTAGGCACATTTTAATAACAGCCGTTTTCTAGGCTGTGTCTATATAAATGTTCCAATTTAATATGCAAATGTGCTGCGAGTGATTGAAAATGTACTGGGTTTTTATTATTCTAGTTGCAGTTATGTTGATTTAGCCCATAGCTTTATGGTTAATAATTTAGTAAGCAACCTTATCTTTTTAATCTTCTTTTGTCCTTATGCCTCATCCTTTTCCACATTAAGGGACTCGGGCCTGCATAAAGTTTTATCTTCGTGAACAAACAATCCTTGAAGAAGTATGAATGTGAAAGAACTCCATCCAAAGGCCAGGAAAGCCTTCAAGATCATGACTTGTTACCTCCTTTGTGGGAGCTCTGCTTTTATCATGAATGTATTGACCTTCCTTTTCTGTCACGGTCTATTTTTCTTGCTATTAACATTGTTAAATCAGGTGTTTCATTTAATCTCCATGTTTATTTTCCTGGGGTATCTTTTTTATCTATCTATCTATCTATCTATCTATCTATCTATCTATCTATCTATCTATCTATTTATTTATATTTAGAGAGAGAAATGGTGCACCAGGGCCTCAGCCACTGAAATTGAACTCCAGATGCTCGCAGCACCTACTGGGCATGTGTGACATTGCTCTTGCCTCACCTTTGTGTGTCTGGCTAACGTGGGATCTGGAGAGAGATTGAACGTGGGTCCTTAGGCTTTGCAGGCAAGCGCCTTAAGCACTAAGCCACTCTCCAGCTTGAGGATTTTTTTAAATATCTGTTTTCTGCCATTATCTTGGATCTATCTTATACACAGTTCATAACTGGATTCTGATGTTCTTAAGAAAAAAAATCATCTCATAGCCTTTTGTCTTTAGTGGGTGAATCTAATCGAATCCATTTACATTTATTGTGATTACTAATATGTGTTGACTTATTTTTCTAGCAATTTGTGTGGTTCACCTCACCAGGGGGTTTGGTTTGTGTTTGTGGGGGTGGTAGGGAACTACATTTGAGATCATAATGACAACCATAGTTTTCATTTATGAGAATATCTCATTCTCTTTCATGCCAACCAATAATTACATGTGGTTTTATTTTCATACTTTTCTTTTTACCATTTGTTTATTTATGTGTGTGGCTGTGGTTGTCTACGTGTTCATGTGAGCGCAGACGTGTGCGCATCGGCCATGGTGCATGTGTGGTGGTCAGGGGACAAGTTTTGGGTCAGTCCTCGTCCGTCCACCTTAGCTGAGGCAGGGTTTCTCACTCTGGATTCTCACTCTGCCCTTCATCGTTGCACTTCCTGTGAGCTTCTGGGAAACTCTCCTGTCAGTGTGAGCATGCTGAGAGTATAGAAGCTGGCCACAATGTCTGTTATAGGCATTGTGTTTGTTTTTAATGGGATTTGGGGATTGAACTCAGGTTCTCCAGCTTGAGCAGTAAGCACTTTCTTTATTCACTGAGCCATCTCTCTGGCCCTACTGAAAGTCAGTATAGAAAATTTTAAAGTAAACTTAGTGAAGAAACAGCTGGTTGCTATAGCTAGGGGACATCCTGAACTGTATATTCAGAAAGGAGTAAATCAAAAATAGGCTAAAAGATAGGCTGCGGGTGGCCCAAGATATGGGTTGGTCGGGTCAACCTAAACTTTATGTCCCGGGAAGAGGAAAAAAAATAGTTTCCCAAGACAGCCTGGCCAAGGACTTAAACTCTGGTTATGCACAAATAAGATATGTAGACATAACTGTACAAGCTTGGCAAATACCCTTGTGAAACCCCCTCCCCTTTCCCTTCCTTGCTAAAAGCCCTATAAAAAGAAACACCCAATAAGACAAAGGTCGACTCCTCTGTCTCCTGCATGAGATACGTGTCGACCCCAGAGCTCTGGTTTCCTGAATAAAGCCTCATGCTTTTGCAGCAAGTTTGGTCTCCCGTGTGTCTTTGGGGGCGTGCTATCTCAAGACTTGAGTGAAGGTCTCCCTCTGGGGGGTCTTTCACTACTTTTTCTCTTCTTTTAAAAAATATTTTATTTTTTATGATTCAGAACATGCTTTGTCTGGATACATCATGTGTTGGTACCATCTTTTCCCTCTTCCCTGTCCCCACTCCTCAGGGGGCCCTCCTCAGTGGGGTTGCTGCTGGTATTCCCCATGGGGTGGTGGGCTACGCATTGTGGGAGCAGCAGTCAGTTATTAGGGGGAGGCAATGCCTCTGGGCATGATGTCCAAACTTCTGGCTCTTGCAATCTTTCCGCACCCCTCTTCCACAAAACTCCCTGAACTGTGGTGGGTGTGTTTTAAGTCTACATCGGCGATGAGCCCTTAGGAGCCTCTGGGTCTCTGCTTCGGTAGGTGTTAAGTGTCCTCTGCTTCCTTCACCCTGGCGCTGATTGTCAGGCTCACCATGGAAGCAGCACTCTTTTTTTTTTATTTATTTGAGAGCGACAGACACAGAGAGAAAGACAGATAGAGGGAGAGAGAGAGAATGGGCGCGCCAGGGCCTCCAGCCTCTGCAAATGAACTCCAGATGCGTGCGCCCCCTTCTGCATCTGGCTAACGTGGGACCTGGGGAACCGAGCCTCGAACCGGGGTCCTTAGGCTTCACAGGCAAGCGCTTAACCGCTAAGCCATCTCTCCAGCCCACCATGGAAGCAGCACTCTTGCTTGCCTCCCCACTTCCTCTGTGGTTTCACCTGGGCCTTGATTGAGATGCGAGGGGTGGTTTATCTCCTTGGATCTCACTACCTTTTCACGTGGGCATCCTCCCGAGCTGGGGATCCGGGAGTTGGGGAGCCAGGAGCAGGTCAATCTGGAAGGCAGAGCAAAAGGCCTGCTTCATCTAGCAAGCCTGCAGGGTCCAGGTCACCCCAAGCCAGCAGCAGGGGTACTGGGATCAGGGAACTGGGAGATGGAGAAGGAACTGGGAGCTCTAGCCTACTTACTCTGAGCACCCTCCAGAGCAGGGGACCAGGGAGTTAGGAACCCAGGGGCAGGTCAATCAGGAAGCTTTATTTTTATATATTTGTTTGATAGAGAGAGAGAAAGAGGCAGGAGGTAGTGGTTACCCAGGGCCTCCAGTGGCTGCAAACAAACTCCAGATGTATGCACCACTTTGTGCATCTGGCTTACATGGGTCCTGGGGTATCGAACCTGGGTCCTTTGGCTTTGTAGGCAAGTGCTTTAACAGCTAAGTCATCTTTCCAGGCCACCTTTTCTCTTCTCATAAGTCATTTCTTTTGCCTCTGCTAGGATCTTAAATTTATTATTTTTTAAGTTATTTCTAGAATGCTCTGCCATTGCATTCATCACAAGTGTATTTCTCAGTGAGGGGCTGAGTTTTTTGGCTTTCTTGCTCAGTGTCAGATCTCCCCAGGTGCTGTAGAATTTGGGTTCACATTCTTGTTTTGAAGAGGAATATTTCTGTCCTTCTCCTTTCTCTGCACTTGGATCAAGGCACTCCCTAAAGACCCCAGTTCCAAGCCATTCTTCTTATCAACAGTTCTGGTGGCCTGATCTCCAGTGAGATCAGACATGCCACAGATCCAGTAGTTGAATCAGGGTGGTTTGCTTCAGGTCCCGGTTGCTCTGGTTTCCTACATGTTACTGGGCAGAATATCCAAACCAGACATGGCTTATGGGAGGAAGGGATTTACTGAAGCTTACAAACCCAGGGGACAGTTCCATCAGTGGCAGAAAGCAGCTGACACCCTTTCACAGATCCAAGCACAGAGACACCACCACCAAACAGCAACCCCCCCAAAGCAGCAAACACAAAGCCAGAAGTAAAGCAACAGGGACCCACAAGCGTTCAGACTGCCCTCCATACCTTTAGTCTAGGAATCAGATCCACCCCCAAACGTACCTTAGGGCTAGACCCCAGGATCCACCTGCAGTGACACCTTCTCCAGCCGGGCACTTGGACACCCAAGTTACAAGCTTGAATAAAATACCTGAGTCTATTGGGGGTTATACATTCAAACTACCACGCCTACAATATGGCTTCCAGCCATGAGGCCAATGGTAGAAGGTAAACTTCTAGCTCCAAAGAAACACTTTGTCCCCATTTTCTCTGTAGGACTTGAATTCCTAATCACTACTGCCGACTTCTACATGCATAGCCCTGAGCTGGCAGCCTCCACTTACCTTTGTGTTTTTGTCCTTTGCTTCAAAGTTGTGTGAGTGAGTGTGTGTGTGTGTGTGTGTGTGTGTGTGTGTGTGTGTTTTAATTTAAAAGATAAAAATTTTCTGGTTTTACACTCTAAACATAGACGGTTTTATGCCCATTAGTTCTTACATGTTTTATGGAAGCATAATTTATATATAAATGTAAAAATCACCAACTTAACTGCATAAAACAGTGGCTTTTTTTGAAAAATATATGTATTTATTTGCATGTGTATGGTCATGCCATGTCTCTTGCCATTGCCAATGACCTCCAGATGCATGCATCACTGTTTGTGTCCTGCTTTACATGACTGTTGGGAATTGATTCTGGGCTGACAGGCTTTGCAAGCAAGTGCCTTTCACTGCTGAGCCATCACCCCAGCCCCACACAACAATAAAAAAATTATTCTTGGGCTGGAGAGATGACTTAGCAGGTAAGGCACTTGCCTGCAAAGCCTAAGGACCCAGGTTTGACTCTCCAGAGCCCACGTAAGCCAAACACTCAAAGGTGAGGCAAGTGCAAGGTCTCACGTTCCCACTAGGTGGCGTAAGCATCTGGCATTCAATTGTAGTGGCTGAGGCCCTAGCATGTCACTTCTCTCTCTCACTTTCTCTAAAAAAAAAACCATAGTTTAAAAAAGAGAAAAAAATTATTCTTCACCCCCTAAGCTTCCCTTATTCCCCTGCTGCCAACCTTTTTTCTATAGCCCCAACCCAGATGCCATAGCCGTGAACCTGTCCCCATAAACTGGTTCACACTGGCCAGAATTCCATGTGAGTGGGACCCTACAGCATGCTATCTTCACGTCTGGCTTCTTTCACTGAGCACAGTGACTCAGGAGCCAGCCATGTTGTAATTACTCACAGTATGATGGTTTATATCACCTGTCCGTGTGACAGGACCCACAGAGATTAATATTGATCAGGTAAATTGGGGTGGGAAGACCCACCCTAACTGTGGGCAGAACCAGTCCAGCTGTGGTCCTGGACTTCATCAAAAGGACCGAGCTGGCTGAACACTGGCACTGCTCTCTGCTTCCTCACTGTGGACCCAATGTGACCAGCTCTGCTTCAAGCCCTGCCACCATGCCTTCTGTGGTAGTTTGAATAGTTGGCCTCCAATATATTCACTGTTTTATTAGTTTGTAGTTTGCATCTGCACCTGGCATGGAGGTGGTATCACTGGGTGGATCTTAAGGTGTGGTGGGTTTGAGGTTTCAATCTAAAGATATGCAAAGTGTGCCCAGCTGGAGTTCCTGAAGTGTGCTGTGCTGTGCTGCGTGGCTTTTGGCTTTTACGCTCGTGCTTCTCTCTCTCTGCTTAGACCTGTGAAGGCAGGTCAGCTTCTTCTGCCCTTATGGAACTTCCCCTGGATCTGTAAGCTTCAATAAATCCCTTCCTCCATAACTGTGTCTGGTCTGGAAGTTCATCTCAGTCAACCTGAAGCTGTCTGCTGCACCTTCCCTGCCATGATGAACTGTAACCTTGAACTACAAGATGAAGCAAATCCTGATTCCCGTCAGGCACTTTAGCCAATCAATGAGAAGGTAACCATCACCCCCACAGCTCACTGCTTTTTGAATTGCGTTCTGTCGTGTGGACATTTTGCAAATTGTGTATCCACTCTTCTCTTGATGGACATGTGAATGGTTTCTGGTTTGCGGCTGTCAATGAATCTGCTACAGACACTGAGGTGCAAATCCTTGAGTGGCCATGTTCCCATGTTTTGCTGGGTAAACATGGAAGAGTGGGACTGCTGGGTGGTGATGGGTATGCAACCTCACAGAAATGCCTAGACTAGCTAGGTGTGGCGGTACATCCCAGCACTTGAGAGGAAGAGGCAGGAGGATCAGGAGTTCAAGGCCAACCTTGGCTGTGTAGCAATTTTAAAGCCAGCCTGGTCTACATGAGAGCCTATCAAAGCAATAAATAAATAAATTAATTAATCAATTAATTAATTAATTTCCAGACTGTTCAAAGCTGCGTTTGTATGGTTATCTGCATTGCGTGAGAATTCCAGTTGAGGAACAGGGGTTATCTTTAAAGCATAAACGCTGTTCATCTTGACTGCAAGTGACTAGAAACACTTCCGGGGGAAAAAAAAAGTCAGGGATAGAGACAAAGGCTCCCTGAAGGCAGACACCACACGTCTTGCCTTCTGCCACATCCTCAGTGCGCAGCCCCACCCATGGGGGACCTGGCTCTCAGGCACCCACTCAGGGAAGAGTGGCATGAGTAAAAGATGTGTCACTCGAACCTAGGTCCTTAGGCTTTGCAGGCAAGTGCCTTAACTGCTAAGCCATATCTCCAGTCCTGGGCCACTCTTAGACCCTTTCTCCCCCCGCCCCCATATCTAGTTAACTTTTATAGATTCCTTGGATCTTGGATCAATGGTACCTTCCTCTAGATAGGTTTTTCTGAGGGACACCGTACCCCAACACCAGTGATGTGGCACTTTTGAGAGTGACAGAGGTTTTCTTAACTGAGGGTGCTAAAGTCCTGGGCTGGTGATGTGGTGTTTTTGAGAGCAACATAGCTTTTCTTTTTCTTTTTCTTTTTCTTTTTCTTTTTTTTTTCTCACTCTAGCTCATGCTGACCTGGAATTTACTATGAAGTCTCAGGCTGGCCTCGAACTCATGGTGATCCTCCTACCTCTACCTCCCGAGTGCTGGGATTAAAGGTGTGCGCCACCACACCCGGCAACACAGCTTTTGTTAAGGTCGTGGAAAGTCAATGGTCAGCAGCGTTGTGTCCCAAGCCTTTAAGTTCAGTGTCACATGCCAAACAGGAATGAGGAATGTGGACAAGGCGTGACCAAATGACAGTTGATTCATTAAGGAAAAAGTGAGGAAAAACTCCCAAGTAGAGAGAGAGAGAGAGAGAGAGAGAGAGAGATTGCCAGCAAGCTGCTTGGTACACTGGCCTTCTGGTGGGATCTGCATAGACTGAGGTAATCTTTACTGAGCTTGGTTATTCTTCCTTAGGCTAAACCAACGAGGAGCCCTGTCATGGATTTATGTTTGATTGCCAACTTGACAGGTTCTAGAATCACCTAGAATACACCCTCTGCGTGTGCCTGTGGGGGGTTGTCTAGATTGTTAGCGTCAGGGCATGCCTGTGAGCGGCTGTCTTGATTAGGTGAACAAGTCCACAGGCTGGGGTCCTGGACTGTAGAACAAGGAGACGCTGTCTCCGCTTCCTCACTGCGGACTGAGTGGAAGCGACTGCTTCCGTGTTCTGCTGCCCCTTCCCTCCCTGCCAGGACATGGAGTGTCACCTTGAGCTGTAAACCGGAGTAAGCCCAACTTCCCTTGAGTCTTGTCAGGTATGTGGGTACGGCAACAAGAAAGAGAGTGACGCGGGCCCACATGCTCTGAGCATAACCCCTCGACCCAACTGTTGCAGTCAGGTTCGCATTGCTGGGAGAAATCACCCAACCAAGAGCAGCCTGTGGGAAAAAATAAAGAGGTTTATTTTGGCTTGCAGGCTCAACGGGGAAGCTCCATGATGACAGGGAAAACGATGGCATGAGCAGAGGGTGGACATCACCCCTGGCCAACATCAGGTGGACCATAGCAACAGGAGAGTGTGCCAAACACTGGCAAGGGGACACTGGCTCTAATAGCCATAAACCCGCCCCCCAACAATATACCACCCCCAGGAGGTGTTAATTCCCAAATCTCCATCAGCTGGGAACCTAGCACTCAGAGCACCTACGTTTATGGGGGACACCTGAATCAAACCACCACACCAACCGAGAAAGTGATGGTGTGTCACTTGCCCAAACGGAAGTGGTCACCTTGTCCATTTTCTCTCCCAGCTGGTTGTACTTGTTCTAAAGATTTTTCTTCCTTCTTCCCTTCTCTCCTCCTCCCTCCCTTCCTTGCTTTCTTTCTTGTTCTTGGTATATGTGACTGGTTTTAATTCACCATGTAACTCACCCTTACGGCCTATGGCAAGCATATCCTATTTCAGCAAGACAAGGTCAAGTTTCCCTATTGTATATTGCCCCAGCCTCCAATAGTGTCAAAGGTCATGCTGTCTTCTCCATCAGACTGTGAGGAAGGGGTCATGCATGTCTTTTTAGTAACACATAGTTACACATAATCAAGAAATCTATGTTGAGGGCTGGAGAGATGGCTTAGCGGTTAAGTGCTTGCCTGTGAAACCTAAGGACCCCGGTTCAAGGCTGTATTCCCCAGGACCCACGTTAGCCAGATGCACAAGGGGGTGCACATGTCTGGAGTTCGTTTGCAGTGACTGGAAACCCTGGTGCACCCAGTCTCTCTCTCCCTATCTGCCTCTTTCTCTCTCTGTCACTCTCAAAAAAAATAAAAATAAAAATAAATAAATAAATAAATAAATAAAAATGAACAACAGCTGGGCGTGGTGGCGCATGCCTTTAATCCCAGCACTCGGGAGGTAGAGGTAGGAGGATTGCCATGAGTTTGAGGCCACCCTGAGACTCCAAAGCAAATTCCAGGTCAGCCTGGGCTAGAGTGAGACCCTACCTTGGAAAAAAAAAAAAAAATATATATATATATATATATATATATATATATATATATATGTTGAACAAGTGAGTGAATGAATGAATGAATGAATGAATTTCAGTCTGACTAAACCCTGAATAGCCAGAGACAGAATTTCCCCAGCTAAGGATCCCAGGAAGAGGAGGAGGCTAATTAGCAATTCATTAGGACCCATTTCCAAGTCTATAGTCAATGCTAATGACTTGTTTGTTTAAAACGTGAAGTTCTGCACTCATTAAACCTATTAGTAAGTGAAAATGTGCCTGGGAAAGTCTGGCCTCCCACACTGAAGTGAAATCTCAAGACTGAGCCCCCTGTTTTATGTAGACTTTCCAGGAGTCTGTAAAGCGCAGGCTATGGACTGGAACACCCTGGGCTGGGCCCCTGGTCCTCCCTCAGCTTGACCTGGGGACTCTGCTCTATGTGCTCCCTGGGCTGTTTCATTTTTGTTTGTTTATTTTATTTTATTTTGTTTTGTTTTTTCCAGGTAGGGTCTCACTCTAGCCCAGGCTGACCTGGAATTCACTATGTCATCTCAGGGTATCCTCGAACTCACAGCGATCCTCCTACCTCTGCCTGGGATTAAAGGTGTCGCCACCACATCCAGCTTCTCTGGGCCGTCTCTACCTCAGGAAGGGGAGCACCGTGTCCAACCTCATAGCTGGCTGTGGAGATCAGAGGGTGCGTGTGCAGCCAGGATTGTCAGCTCAGCCCCTAATGGTGAGAAGAGACCAGAAGCAAGGGAGCTTTGTTTCATATGTAGTTAGGTACACAGGCCCCAAAGAATATAAGTGCCAATCCGTCCTGGCTGAGACCAAAAGGCAACTCCAGTCCCAGCCTAAACCTGACTCATCAAGATGGCGAACAGAAGCAGCACTCTGTTCTCTTGTCTTCTTGGTACTGAGAGGCAGGTTCAGTTAGGGTGACTGGACCCCTGATGGTTAAAAAAAAAAAAAAAAAAAAAAGACAGGAAAGTTTGCACTTGCTGGAAATCAAAGATGTTCTGACTTCTTATCTCTTGCCTCGTTCCCTAGACCTGTTTTCCCACAAACAATCTGGACCTCTCCTGAGAGGGAGGCCTTTCATAGGATTTAGACATTGTGGTTGGTCACGTTTCAGCCCCTGGGACTTGGTGCCAGGGCTAGCCTCTTCCTGAGACAGCCCCTATCCCTAACCAGCCAGCTGTGCCTCTGGTTCACCTGAGCCGGAAGACAGCCCACCACTATATCTACCTTTGCAAGGGGGAGGACAGGCTCTGATCCCTTGGGAACTTCCAGCTGTGGATGAGATTTTCCCTCAGCTGGACCTGGGCTGGCTGGGCCCAGTCCCAGTCTTGCTGAGCCAAGGGGAGGTCCCTCTAGCCCTTACTCCCCACATAGGTTCTCTTTCTCTCTGCATGTGTGTTTGGTTTTCGAGGTAAGGTCTCACTTTAGCTCAGGCTGACCTGGATTTTACTATGTAGTCTCAGGGTGGCCTCAAACTCATAGTGATATCTCCTACCTTTGCCTCCCAAGTGCTACTACAACCAGCTCTTAAAATATTTTATTTTTGTTTATTTATTTGAGAGACAAAGAGAGAGAGAGAGAGAGAGAGAGAGAGAGAGAGAGAGAGAGAGAGATACACAGAAATAGGCAGGTAGAGAGAGAGAGAATGGGCACACCAGGGCCTCCAGCCACTGCAAACGATCTCCAGATATATGCGCCCCCTTGTGCATCTGGCTTATGTGGGTACTGGGGAATTGAACCTGGGTCCTTTGGCTTTGCAGGCAAGCACCTTAATCATGAAACCATCTCTCCAACCCCCACATGGGGTCTTTATCTCCTCAAGCTCCCCACATGGTAGGAGCTCCTTAAATGTTTTCTTTCTTCTTTTTCCTTGGATATTTCAGGCCCTCCACATGAGATCTCTAGCCATGTGGGTGTCTTTCCTTGGCTCTGTACTTCCCTCAATAAATATAATAATTTAATAATTATCCTTTTCACCCTTCTTTATTCAATTTTTAAAATTAAAATTAGAAACAAACCTAGTGTTGGGGTTCAAGGATTTTTCTACAGTTCTTCCTTCTTGGGGCTATTTGGTGGGTATTTTTCCCTGCAGGTGGGCTCTTTGTAACTTTACATTCTTCTTCCTGAGCACCAAACAAAGACCTCTATATACATTTAAACTTAACCGATGATGCTCACCCCAACTCTGCGCCTGACTTACATGTGGACAGGGACCAAACTGAACTCCTTCTCAGTACATTCAAAATTCCATTTCAGGATGCTGGCTGGCTGCCAGTATTTCTGGGTCCCCTTTCAGTCATGGGGAGCTTTCCTTTATTTTCACTTTCCATAAAACTTTACTTGCTTAGCTTTCTTCCACTGTCTTCACACGTCATTCCTCAAGATCATGAGACAATGAACTCCTCCCCGAAACTTGCTAACACTGCCAACCCTCCCTGACAGCCTGCAGTAGGTCCCGTTGGAGAGTGTAGCTACCTTGTGAACCCTCGGGTACGTTTTCATGGCACTCCTTTGGCCGCCTCCTTGAGTTCTGTGGCTCTTGTTAACAGGGAGGCCCACCTTTCCTGTGAGGGTGCTTACAGCAGGATCATCTAGGCAGCCACTATCATCTGCATTGGCAGATGGGAACACTGAGACTTTGAGAGAAGTGCTTGATTAGCGCAGAAAAGAATTTCAGGATGAGCCAGTACACAGCTGAAGTTTGTTAGGAAGAGATTTTTTTTTTAAATTTTTATTAGCATTTTCCATGATTATAAAAAAAAAAATCCCATGTTAATTCCCTCCCTCCCCCTGCCACACTTTCCCCTTTGAAATTCCATTCTCCATCATATTACCTCTCCATCACAATCATTGTACTTACATATATACAATACCAACCTATTAAGTACCCTCCTCCCTTAGGAAGAGATTTAAAAAATATATTTATTTATTTGCAAGCAGAAAGAGACAGTGAGAAGAGAGACAAGCAGAGAAGAGAGAGAGAGAGAGAGAGAGAATGGGCTTGTGGGCATGCCAGAGCCTACAGCCACTATAAACTAGTTGCAGATGCATGTGGCACTTTGTGCATCTGGCTTTCTGGGGAATCAAACTAAGGTTGTTAGGCTTTTTCAAACAAGTGTCTTAATGCTGAGCCATCTCTCCAGCCCCAGGAAGAGATTTTTTAAAATTATTTATTTATTTAAGAAAGAGAGAGAGAGAGAATGGGCATGCTATGGCCTCTAGCCACTGCAAACGAAATCCAGATGCATGTGTCACCTTCATTGTGCATTTGGTTTACATACGTACTAGGGAATTGAACCTGAGTGGTTAGTGCCTTAACTATTAAGCCATCTCTGTAGCCCAGAAAGAGACATTTTTTAAACATAGATTTTAAATATAATTTTTTTTAAAAAAATTTATTTATATTTACTTATTTATTTATTTGACAGAGAAAGGGGGGAGAGAAAGAGAGAGAATGGGCACTTCAGGGCCTCCAGCCACTGCAAATGAACTTCAGATGTGTGTGCCCCCTTGTGTAACTGGCTAACATGGTCCTGGGGAATTGAACCTGGGTCCTTTGGCTTTGTAGGCAAACTCCTTAATTGCTAAGCCATCTCTCCAGCCTTTAAACAGATTTAAGAACAGAGGTTAACAGAATGAGAGGTGCTCAGGGAGAGAAAAAAACACATCCAAGAGTGGTGTGGTCTCCTTGAGAGAGGGCTGTACTTAAATGTCTTAGCAGTAGCCATATATATGATTTTGGTGGCTGTCAGGAGTTGTGGAGGAACTCTCATCTCTTCTTTTCCTCTTTTATATAAATGAGATTATAGGGCAGTTCCTGAACAGGATCACAGTGTGACAGGAATAAACTATGGGTCACAAGGATTGCACGAAGGGGTTAAATCATGTCTTTTTACTGTAAATGAAGGTTCCTGTGAGAGTCTTAGCGAATTTAAGGTTTACAGGTAGCAAAAGGAAAGAGCAGAGTTGGTCACATACACTTAGACATTGAGCCTGGTTCATTACTATTGAAACATTGGTATTTGAACATCTCTCTATAAAAGGAACATTGTCTTTATGTAGGCGCTTTCACAGCAAATGCTAGCTTTTCTGGAATTCTTGACTTTCAGCTGATGAGAGACTTCAACCAGTCTCCAGGGTGGGAGTCTCCTTCCCTTCCTACATTCCCTTAGTTTTCCATCTCTCTGTCCTGTCTCACCGAGCCACTTCCCAGAATTTGTCTCTGATTCTCAAGGCTGACATGGTGGCCTCCCATGCTGAGTGTCCTCCAGTGAGGCTTCCCTTCCTGGCTGTCACATGCCCCCAGCTCCCTGGGTCCTGGCAAAGCAGCTACCTTTGAGCGCTAACTCCTAAGCCCCACTACCCAGGGTTTGGCGGGTGTTAAATTGAGCCTTACAGTCCTACGGGCTAAGTGGCTGGAGACCTCCATCTCACAGAAGAGAAGGCTGCCTTGTCCGAGGTTGCCCTGTTGGCAAGGATGAAAACTGGCAAAGCCAGGACTCCAAGCCAGAGCCAAACAAAGTCCTGGAACGAAGCCCCAAAGAACAACTTCCCTGGGCTAATGCTGCCCACAGATTTCTCAGGCATCTCCTAGGTAGGACAGCAGACTCCCTTCCCAAAGCCTCACCCTGTCTTGTCACCGCCTGTTGTCCCCGCTTCCCACTTCAAAACAAGAAAGTTGTTGTCGGAGCTCCATTTGCTTCTCCCTCGGCCCAGAGACCCTCTGATTGGGGCTCTCGGAAGCCCTGGTTTGCATCCCATTAGTCCCATCCGGGCTCAGAGTGATGAAGAGACTTATCCAAGGCCACACAGCAGGAAGACTTTCTGCCTCCAGAGACCATGCCCAGAGCTGTTGCCTGGCACCACCCTCCTCCCCTCCACTGCCAACTTGTACTGTATTTTCCCATACTGACTTGCCTGGCTAGCTCTTCTCTGAGCTGAGTTCCTAGGAGGCAGAATTTGTATGTTTTTGTCTTTGGGCTTCAAATACTTAAAAGAGTCGGGCGTGGTGGCGCACACCTTTAATCCCAGTACTTGGGAAGCAGACACAGGAGGATCGCTGTGAGTTCAAGGCCAGCATGAGATTACATAGTGAATTTCAGGTCAGCCTGGGCTACAGTAAGACCCTACCTTGAAATAAAAAAAAAAAAGAGCTGGGCATGCACGCCTTTATGCCTTTAATCCCAGCACTCAGGAGGCAGAGGTAGGAGGATCGTTGTGAGTTTGAGGCCACCCTGAGACTACATAGTTAACTCCACATCGGCCTGAGCTACAGTGAGACCCTACCTCAAAAAACAAAAACAAAAACTTAAACATTTCCAACTAGTAGGTTCATGATCTTGTTCTATTGAACCCTGATATAATTGACCATGTGATACTAGCAGCCTTGGATTCAAGCCCAACTGTGACTCTTAGTACCTTTGGGCCGATGGAAGTTCAGTTATGTATGAAGCCAACTGTGGTGGTTTAAATGTGAAATGTGCCCCCTAGCCTCATGTGTTTGTGATTAAACCTCATACCTAATTCCCAGTTGGTGGAACCTTTGGGAAGTAGGCCTTAGGATTTAAAGGCAGCCTCCTTGCCAGTGGTAGCTAGTTCACTTTTTTAATATTTATTTATTTAAGAGAGAGAGAGAGAATGGGTGTGCCAGGGTCTCCAACCACTGCAAATGAACTCCAGATGCATGCGCCACCTCGTGCATCTGGCTTATGTGGGTCTTGGGGAATCAGACCTCAGTCCTTTGGCTTTGCAGGCAAGTGCCTTATCTGCTAAGCCTTCTCTCCAGTCCTAGCTCGCTCTTTAGAAAAAAGTATAAATGTATCTTAAATTTTATTTTCAGACAGAGAGAAAGAGTACAAGAGAGAGAGAGAGGGAATGGGTGTGCTAGGACCTTTGGGTGTGTACCGCCCCCTTGTGCACATGTGCAGTATTGCGTACTTGCATCACTGTGCATCTGGTTACATGGGAGCTGGAGATTCGAAGATGAGTGCCTAGGCTTCACAGGCAAGTGCCTTAATGGCTAAGCCATCTCTCCAGCCCTAAAAAGCTATTTTTAATTATTTATTGGGGGGAGAAAGAGACAGATAGAGAGTGAGTATGGGCATGTCACATCAAACTCCACACACATGCACCACTTTTGTGCATCTGGATTTACATGGGTACTGGGTTATTGAACTCAGGCTGTCAGACTTTGCAAGCAAGTGTCTAACAGCTGAGCTGATAGATCGCTCACTCTTGCTACTTCCTCCCAGCTGGTGTGACAAGATGTGACGCCTGCCATACTTTCCCCACCTTGATGAAGATCCTTGAAACTGTAAACTGAAAGAAACTCTTTCTTTCCATAATTTGCGTCTGGTTGGGTGTTTTGTCCCAGCAAGGAGAAGGCAACACCTACTATGAGATGGAACGGCACGCGTGTATCTGTCCTTGGTGCTGAAGACGCAGGACCCAATGTAACAACAGCTTGGTAAGGAAAAGACCAAGCTGCTGCCTGCCCTGCAGTGGAGGCCAGGGCAGAGAGTGACAGGCAGTGTCCCCAAGAGCAGTGGCAGCAGCAGAGCCTGCATTCAGCCTGGGCAGTGAGGAAAACCGAGGAGTTTGGCCTGCCTCTTGTGGGTGTGTTTCAAGGTAATCTGCATGCCCACAGAGACGGGGCCCACACAATTTGAGGCCCCTAGTACCAAGCATGAGGTAACTATTGAACCATAGATTCAAAAGTGCCTTCTATTTTAACAAAGGATTTTGAGATTACACATGTATGTGGTTTCTTTTTTTTCTTTTCTTTTTTTTTTTTTTTTTTGGTTTTTCGAGGTAGGGTCTCACTCTAACCCAGGCTGACCTGGAATTCACTATGGAGTCTCAGGGTGGCCTCGAACTCACAGTAATCCTCCTACCTCTGCCTCCCAAGTGCTGGGATTAAAGGCGTGCACCACCACGCCTGGCTCGGTTTCTTTTTTTTTGTTTGTTTGTTTATTTTTATTTATTTATTTGAGAGTGACAGAGAAAAAGGCAGAGAGAGAGAGAAAGAAAGAATGGGCGCACCAGGGCCTCCAGCCACTGCAAACAAACTCCAGACGCGTGCACCCCCTTGTGCATCTGGCTAACGTGGGTCCTGGGGAATCAAGCCTCAAACTGGGGTCCTTAGGCTTCACAGGCAAGCGCTTAACTGCTAAGCCATCTCCAACCCAAATGCACTTTGCCTGAAAAGCCTAACAACATAGGTTTGATTCCCTAGTACCTACGTAAAGCCAGATACACATAGTGGCACATGCATCTGCAGTTTGCTTGCAGAGTAGAGAGGCCCTGGCACACCCATTCTCATTCTCTCTCTCTCTCTCTCTTTCATAAATAAATAGTTTTTATTCTTTTTTAAAAATTTTTATTAGCATTTTCCATGATTATAAAAAAATATCCCATGGTAATTCCCTCCCTTCCCCCCCCCCCGTGGTTTCTTTATTTAAATATTTTATTTTATTTATTTATTTGAGAAAGAAAGAGGGAGAGAGACAGATAGAGAGAATGGGTGTGCCAGGGCCTCCAATCACTGAAAACAAACTCCAGACGCATGCGCCACCTTGTGAATCTGGCTTACATGGGTCATGGAGAATCGAACCTGGGTCCTTTGGCTTTGCAGGCAAGTGCCTTAACCTCTAAGCAGTCTCTCCAGCACAGTGTTTTTATTTTTTATTTGGAAAGGAAAGTATGGGAAAGTATGGGTGGAATGCCTCAGTAGATAAAGCTTTCAAAAGTGTGCAGACCTGATTTCAGACCCCAGAACATATGTAAAACTGGGCTTAGCAGCTTGAGCTATAATCTTAGCACATTTATGTTGAGAGGGAGGTGGAAACAGGAGACTCCTCCAGGATCCCCAAGACCAGATATCCTGTCAAATGCAGTGGTGAACAATGAGACCCTGCCTCAAACAAGGTAGAAAGTGAGGCTGATGCCCGAGGTTATCCTCTGACCTCCACATGTGCTGTATGGTGAACCCACACTCACACACATGAACATGCACACACACACACACATGCACAAACTTTACATGCAAACACAAAACAATGTATGAAGGGCATTTTGTGAAAATATTAAAAAAAATATTTTTAGGGCTGGAGAGACAGCTTAGCGGTTAAGGTGCTTGCCTGCAAAGCCTAATGACCCAGGTTTCATTCCCCAGTGCCCATGTAAGCCAGATGAACAAGGTGGCATGTGCATCTGGAGTTCATTTGCAGTGGCCGAAGATCCTGGCACACCCAAATTTCTCAAATAAGTAAATAAATAAATAAAAATATTTAAGAATATTTTCATTTATTTATTTGTAAGGAGGGAGGGAGAGAATTGGCACACCAGGGCGTCCAGACACTTGCAAATGAACTACAGATGCATTTGCCACTTCATACATCTGGATTTACATGGGTACTGGGGAATTGAACCTGGGTTCTTAGACTTCATAGGCAAGTGCCCTAACTGCTGTTGCAGTTGGGTTTGCATTGCTGGCAGAAATCACCGGACCAAGAGCAGCTTTGGGGGAAAAGAAGGGTTTATTTTGGTTTACAAATTTAAGGAGTCTCTCCATGATGGCAGGGAAAACGATGGCATGAACAGAGGGTGGACATTACACCCTGGCCTATTCCTCTTCCTCTTCTTCTTCCTCTTCCTCTTCTCTCCTCCTCCTCCTCCTTCTTCTTATTTTTCTTCTCCTTCTTCTTCTTGTTCTTGTTCTTCTCCTTTCCCTCCTCCTCCTCTTTCTTCTTCTTCTTTTGAGGTAGGGTCTCGCTCTAGCCCAGGCTGACCTGGAATTCATTCTATAGTCTCAGGCTGGCTTTGAACTCACAGCAGTCCTCCTACCTCTGCCTCCCAAGTGCTGGGATTAAAGGTGTGTGCCACCACACCTGGCTCTATTTATATATTTGAGGGAGAGAGAGAAGGAGTGAGAAACAGATAAAGAGAGAATGGGCATGCCTGGGCCTCCAGCTGCTGCAAACGAACTTTAGACACATGCACAACCTTGTGTATCTGGCTTATGTGGGTCCTGGAGAATCGAACCTAGGTCCTTTGGCTTTGCAGGCAAGTGCCTTAACCACTAAGCAATCTCCTCAGCCCATGAGACCCTATCTTAAAGAAAAAGAAATACTTTGCTGGGAACATCAAGTAGGCAGGTTACAGCAAAGTGGGGGAAATTTTTGCTCCAAGGCTCTCTGATGACATTCTTAGTCTCTAGGCTGGTAGAAGCTAGGGTTCTGTGAGTATATTTCAAAAGGATTTACCTAATAGTCACAATGACAGAAATTAGGTCAAACCTAGAGGAAGTCAGTGAATGGCTTTTAATGGGGGCTAAGACAGTCTAAGACAATTTGAGTCTGGATTGGCACCATTCCAGCTCTCCACAATCACAGAAGTTCTAATCAGTCCACCTGCCTTATAGACTCTTTAGCCTAAATGTGGCTTTATTTTTACTCACCAAGAACTTCCATTCACAGAAATAATGTCACAGTGAATAGCCTATGCACATGCACTGCCAGGCTGACCTCCAAGGAGCTTGTACCAATTTACACACCCATCTCCCATACTTGCCCTGTTTGTATCAGCAGATCACAGATGTTTCGGAAGGTGGGATGACATGAGGAGTTTGGTTCAAACCCTTTAATGAGCAGATGGGGCAAGTGAGGTTCAGGTTGACAAAGGGAGCACTTAAGGTCACTTGTGAGCTGTGCCAGGTGGTCCCTAGTTTTGGTGTTCTTGGTCTTCAGGGAAACGGGGTGCATTCGGGAAAGAATGAGAACCGGGTGGGGTCCATGTGGACAGAAAGAAGCAGATGGACCAATGGGAGGCAATGGGTGTGCCAGTTTCTCTCTGCTGCACACCTGTGCCAAGGGAATGCAGTGTTTTTGTATGCATCTATGTGTGTGTATGTGTGTTCATGAGAGTGGATAACCTTGGCTGTTGTTCCTTAGGCACCATCCACCTTATTATTATTATTAATTATTATTATTTGGGGGGGTGGTTTTGAGGTAGGCTCTCACTCTAGCCCAGGCTGACTTGGAATTCACTATGTAACCTCAGGCTGGCCTCGAACTCATAGGGATCCTCCTACCTCAGCATCACAAGTGCTAGAATTAAAGGTGTGTGCCATCACACCCGACCAACACCCACCTTTTTTGAGACAGGGTCTCTCTTTCTCTCTCACTGGCCTGAAACTTTCCAGCCAAATAGGCCAGGAAGCTCTGCCTCCTCGGCACCGGGACTGCATGTGTGCACCACCATGCCCATCATATTTTTTTTTTTATTTATTTGAGAGTGACAGACACAGAGAGAAGGACAGATTGAGGGAGAGAGAGAGGATGGGTGCGCCAGGGCTTCCAGCCTGTGCAAACGAACTCCAGACGTGTGCGCCCCCTTGTGCATCTGGCTAACGTGGGACCTGGGGAACCGAGCCTTGAACCGGGGTCCTTAGGCTTCATAGGCAAGCGTTTAACCGCTAAGCCATCTCTCCAGCCCCCATCATATTTTAAAAAAAATATTATTTAGGGGCTGGAGAGATAGCTTAGCAGTTAAGGCTCTTGCCTGTGAAGCCTAAGAACTCATGTTTGAGTCTTCAGGTCCCATGTAGCCAGACACACAGTGACACAAGCACACAATGTTGCACATGCCCACAAGGGGGCACACATGTCTGTAGTCTGTTCACAGCAGCTGAAGGCCCGGGTGTGCCCATTCTCCCTCTCTCTCTCTGTTTCTCTCATAATAAATCATAAACTATTTATTTGCAAAGAAAGAGAGGGAGAGAGGGAAAATGGGTGCACCAGGGCCTCTAGCCACTGTAAATGACCTGCATATGCATTTCCCACCTTGTGCATCTGGGTTTACATGGGTACTGGGGAATCAAACCCAGGTCATTAGCCATTGCAGACAAGCGCCTTAACTGCTAAGCCACCTCTCCAGCGCCACGCCCATCATTTTTTTATGCGGCTTCTGGGGATTGAGAATCCTCATGCTTGCAAAACAAGTACTCTGAGCTATCTTCTTAGTCTGGGTTTTATATTTCCAAGAAGAAACTTGTGACCCTTCACCGTTTCTTCTCCATCCCTTCTCTCCACAACGCCGCCCCCCCTCCCCCGTACTCCCTCCCATCTTTCCCTTGGAAACAGCTTCAGAGATTCTAAAAGGTGCTTTCCTCACTTCTGAGTCTGCCTGTGTGGGAGGAAGCTGAGGACATGAGGGTATTGATTGAGAGAGCAGGATGAGGCCCCGGAGCTGTTGTTAAAAATAAAAGGGGGGCCGTGGTGGCACACACCTTTAATCCCAGCACTCAGGAGGCAGAGGTAGGAGGATCGCCATGAGTTCAAGGCCACCCCGAGACTCTATAGTGAATTCCAGGTCAGCCTGGGCTAGAGTGAGACCCTACCTTGAAAAACCAAGAAAAGAAAGAAAGAGATGGCAAATTGCCCAAGGATAGGATGTGGAAGGAGGTAGTGGTAGAGGCAGCCATTCAGCAATGCTTTTTAACTCTTTCCTGCTGCGAGAGCAAGCTGCCCCAGGTCCCGGGCTGTGGTTGGCGTGCAGGACATTTTCACAAATGGTTGGCACTGAAGGTTTTGAAGAGAAAGGGCCCAGCTCCCTCCTCAGCCTTTGCAGACAGGCTCTGGGCTCTGGGTAAAACTGTCGGAAAAGGTAGAACAGCTCCTAATCTAGATGATTCCTGTGGGAAATCAGGCTGCTTTTCAAGCGTAATTTGAAAAGCCGCTGCCTCCCAACTTCAGTGGTGGTGGGGTGGGGTGCAGAGAGAACGCCATTTATAAAGCAATCAACGCTTCAGCAGAGTCCCCCATCACTCAGAATTATTTTCTGAAATCTGGCCTCTATTCCTTACTCTGGAGGAAAGGCAATGCGGGCACTTGGCTTGCAATCAAGCTTACACCAGAGGACTGGGGCGAGCCACACAAAGGGAGAGGGGCCCTTCATTGTTCGTCACAGCTGGAGCCACGGAAAATCATTTCCAGGGCTCCTCCAATCTCTACCCCGGCCCGGAGGAGTCCTCATTGGAGCCCCATTCATCTCACTTCGTACTTTCAGACTTTAAAGCACACGTTTATGCGCCTTGAGCTGCTCCAGAAGCACCGCATGTCAAACAGTTTGGGGTTGACGGAAGAGGTCCACGTTCTCATCTTGGGACTTCCACAAACAGTTTCACTGCCAGTCTCACCCCCTCTTCCAATTTCTCCCGTGTGCTGCCGCGAGATGAATATTCTTAAAATGCCTTCAGCACATTACTCAACCTGTTCAAGAACCTTCCAAGACTACTTTTTTTTTTTTGCACGTGTGTGTGTGTGGAGGGGGCAGGAGGGGGATGTGTGGTGCATGCATGTTGTGTGCAGATGCATGTGCCTGGTATGTGTGTGTACAGAGGTCAGAGGAGAACATCGGGTGTCTTCTTATAGCTCATCTTTGTGTTTCTTTTCTCTCAACCCAGAACTGCTGTCTGTCAGCAGACTCCAGTAATTTTCTTATCTCTGCCTCTCTGAGGACTGGAGTTACAGATGTAGTGACCAGGCCCAGCTTCACCCCCTTCTGCCCTTGAGGTCCTGGAATGTAGTCTCAGGGTGGCCTCGAACTCATGGAGATCCTCCTTTTTCTGGGATTAAAGACATGACCAGCTTAAAAAAATTATTTATTTATTTATTTGAGAGAGAGAGAGAGAGAGAGAGAGAGAGAGGGAGGGAGAGAGAGAGGGAGGGAGAAAATGGGCCTCCAGCTGTTGCAAATGAACTGAATTCCAGATGTGTGAGCCCCCTTGTGCATCTGGTTTACATAGGTCCTCGAGAATCGAACCTGGGTCCTTTGGTTTTGCAGGCAAGCGCCTTAACTGCTAAGCCATCTCTCCAGCCCATTCCCAGTTTTTCACATAGGTTCTAGGGATTTGAACCTGGTGGTCTTTGGCCCAAGAGTCCTCGTGCTTCAGCAGCAAGCATTCTTAAGTGTTAATCCACCTCCCCAGCCCCAAGGCAACCTCCTGATCCCTCAAAGCTGGGGTCCTCAGATCAATATTCAAAGCTCTCAGTGACTGTGGCCTCAGCTCTTGCCTGAAACCTCTGAGGCTCTCTCCCAACCAGGCCAAATGTGGTAAGCCACAAATGTAAGGTGATGAGTGTCTATCATTCCACTCTTACCATTCCTAGCAACCAAATGCAGCCCCCTGTTATAATCCCAGATCTGAGTCTGGACATACCTGCTGAAACTTCTAGATTCTTGGGACCCAGGACAAAGAATTAGACTAAGGATACATGGTTAAGGCTAGAAATAGACAGGTTATTAAGAGAGGGAAAGGCATTATTCCTAGAATGAAAGTGAGCTACTGAGCTGGTGGGAGAGGACCAAGACTCAGAAGTACTTGACCCTTTTTACAGGGCATTCACTAGGATGTACATGTTATCGCCTTCCATGCTGGGAGGCCACAGCTCTTCTGGAGCATGCTGGTTTGTTACACGTAGCCCATGTAGGGGTTTCCAGTCCTCTGTCAAGTGGCTCCTTTCATATGTCAATCTTAACATATTTTTAGAGAAACCTCTTAAAATTTATTTATTTGAGAGAGGGAGAGAGAGATAGAAATAGAGAGAGAGAGAAAGAGAGAGAGAATGGGCACCAGGGTCCCCAGCCACTGCAAACGAACTCCAGATGCATGCACGCCCTTGTGCATCTGGCTTACACGGGTCCTGGAGAATTGAACCGGGACCCTTTGGCTTTGCAGGCAAACGCCTCAACCACTAAGCCATCTCTCCAGCCCCTTAAATTTTTTTTAAATTATTTATTTGAGAGAGAGGAGAGATAGATAGATAGATAGATAGATAGATAGATAGATAGATAGATAGATAGATAGATAGATAGAATGTACACATCAGGGGCTCCAGCCATTGCAAGCAAACTCCAAACGTATGTGCCACCTTGTGCAACTAGCTTACGTGGGTCCTGTGGAATCCAACCTGGGTCCTTAGGCCTTTGGTGCTTCTGGAATCTTCCCCCACAACCTATTCCTTATTCTCCTACCTCACTTCCTTTAGGAGGAAACCACACCACCCTGATTCCTTCTCCATATGGTTAGGTGAGCTGACCAGATCCTCCGCCTCCAGGCCTGTCTGTATGAAGATATATGCAGATCAAGGGTTGGCAAACTATGGTCCCTAGGGGGAAAAAATGCCACCTGCCAATTTTTGTGATATTTGTGAGCTAAAAAATTATTTTCATATTTTTAAAAGGATGGGGGGAAAAATCAGGCAACACAGGCTGTTTGCTGCCACCTGTTGTGAATGGTTTCACTGGTCTGGGCTTGAGCTGATTAGCCAGGATCCTGGACTTCCGCTGAAGGGAGCTTGCCTCCTCCAAGTGCACGGGGAGACAGCAGCTGCCTGGAGCTGCTGGCGGCCATCTTTGACTGGATAGAGAGAGGCAAGGTCATGCCACCTAGAATTGGAGTCAAAGATCAGAGACAGACTGGGGCATCCAGGTTTTGTGTGCCGTAATGACTTTTTTTTTTTGGTCATACTAGTGTGGGTGGGTCTCCTCCTCACTCCAACAGGCAGTAGGGTTGGTACAGATACTGGCACTGCGTGCCTTTGGACACAGATGTCTCCGCCTGGAATACTTTCTGCTTTCTCTGGCCTTTCTCCAGAGTCAAAGATGGCCTCTGGCATTGGCTTTGTGTGTTTTTGCAGTTTAACACACCCGTAGGTATGCCTCCTTCACAGTTCTTACTCGTCCTGGTATTCACCTCCATTAGCTTAATCCTTTGTGGAGCCCCAGCCCTGCAGTTCCCTGTAGCATGGTTCATGTTGTTAGCCACGAACTTCCTCAGCCAAAACTGTCCAGGGGAGAATGTGGCGCATCCTTAATTAAGCCATGGGTAGTGGATTGGACAGCAGGCAGGAAAAGTTCAGGAATGGTGATAACACTTTGTAGACATTCCAGAATGGACTCCCCCTGGCACAGCTGCCCGAAGGGAGGGAGATAGCAACTCCGCGAGGTAAAATGAAAATGAAATCCAGAAGTAGAGTGACTTGCCTAAAATCAGTTACTTAAGGCAGAGTCAGGAATCCACCGCAGCTCTGATGAACTCAAAATGTCCATGTTCTTTTCACAATATGGTGCCTCCAAGCCACCTTCACAAGATGCCCTGGATCCAGCTGTACAGTTCCCCTGAATCCTCCACATATGCACCCCAGACATGTCTTTTCAGCTCTGCCTATTCATTTCCCTTCAGTTTTTAAAAATTTATTTAAGAGAAAGAGGCAAATAGAGAATGAGAATGGGTATGCCAGGGCCTCTAGCAACTGAAAACAAACTTTAGATGACTGCACCACCTTGCGCATCTGGCTTGCTGTGGGCACTGGGAAATTGAAACTGGGTCCCTTGGCTCTGTTGGCAAGCACCTTAACCGCTGAGCCATCTCTCCTGCCCTGTCGTTCAGTTTTTTTTTTTTGAGATGGTAACTCATGTAGCTCAGGTTGACCAAGAATACTTTGAACTCCTGGTCCTACCTACTACCTTCCTCTCTAGAGTGCTGGGGATGACAGGTGTGCGACCCATGTCGGGCATCATTCTTGGCCTAAGCCCGCCTACAGCAGCACGGGCGCAGGTGTGCCCTACAGAGAAGCCCAGCAAGTTGGATCGCTTTGCAACACCCATGTTAACAAGGACTACTCTGAGGCAGCTGGACAGGTTCAAAATTAAAGTCGCCTGAATATAATAACAGAGGCACTCTAATTAGGTTTTTTTTTTTTTTTTTTTAATCAAATGCAACAATCTGCCTGCAGGAATGGGAAGGCAGCTCAGCATATCTTAACTCTTGAGGAGCAGGGGAGAGTTTGGAACATAGTGGCAATCCTTCTTCCTGTCACTGACCCCCAGAGAGAGCTCTCCTAGGTCCAGTTTATCAGGATGAGGGGGAGCCTGCCACACCCGATCACCCTGGGATGGCAGGCCATGTAATGTTCCACAGGACACATTAACTTGCTGACCTGCTTTTTGCATTTGATCGGGCTCAGAGATTGAAATTAGCCCCGTTGTGTCCCCAGTAGGACTGGGACCAATGCTGTGAATCTTTTCACCATCCCCTCAATTAGAGAACTCTTCTCTTTCCTTCCCGAAGGAAATCATGCAGAACTTCCAAAGCGAAGGAGAACTAAATGATACTGGGCCCTTGCACAGGCTCTTAGCCTAGGTTGGGACGCCTCAGATGGGTGGGTGGGGCACAGGTGAAGTCTGAAGTTGCAGTCTTGTCATGTCAGCTAATTGGGTCCAGGGCATGTGGGGTGGCAGCTTGGGAGGATGCACTGCCCTCTAGGGTGACAGGGGAGGGTTAGGGACCTTTTTTTTTTTTTTTTTTTTTTTTTTGAGGTAGGGTCTCACTCTAGCCCAGGCTGATCTGGAACTCTCTTCTGTAGTCCCAAGCTGGCCCTGAACTCAGTGATCCTTCTACCTTTGCCTCTCCCAAGTGCTCGGGTTAAAGGCATGTGCCACCATGCCTAGCTTAGATAGTTTTTGAGCCTCAGAGTTCACCATATGTCCAGAGGGGCCCAGAATGGAGAGGAATCAGAGCTTTCCCTCTGGCCCAATCCCTCCTCTTCTAGCTGAGGAGGCTCTAGGGTCTGAGTCACCGAGGCCCCTAGAAGATACCGCTGCAGATCCGGACCAGGACCAAGGCTGAGGCCCCTGACACCTGAGTGAGCTGAACAGTCCAGCCCAGCAGGGCAGATCCTAGCAAGCAATCAGTGCTACTGGCTCTAGCCCCTACTCCAGTGTGGCCTTAGAGGTTGGGGAATGTCCACATCAATGGACGAGATACCTGGGTGCTACTCCCCATTTATGTGTGGAGGGAGTGTTCACCACTTGGGCCCAAGGACATACATGAATTTAACACAACCTGTTAGATTCTTCTTAGCTAGAAAGAAATCAAGTACTTATCCTGTCTTTTCTATATGAATGGTAGCTGCCTGAGGAAGGCAGGTTCTGGGCAACAGGTACTCTGGCCACAGGCAAGCTGGCGGAGGGAAAACAGAACAGTAGTGTTCTGTAAGCTTGAGTGTGTGTGTGGAGACAGCCAAGTACAGCCATGGCTGCTAACACCTGAGAAGAGCCAGAGACGTTATGCACATGCCGAGGAAAGTCAGTAACTTCACCTCTAGAGGATGACTAGGTCCAAGATACACCACGGAGAAAACAATGAAAAAATCAAGACCAACTTCAGGCTCTTGCTCTGCTTTCCAGTCTACAGGGAATCCTGGTTACAGGGACAGCCTGTGTGATGACCCTGCAGGACAGCAGTCAGGAAGGCCATACGGTGGAGATAATGCGGGGTCAGCGGCCTTGTTTCCTCACTGAGAAGACAGTGAGGGGTGTCTATAAATTAATAGATTTATGGGGGCTGTGGAGATACAAGCTTATGGACCCCATTAGATCCCTAGAACCACATCAATGCTGGTTGTGAAGGTGCACACCCCAATCTCAGTGCTCAGGAGGCAGGGACAGGTGGATCCCCAAGGCAAGCTAGACTAGCTGAATCGATGAGCTCTGGGCTCAAGTGAGAGACCCTGTCTCAATAAACGTGGAAGGTGACGTGTGGCCTGCACATGCACACACAAATGCATGCCTACCACATACACATGTATACCCACATGGCTACACACCACACATACACACTCATGCAAAAAAACAAAGATTTATTAAGGGAAACATTGATAGCCACAAGGTACATAACTGAGATTCTGACTCAAATGTGCAGGGGAAACAGACAGTGAATATTTGACATTAAAGGGTTATTATTAACTGTTTCTTAAAAAATATTTTATTTATTTGCAAGCAGAGAGAGTCAGAGGGAGAGACAGAAATGGAGAGAGAACGAGCGAGTGAGAGAGAGACAGAATGGGCACACCAGGTCCTCTTGCTACTGCAAATAAACTCCAGATGCACGCACCACTTTGTGCATCTGGCTTTATGTGGGCGCTGGGTAATTGAACCTGGGCCCCCAGGCTTTGCAAGCAAGTGCCTTTCATCGGTGAGCCATCTCTTCACTCTAAGTGGTTGCCTTTGAGGAGGGAAAGCAGGTGGCTTGGAAATGAGTAGGGAGACTGACTTTTAAACTATTTCCCACTTTGTACCACTTGGTTTTTATACCAGGCTTCTGTATTTCCTACCCCAGAATGAAAACACTAAAGAAACCACCCAATTGCAATAACAAACTTCAAAGTGAGCACTCCATCATACTTTCCACCCAAGCAGTGCTTTTACATCTTTTTCTCCCAAAGAACATGTTAGATACAAATTGGTTCCATCTCATTTGATGAGGGTGTGTGTGTGGATGCAGAGGGACCCATTTGTGTGCGTATGTGACGGCAAGGCTGATTCTTCTTGTTCTGAGATGTCTGACACTTACACAACGGGCCGCAGAGGCTCTGGACACAACCAGTGCATGGCTCAGCTCATGTGGCTTTAAGCTGCTAGTGTGTGTGTGTGTGTGGGGGGGGCGGGCGGGCTGTGAGGCAGATGGCAAGCTAAGGAGTTAAACCCTTAGAGCTGCCAGACAATGCCATTTGAAAACACGAGGAGTGAAATATAAATAACAGTCAGCTACTTTCCTTCAATCCAATTTCTAAGCAGTTGTGTGATCGATCAATTTATACATCGATTGGCTGTCTAATCCACCTTCCAGGGCTCCTCTGTGCTCCGGCAGGGGTGGGCCAGCCCAACTTCTGGCTGGCAGGGGAATCAGGCGGTCCGCTAACAGGGTCACTGCAGCTGCTGGAGCAGGCAGAGCACGTTGGCCGTGTAGGGGCTCTGCTGTGCTGCGGCCCCCCGCAGCTGTACCGGGTGGAGGCTGGGGTGGGGGGGCGTGAACTTCAGGGGGCAATAGAGCTCGTTCAGAAGGAACCAGGTGGCGTCAGGGTCTACTTTCATCATGTGGAGGAAGACGCTGTGGAGAGAAGACAGAGAATGGGCAATGCAGGAGGGAAGGAAAGGAGGAGGAGGAGGGCTGCTATTCTCCGAGGGGCTGAGTACTAGACTGAAAAGAAACCGAATGATATCAAATCACTTCAAACAACAGAAGGGACCCACTTCAGTTCCCAAGACAGGACCACTGGACAGTCCCATGGACAGAAAGAGAGGAAGGCAGCCTCAGACCCACTGACATGGGGCAGAGCAGTAATTAGTCTGATGGAGCAATATCGACATCAAACAAGCTGTGGCAAAGGCACAGGTTGGGCTCCAGAATTTCTGAAAAGAAAAATGACCCGTCGCACTCTTCATTACAGGCTCTGCTTGGCTCCTGAGTGGAGATGGGGTGGTGGCAGCAGATGACAAGGATGCATGTGCAGCCGAGCCAGCCCCAGAGCTGGGCTCCCTGCCTTGCCTGGGAATTGGAGGCAAGCGCCCAGGCTCTTCACATCTCGGTTTTCATGGAGTTACTTGGAGGCCTGGATACAAGTGCAAGACTCCCGAGAAAGGGGCTTTCAGGATGGTGATCAGATCCAAATGAACAAGGGCTCTTCACAGACTGCTCAAGGGCTCCTCTGGTCTCCTAAGGCAGGGCCAGCTGAGTGGCCTTTGGGCGACAACAATGATGTCCTACATGACACACCCACCAAGAATGAGGTCCTTTACCTTGGTCTGAGCCCTTGTCCCTTACCTACCCAATTCCCATTACTAAGCCATCAATCATGTGCCAAAGACCAGCCCAGTGGGCAGTCTACAAGGAAGCCTCATACACCTGGCTGGCAGGACCACAGCAGTGATTCCTGAGTCTGGAGTTCCAATCCCTGGAGGCCTAAAGCCCTCTGCTGCTGGCCTCCTTAGCCCAGCATCACACCGCCTGTAAGAGCCCCCTTCTTTTTCTCTCTCAGGACACACTTCCTTCACAGACTGCTTGCCTGCCTGCAACTGTCATCTTTTTGGTGTTGTAAGCAACCTGAAGGCAGGGACCATGACTACAGCTGGCCACATGGTAAGAAGCCAATTAGTACTTGTTGATTTATTAGGTTCCTTTTCCTGAGGACTCTGACACTCACTGATGACCTCCAAGGACACCTCTCCCTGGAATCTGTATCCTGTGAAAGGATCTGGGAGAGGAAAATGCTCAGCATCAAGGAAGGAACAGGAGCGGTAAAGAGCAGGTTCCCAGTACCTACCACGGTGTCACGAGCCATGGGCGGCGGGAAATGGCACACCTGCTTTGGCTGAGGTTTAAATCGGATCAGCCCTGCCAAGTCTATTCTTAATTTGTTTTCTAAGTTAGCATGCAAAGTAATGGACTTCATTATGGTGTTTTCACACACACATGTCATTCTGCTTTGTTCCTATGTGATCTTTACTTACCAGCTAAAAATTACCATCAGCCCTCTGTATGTTTCAAAGTGTGGATTCAGTTAGCAATGAGCTGAAAATATTTGAAAAACAAAACAAAACAAAACAAACAAACAAAAAACCCAACTGCATTGTACCAAACACACATAAAGCAGGATAGTGCCATCTGCGTAGCACTAGGCAGTGTGAGTCCTTTAGACACGACTTAAAGCCGGAGAGGACGCGCCCAGGCTTTCCTCAGACACTACACCATTCATGTAGGGTTTGAGCATCCTCGGGCTTGGTATCTGTGGGGGCCTTGGAACCAACCCCTGCCCCCCAGAGACTGAGGAACAACTGTAGATAGCATCTATTTGATGAATCAAAGTTATTCTTGCCAATTATTCCCAGGAGCCTCCAGCACACTTTTCAGAGTCAAATGGAAATTAAATGATTGCCAAGTAAAACTCAATTTTTGGTTTTTAATTTTGTTAATCTGAAAAGTCTATGCCCTCAGGGATTTGGCCTTACTCTGTGAAGCCAGTTTTACTGTCTTCCTTGGGCTTCACAGACATATGCTAGGGAGAAAGGGAGATAGGTGAGAGGGGGAGGCAGGGCTTTGAAAATGTACTTGGCCTGCTCTGTGCCTAAACAGTTTTAAGTTTTCTTAGCTGAGCATAATCTTGTGTTTATAACCCACACAGTGGTTGCTGGGGAAGTGATTAGAATATTCTAATTCATCGTTTCCACTTCACTGCAGAAGGAGATGGGGCCTGCGTGGGAGACAATTTTTGTTTAAAAACAAAAATATCTTTGATAATTAGAGTGGCAAGGGAAATGATAAAAAACACACCAAAAATGGGAAGCAGGTTTCTATTTACACGTGACACAGTTGACAGTTTTCCCTTGGTGCCAAAGACTGTTAGAATGCAAATTATTTCATTTGATTTTTTTTTTTTCTTCTTCAAGAACTGGAACGATTTCTCAAGCTACAGCACGATACTCTTCCTTCAAGGAATACTTTTATCTGGGCCACAGTTGGCAAAGGGCATCGTGGCACAGCTCTGCTCTGCTGTGTGTGGCACAAAGCTTGGCAATCTTCATTTTCTAAGCTTTTTGTTAATTTATTTTACTTGAGCGAGAAAGAGAGAGAGGGAGGGAGGGAGGAAGGGAGAGAAAGGGTGTGTCATGGCCTCTAGCCACTGCAAATGAACTCCGGATGCATGTGTCCCTTGTATATCTGGCTTATGTGTGTACTGGGGAATCCAACTGGGTCCTTAAGCGTCACGGGCAAGTACCTTAACTGCTAAACCACCTCTCCAGCCCCTAAGCCCTAAGCTCTTTGTAACAGGCTCCTCTACAATCTCCAAATAAAATGCTAATAGGGAAGCCAAGAAAAAAAAAAAGTGTGCCAAGTTCACCTTTTATTAGGCAACAGCCAAGTTCTCTCTCTCCTGCCAGGTAGGGTCTCTCTCTCTCTTGCCCAGGGTGACCTGGAATTCACTATGTAGTTTCAGGGTGGTCTAAAACTTACAGTAAGCCACCCACCTCTGCCTTCAGAGTGCTGGGATTAAAGGAATGTGCCACCACACCCAGCAACAGCCAAACTCTTAGAAGAATAATTTTGGGTCTCAATGTTTTGCTGTTAAAAGCTAGACACCTCATGATAGAGGGGCAAAACATCCCTTCTCCTGCCTCTGTGGCTGCGAGCCCATCACTTTGCCTCCTGAAGTTGCTTCCACTTCTCCCAGGACGAGCGAAGGCAGCTTGCCCTCCACACGCACGATTGTTCTGAGGCTCTAAAGAGAAGTGCAGGGAGACACTTTCAAGTGTGTAATGAAAACACTGCTGGGGGAGGGGCCGGTGCTCGCTCTCTCTCTGAGGAATAATTACCACTACCAACTCTACCAGCACTGCCTGCCATGGATAATTCTCAGACACTCTGAAAAGGGCAAAACATTTGTCTTTTGTCTCACTCCTAACTCCTCCACAGTGCCTTGGTGGGGGTTCCAGTTCCCAGCCAATGGGGTTCTAATCACGCCTGTTATTTCAGGGAGAGACAGATGAATGCAGGATACTTTGTTCTCTGCATGCCTGAGGTAGGGAGCGAGCCTGGTGCCACGTAAGCAGATGGCTGCTGGGCGGTGCTTCACTCGGGCTGGGCAGGAGGCACGTGACCTGCTGAACTCCACACACACACATTCTGAACCTGGGTTCTTGTTGGCTTCATCCTGGGAGCTGAGCCTGAGGCCCAGGGGGTGAGATTTGAGGTGGCCAGGCTTGGTCCCCAACTTTGGGGCCAATCTTTGCTCTGGGGTCACTTCCTGCCCAGCCTGAGCTGGAAGGACTGGCAGGAAGGCCATTTCTGCATAACCAAAAGCCAGAAGGCAAAGGCAGGCCCTCTGCTTAGAAGGGCCTGGGGTAACTGTCTGCAAATGTTCCCAATGCATCTGCAGAGGCAGCTGCTGAATGTGCCAAATGGCCAGCCCATCTCTTCTCACACCCAAAGAAACACTTTTGAAAAAAATACACGTCCACTATTTAACTCCTGAACAAAAATCTTTCTCCTTCCCCCAGACCCCCAAAATCAGTGGCTCCGGGGAGTGCAGTTATCAAGAGATTACCTGGTCCCCAGAACTTGGGAGGCACTCAGCTGTGCCTCATGCCTCCGAGTGTCCTGAGGCGAGTGATTATCTCTCAATAACCTGTAGGGCCGTGTAGCTTAAATGATAACTTGACTTTAAAAAATTTAGAACTCGCTGTTAGGCAGTTTCTAAGCAACCTCTGTTTCCATGGCAAAGAAGCCTGGTGTTTATACTGATTTTTCACTTAAAATGCAGTTTTATTGAATCTCACTTCATGCAGGCAGCCATTTCCCTGCACTTCAGCCCTATCCACAGTTGACGGGTATCAGTAAGTACCTAATAAACTCCAGATGCCAAATCAACAAAGCCACTCACTCATTCCTTCAGGATCTGTACGAGGGTGCTCCCAGTGAGCCTGCTGGGAGTGCCCAGGCAGGAAGTGTGCTAACGGAATCTAGTCAGTCAGGGGTCTCACCTTTACGGTTCATCAGATATTTACAGCACCCTACTCCAACCCAGACACTGGGCTAGGTCCTGGAATGACAAAGGCTGTGGCGCAGCTCCTGGGAAGGCAGACAACCGCACTGCAGTATGGCCGCAGTAGAGGCAGGAGTCTGAGGGCTCACGGCTTAGGACAAAGTGAGCGGATATCAGTTCCAAGGCCAGCTCCCACAGGCCACAGTTCTCAGCCTGAGAGCTGGACCCTACCTTCTTCCCTGATATGACACAACCCCGAAGGGCCCCCTACTGCAGCAGCAGACATCAGAGTGAGTTCTCACCATCTCTGTCTAGACAACATCTGCTCAAAGGGAACTCTAGAAAACCTCCAGCCAATCGGGGCCCAGCAAAGCTAAATAAAATGTAACTGAAACGCAGGGCTCTCAGCTCTCCCCGGTGACAGGCTATTCTTTCTCTGTCAATTACTTGCTTGAGGGATCTGCTCTTCCTTGTCTCTTTCAGGATTTATAAAATGCTCTCCTGAGCTGTCAGGGTAAATGCCAGTGGTAAAGAACTTGTGGCTTTGTGATCTGTTTGTTTATTTATTTATTTGGGGCTGTTATCCTGGGAAGTCTCCTTAGGAACATGATACACACTACCTCTATACGGGCATGACTACATGTGATCAGAAAACAAACTCCCTCGTTGGAAAGCAGGCACATCCACAGAAGTGTTTCAGCTCTCCCGTTGTTCCCTCTCTGCCAGAACAGCCTCCACGCCGATCTTTTCTCTGGCCATCTCTTCTGCCATTGCTCCATGCATGTTGGCGCTGCAAATGAGGCTGTGTGCTGCCTCTTAAACAAATGGATGCTCCGGGTGTTGATGTGTCCTAGCCAGTGAGCGGCGGGGCTCTGTTTCCATACTCGGTAATTTACTCTAATGGGTCTCGGTTCATTGGTTAACCAGTATTTCAAGCCTGTCCTTTCTTGCTATTCAATTTAGCTATCTTCCTCTGCATGGAGGTCGTTTTTTGTTTCTAAATGTTGAAAGTGGAGGATTATGACTGGGAGCAACGATTTACTCTCCAAATAAATACTACCAATTACCTTTGCAGCTATATGGATTCGTTAGACTTAACTATATTTACCTGTACAACACCACTTGTCTATCGATCTAGGCCCAACACGCATACTCAGCGACCTGGATTAAAGATATTTAAGTGCAACGATGGCAGGATTTAGAAGCATACACACAGTAGAAGCGTATGCTGCTAATCATGCGCCTAAATACCACTAGACGAAGCACCATAAGCATGGTGGGAGCCTCCACCGCTGTGTGCACACGTACAAGGAAATGGCACGGAGACACCCGATCTGGCGTAGACAATTCAAAACTATAGAATCTAGCAGAGTGAAAGTCCCACTGGGTGGGATTCAAAAGCAGCCCCTGCCATCTGGCCAGCTCGCCCACTTCCTGCCCCAGGCCTCCATCCCATGCCAGCACTGTGGGGCACTGGGTTCAAAGTGGCCTCCATGCTGACTGACTCAGGCCTTTGGACTGGCTGGTGCACTCGGAGGCGACATGCAGTGACTCCCACCCTCCCAGGAAGATGAAATTCTCGTAGCAGTCTACCTGTTTTGACCGCTTCTCCTTGAGTTGTCTCTGGTAAGCTGTCTTCAGCACTATGCCAGAAGCACCCACCCAGTGAATGGCACCTCAGAAGTGACCCTTGGAAATGCACTTGTGACTCTAAGGATGCTGAGGATTTCAGCCCCACAGCACCCTGTGCTCTGCCTCAGTGACCCTGGAGCCACTCCCTCAACAGTTCAGTAACACGGGAAGCTGCTTTTCTGAAATGCTTCCTTCTGTCTTCCCCTGCCAAGCTGATTCCAGTCCTCACTGCAAGTTGCACACAGATAACACCTCCTCCTTCACTGTCTGGAAAGCCACTTTGAGGCTCCAACTCTGCATTTTATAGTTTAACCTTAACACTGGCTTCATTTTGGTTTTGCTCTTATTATTTTTTCTTTTAAAAATAGTTTTCATAGGCTGGAGAGATGGCTTAGTGGTTAAAGCATTCGTCTGTGAAGCGTAAGGACCCAGCTTTGATTCCCCAGTACCCACGTAAGCCAGATGCACAAGGTGATGTATGCGTCTGGAGTTCGTTTGCAGTGGCTAGAGGTCCTGGTGCGCACACTCTCTATTTCTATTTCTCTCTCTCTCTCTAACAAATAAATAAATATGACATTTAAAATATTTCACAGGCTTGGGAGATGACTCAGTGGTTAAAGATACTTGCTTCCAAAGCCTGTCAGCCCAGGTTCAAGTCCCCAGTAGCTACTTGCGTGGTGGCGTACACCTTTAATCCCAGCACTTGGGAGGCAGAGGTAGGAGGATTGCTGTGAGTTCGAGGCCACCCTAAGATTCCATGGCGAATTCCAGGTCAGCCTGGGTTAGAGTGAGACCCTACCTTGAAAAACAAAACAAACAAACAAAAAAAAAAAAATTAAGAAAATCTCTCCCTTATTTCCCGTTTTCTGTGTTGCACGTACTTAACTTATAAGACACCCCAAGTCATTTCTGGATATCAGAATAAATTTAAATAATGATTATCAACTACCATTGATTGATTGCCTTTTTTACTTTGTGATGTTATTGTGTTAAAAATTAATAAATATGATTTTACTGAACTCTGCAATAATTGCAGTAGGTGTAAAATACTAGATACGCTCATTTAAGTCTTATAGATGAGGAAACTGACAAATTGTTTTGCCCAAGGTTACTGTGGCGTTGAACAGCAATGTCAACCAACTCTAATGTGGTATTCATCTCGGAAGTCTTCCACTCTCAACACTGGACTTGGTTCTAATAAGAGACCCAGTAAAATTCTTTCTGTGTATGTGTGTAAGTATGTTTGTGTGCATGTGTGCAGGCCAGAGGTGGCTATCAGGTATCTCCCTCAACTGTTCTTCACATTAAACACATCATTTATTTGCACACGTGTGTATGTGTATTTATGGGCACACCAGGGCCTCTTGCTATTGCAAATAAATGCCAGATGCTCCTGTCACGTTTTGCATCTGGCGTACCTGGTTGACTGGGAAGTCAATAGGGCCAACACTGCGAGGGCTGGCTTTGCACCTTTAACCACAGAACCATTTTCACAGCCCCTTCACCTTATTTATTCATTTTGAGACACTCACATTGACCCTAGAGCTCACCAATTTAGCTCAACTAACTAGCCAGCAGGCCCTAGGATTCTCCTGTCTCTGCCTCCCCAGGACTGGGATTACAGGTTCTTGCTACCACACTATTTTGTTCTCATATGGGGATCTGAGCCATCTCCCAGTCCCAAAAGTCTCTTAAATAAGGGCTAGGGGCTGGCTTAGCTATTAAGGCTCTTGCCTGCAAAGCCAAATGACCAAGGTTCAATTCCCCAGGACCAATGTAAGCCAGAGGCACAGGGTGGCACATGTGTCTGGAGCTCATTTGCAGTGGCTGGAGGTCCTGGAGCGCCCATTCTCTCTCCCCTAAATAAATAAATATTTAAAAAATAAAAGAAAAAGGGCTAGGCATAACTCCATGGGAGAGTACATGTGTAACATAAGGCTGAGGTTTCATTCCCAGGACCCTGGCCAGTCTTTTAAATAAGATATATATGTAAAACTGAGGCCATATCCTTAGCTCTTAGAGTTGGCACTTAGTTTTTCACACCCACTCCAGCCTCTTAGATGTTTAGGACAGACAACAGACCTCAGAGCACAGAATGAATCTCTTATAGGTATGTCAAGGTTTTTGATAACTAAAACCTATATGAAGCAGACAGAGCAGCCACCAGGATGGACTTGCCACCAAGGGTGTTGTTTTGGATGGATGGGAGCTGCCTACACTGGAGTGCACGCACCCTGGGGCAAAGCCAGGAAGACCAGCCACCTCAGGACAGCACAGAAGTAGGCAAGGTTGGTCTCCGTTTGGTCTTAGTACAGAGGTTGCTGCCTTCAGACCGGAGGCCCAGCAATGTACTGTTTGTAGTCTGCATGGCACACGTCTCATCTCTGACACCGTGGGCTCAAGCCTCCATGTGCACAGCGAACAGCTTCAGATCTGAGTGTATTTTTAGAACAATGGGCCTTGAAATGAAAAGCAGCAATGCCTGTCAAAAGATGGATAATAGGAAAGCCAACTACCTGGGTCTGGATTTGTCAACTATTAATCAAGTGTCAGGAGTGCCCTCATTTCCATGCGGGTGCAATTGGAGGGGGAAACTGCTTTGCAGCCCAACCTCAAATGAGCTGCCCATTCGACCAAAGGAATGAGCTACTCATTTCAAGCTCAGCTGAACTAGCAGATCACCTCTGTGGCTCCTGATCTGTTCAAACAGAACAGGCCTGTGTGTGGCGAAGAGAGGAGCCGGGCTCTAGCAGGGATGAAATGAAGGGGCCTGTGCCAGTCTGTGTTTGTCCAGGGTTTGAAGGCACCGGCTGGCTTTTTGATGGGCGGGGATCCTACTGCTAGAAAGAGAACAGGGAAGTCAGTCAATAAATGAACCTTCAAACCCGGTCCTGACTTCCCTGGCAAGTGGGGGTGGGGAGAGGTGCCAATTAACATGAAAAAGACCGCTTTGAGATGAAAGCCCCTATTCACATTTCAATTAGGGCTAGCAACTTACAAGAAACATGGCACCCAAGTTTTCATGTGTGTGGCATATACGTAACATGCTACATACTTGAATCTATACACATATATGTGTGTATACGCCCCCCCCCCACATGTGTATGTACATATAAAAATCTGCCTTTGGAGCAAAAGTACCCTGTGGACAGAGGCCTCCTGCCTCCTTCATGGTCACTGCCTAGAATAGAGCCTGGCACACAGGGGCTCTCCCCAGCAATCTGCAGTCCTGACCACATGAAATCAACTCATCCTCACAAAGACCCTGTCAGGAGCAGGTGCTGTCACCATCCTCACGGGGCAGGAAACGGAGGTCACGTATCATAGGACAGGGAGCGAGGTTTGTCCAGCTCCGTCATGGCTGCCGTTTGTGCTCGCACAGAATGGCCTGCAGAGGAGGCTGCATGGGCACTGTCCTGTGCCCTTCGCATGCACAAGGACTAAGCAGCAACTGCATCAGAACCTGTGTGGCCAGAAGGTATGCCAGCTGGTGGCTACCTGTTGGCAACCTGCATTCCGAGTTGGGCTTTGGAGTTGGCAGGTGGGGGCAGGGGTTGGTAGAGACCAAACAGCCTGGGAATTCTGCTCTTCTACCAAGAGACTCACTAGGCACTGACTTTATGTTTGTAACAATAGACAGTGCCTAGTTTGGCTTGCTTTTGTTAAGTCTGGGTGTGAGATACAAGATCTCACTGAAGACAAGGAGCTTCAGAGGCTAGAATGAGGATGGCCCAAGGAGTGTGGCTCTAAGGACTTGGAATCAGACTGAGTTGTATGGACTGGTTTGAAGGGAAAACAGAACTTGGTAGGGAGTATGCCTCATCTGAAATTCCTTTCATGTATAGAAGGGAAAAGTTCTATAGTTAGGAAGGCACAGAATTGCATGCTGGGAGATATCCTGGAGGCTTCTAGGGCACCTGGGAATTTAGATCAGTTCAAGTTTGCCTCTGCATTAGGGTCTGATGGGGGAGGGGTTGGTAACCGGTGCTCGCTCTTGGGCACACCCCTTATAACATCCACACCTCTGTATGATTTGCTCATTTGTTGCTCATTAAAGTTCTTAACTAGGTGGACTTTCAGGGAGCTTTTTTTTTTTTTTAAATCTCCAGTTAACAGTGACACCTGGTGGTAATAAGTAGCAAGGTTCTATCCCACCCACCCCTCCCCCAAGACGCAAGCTTTATGCCCCTCCTAACAAGGCACATTCGCTAGATAAAAGCATTAAACTGGAGTGGCATCTCCGTTCTTAGCATTTACAGCCCCGGTTATATCAACCACCCACTGATCAATTTCCATTTCCAGAGTTTACAGCCTGGATGTAAAAGCCTGCCACAAAGGCTATATTTAATACGACAAATTAAAAAAGCAAACAGAAGCTTGGACATTCTTTGAAGCCAGGAAAAGCAAACAGGAGAATGGGAAAAACCCAGCTGTAGTGCACACTCGTGGAGTGGCCAGCTTTGCCTGTATTCCACACCACAGAGGCCTCTGAGGCCCGAAGCCCACCTGCCAGAGGGGCCTGCAGAAGTAGAGGCCTGCTCTCTGAACACACTGCTCCCCATCTCCTTGTAGGAGGCAGGAGCTTCAGAGCACCTCCAAGCAGGCTGGGGAGTCAGCTCCCCTGAAAGGAACCAGGTCACCTGTGGGCAGCTGTGACTTTCTCTGGGACTTCAGAACCCCAAGCGGAGGCTTCCTTTTTTGTAAAACCACCTTCAGGCTCCCAAACACGACAGCTTTCCCCTCTCACAAGAGTGTATGCTATGTGTTACTCTGACTGCTGTGTGAACACTGAGGAGCATGGCTGCAGGCAGGGACTGGGAAGCAGGCTTCTGGGGTTGTTCAGGTTGGGGGTAAGGGAGGCCTGGCCACACTGGAGCTTAGATGGGGAGAGAAGACAGTTCGAAGAGACTATCCAAGTGGGTGGACAGGCTTTCTCTTGGGAGTAGGGGTGCCAGTGAAGAACCAAGACCAAACAACAAGCTGGACCTGGATGGCGGGGCCTCCATCTCAGTCTGGGGTGCAGCTCATCAGGACTAAGTGCTGAGATGGCTCTGGCACAATCAGCCCCCCACTGCCCTCTCTCTATACGGTACTGCTCAGGACATCAGCCTGCCTACTGTCTTAGGCATTCCTCCCACTTAGAGAGCTTACTAATTTCTAAATCACTTTTAAAATTTATTTGAGAGAGGCAGAGAGAGAGAATGGGCATGCTAAGGCCTCTAGCCACTGCAAACAAACTCCAGATGCATGCACCACTTTGTGCTTTTGATTAGGGTTAATAACACTGATTCCCCTGCCTGCCCCTCCCCTGCCCCCACTTCAAAGTAAGTTTGCAGATCAGAAGTGTGCAAAGCACTCAAACCTGCACTTCCCCACGCCTGCACAGGGAGGTCATCTGACTTAACAAACCTGGCCCCCCCCCCCCCACCAACCAGGGGAACAGAACGCAATGAAGCAAACAGAGAGCCACAGACGGTCAAGTGGTCCCGCTGCATTTTCTTCCTCCCGGCCCCCTTGAATACCAACTTAAGATTCAGCAAGGTCCAATTCCTGGTTTAATTGCTTTCAGTGGCAAAAGGGAGAATTAGAAATGAAAAGATAATGAATTGAGAATATTAGCTTGTTTGATGGCTCTAAACTTGAAGGATGGGAGGCAGTGAGGGCAGGAAAAGTAGAATGGGACAGGGAGTGTAAAAATCAGATCTCTATTAACTCTTGATTGTAATTGGCACTCAAAAGAATTTATTACACGATAAAGTCACCTTGTCCTTGGATTGCACCTTAAGTCATATAGTACAACCAGCTTTGGGTACCACCCAGCAAGGATTATTTTCACCCTATCACTGGTTCTAAAAGGAATAAGATTGCCTGGGGAGTTGGAGAAATGGCTCAGCAGTGATGGCTTGGGTTTGGTTCTTTAGTACCCACATAAAGCCAGATGCAGGGCTGGAGAGATGGCTTAGCGGTTAAGTGCTTGCCTGTGAAGCCTAAGGACCCCGTTTCGAGGCTCGGTTCCCCAGGTCCCACGTTAGCCAGATGCACAGGGGGCGCACGCGTCTGGAGTTCGTTTGCAGAGGCTGGAAGCCCTGGCGCGCCCATTCTCTCTCTCTCTCCCTCTATCTGTCTTTCTCTCTGTGTCTGTCGCTCTCAAATAAATAAATTAAAAAAAAAAAAAAAGCCAGATGCAGCGGCAAGAGCCTGGCACATCCATACGCTCTCACGTAAGTAACTTTTTTTTTTTTTTTTAAGTGTCTGGGGACCAAGAGCTCTTTGGGATGCACTTCTGCCCTCCAGAAACCATGACTGATTCTGGGCCCAAGGAATGTGATAGGGAGGGGGACAGACAGAAACAAGGCTACTTGGGAAATCGTAAGCAAAAAAAAAAAAAAAAAAAAAAACTTACAAGGACAATAAATCAATTAAAAAAGATATTCCAATCAAATCACTCTCCTTCATGCTCCCCAGGGAATGAGGTGACTCCTCACCCCCATCCCAGCAAGGATGACCAGGGCCCTGCCACGAATACATCTGGGAAGGACAAGCTCTGCTCTCATGAGGCTGGCAGCAGGTGCCCAGGCAGGCAGTGCACTTTGACCCTCTTGGCTGAGGATGGTGGTGTGCTCAGCTTCAGCTCATGAGGAAATCCTTAGTCCTTGAGGAGTGGAACGGCCTGTGCTAGAGGCACAGCTAGTCTCTAATAAGCAAAATCAGAGTCATGTAACTGCAGAATCAGAAAAAGCCTATCTGGAGGGGGCTAGCATTCTTTGGGTCAGACACACCTGCCAGAGCCAGGTGAATGGTTCAGAGTCTAGAAATGGGCATGCACACACACATGCATGTAGTCTGCATACAATCTTTGATCACCTAAGACCCTCCCTGGAACTGGAGCCACGGCAGATCAGTAACCTCATGCTTTTTCTTTGGCAAGGAGGGAGCAGAGGCATGGAGAGGTGCCATCTGTCACTAGGAGGAGGGCCGAGTGGTGACCACCCTCCATGCAAGCAAGGTTTGGGTGCCCTCCAGCACTTGGTCTTTCTGCTTTGCACCCTTGGGAATTGTTGCTCACACCGCAGCAGAGGGAAAGGTTAGTTGCAGAATGAAAGCATCTAGTGAAAATGCCATCTTTGGAGTTGGCCCAGCTAAAGAAATCATCTTAATCTGGCAAGGAGAGAGAAACGGAAAGCAGAGATTGCCTCAACTGTGCTCGCCATTAGCAAATCATCTATAATTTAGAACAGGCGTAAAGAGATGCAGGTGATCAGGCAGACGTACCTCCTGGCAGCCTCTTGTAATTTCACGGGCTGCTTGGCGCTGAGGTAAATCAAGCAGGCATCAGCCACTTTATTCAGGTCACCCTCACCTACACGGAGGAAAACAGAATAAGCCTAGGCCTTCGGACCGTGTTTGGGACAAGCAGTAATCAATGCTGTTTGGGGACATAAAGAATAGCCAGGCAAAAGCTCTTGACTCATCCTACAAGTCAGGAAGGCCCCAAGATAAAAGGGCAGCTGGGGCCAGGGTGGACGGAAGAAGGTATGTACAGAGGAAGGTTAAGGACATGGGCACTGTTAGGTGGGAATTGCAACGCAGGGGGAGGTGCATGTGAGCTCTGTGGCCACGTGACCAGGTGGTACTTACCTAAATCCAGACTCTCACAGAGAGGGCCCAGGCCCTGCAAGACAGCCAGCTGCAGCTTGAAGGCCAGGGTATGTGAGTAAATGGGCCCAGCCCTGGCACTGATGGGGGCTTGGGTGACTAAGGAGCCTGCCAGCTTTGGCAGGACATCTTTGCAGAACCGGCTCCGAAGAAAATCTCCACACTTGCCTCCCAGAGTCCGCAAAACCTGCAGCAACAGGGCAGCAAGGGCTGGAGAATGCTTGGTAATTCAATTCTAACTAGGTCTCTACTTAGAAAAAAAAATAGAATTACTGCTGCTAATGCCTTTCCCATGGTTTGTGATTCTGACAGTTATGAATTTGGAGGTCTCTGCTCCCAAGGCCTAGATGCTTCTATCCATAAATATAGATTACATGGAGGGTAATTCACAGAAAGCTTGAGTTGCATGAATAATATGACTAATACTTTGGTTCTCCTCCCTTTTTTGATTAAAAAAAAAAGAGTTTAAAGCAGTTCATACAGATCATCTCTGGAATCTTCTGAACATCCCTTGAGAAGAGCTGGGCTTTAACTCTAGCGAGCTGAGCAAACAAGCCCTGAGGCTCAGCTGCTGCTGTGTGCTGGCATCAGGAGGGTGTGACTGGGCCAGGGTCCCTGGCTGAGCCAAGGCTGGTCCCCGTGGCTGGAACCATCTCAGTGTTCCTTCTGTTCAAATGCACAATCGCTCGTGTACATCACCTCATTCTATCTCTCACAACAGGCAGCCTCTTTGCATGTGTCATTTTAAACTTTCTGTAGCAGAACATATTGAAACGTTTTGCCCCGCTGCACAAGACTGAGTGTATAGGAGGGAAGGAATTTCTTTAAAAATCACAAGGCAAGGCATAACCAGCAGGCAGTGCCTGCCCGGTCGACAGAGGGTCCTCCCCTCAGATCCCTAAGCTGGACCACAGGAGGCTTTGCAGACCTCGGGCAACAAGCTATCAATGTGTCTATGTGCGAAAAGCAGTCTCAGTTACACTGCATGCATCATTACATTTTTTCCATTTTTCTACACTTGCTGTCACTTCAGATAACCTATTAATCCTTATAAAGGAAAACAGCACATCTGAAGAAGATTTAGTAATACCTCCTTCCCTTCCTGCCTCACCCAGCCTTCCTCCTCCCCCCTCCCTTTCCACACACACATCATTTTATGCATTTTGTTTTGTGAAAAAATATCAACAATTTCATATGCTTTTAATATAAGCTGGCATTTTGGCCCAGAATATTTTGGACAATCTTAGAGAAAACCCAAACTGCTTTTGCCTGGCATCTTAACTGCATTCTCAGCTTCATTGGACGTCCCTACATATCTCTTCTCTTTCTGCCTCATCTTGTAATTTATGTTAGCTTGCCATGGCAAACGTATCTCTGTAGGATGTTGGTAAGTGCTTTTGGAACAAGGAAAGATATAAATAATAAGTGAAAATACATGTGCTAATATAAGCCAAATTAAGCCAGGGAGAAAAATGACTGACATCTCTACAGGGCTTCAGCTTTTCAAAGGCCTTTAGCAGAGACCTGTGCTGTGGGACAGGGACTAGGTGTTCCTGAGCCCCACTTGCAAAGGGGTGGTCAAAGTCCTTTAGCTGGATAGAGAAGGTCCAGTGCTAGGACTGTGCCTCTTACCCTGGACTCTCATGAAGGAGCATGACCTGGGTTCTGTTGCTTGCTAGAGGTATGATCGTGAGACACTCCTTGACTCGTCTGAGCATGTTTTCACCTCTGTCAAGCAAGAAGCTCATGTCGTGGTGGTTTGATTCAGGTGTCCCCCATAAACTAAGGTGTTCTGAATGCTAGGTTCCCAGCTGATGGAGATTTGGGAATTAATGCTTCTTGGAGGCAGTGTACTGTTGGGGGCAGGTTTACGGGTGTTACAGCCAGTGTCCCCTTGCCAGTGTTTGTCCACCCTCTGCTCATGCCATCGTTTTCCCCTGCCACCATGGAGCTTCCCCAGAGCCAATAAGCCAAAATAAACCTCTTTTCTTTCCCCCTACAAGCTGCTCTTGGTTGGGTGATTTCTACCAGCAATGTTAACCTGACTGCAACAGCCACCTTGCAGGTTGCTGTGACCTGAGCTCCATGCAGAGAGGTGGCCAAGCTTGCTGCCTGACACACAGGAGAGTCAATGCTGCTGGCCATTTGCTTTACTAGTTCACTCTGCTTCCAATTCTCTTTGTATTTTTCTAGTTTCATTTTCCTCTTTGTGCTTTTATTTTTCTCTGCTTTCTTCAAGGACTGTGACATGTGATCAGACAAAGAGATGTGGCAGCGCGGCGCGGGGTGAGCACCGCGCTCAGGCCCCGCCCGTGACAGGCGTGGGCAGCGGCGCTCACCTCGAAGGCTCTCAGCACTACCAAGGGGTCATCATTCGTGAGCCGGTGCACGAGTGAGGGCCAGGCCCGGTGAGCCAAGGGAAGGAGCTGGTTCTTGTGGGACTGCAGAACCACCACACATAAGCTCAGCACATCCAAGACCTGAAAGAAAAGAAAGGATCTTGGCAGATGATAAAGATCTGAAACTAGATACCTGGAACCAAGTCACCATTTTAAAAGGGTATGTATGGTTGAGAAATGCATTAACAGAGTACCGGTTTATTGAGTGCTGACCTCGGGCACTGTGAGGCACTGGAGGGACATACAGGCAATGCGTATACTTCCTTGCCCTCATGCAGCTTAGTGTCAACATGGAAAAGACCTTAGGCAACATCTAACAGACAAAAAATGGGCAGTTGTGTCAAGAAGAAATATAAAAGGTGAAATGCAAAGAAAGCCTGTGGACTGTTGGGAAGGAGTCTCTGAGGAATGGCTTCTAGGAGGAGACACAAAGAATGAGCAGCTGTTAGTCCTGTGCGTTCCTACAAGTAGACCTTAATAAGGAAGAGTCTGAAGCTGGGAGTGGAGCTCAGGGGAGGAGTGCTTGTCTAGCATGTGCAGTGCCCTGGGTTCCACCTTCAGCACCACAGAATGAAAGGAAACTACGAAAGACCCAGGGCTTGTCTCACATAATAAATGTGAGCAGACAGAATAATGGACCACAAAGGGTCATGTTCAAACTCTTTCATTTTGTACTAAGTACAGTGGAGTGTCACCTAAATGCTTTGAGGAGGGAAGTGACATGACAGGATCCATGTCTTCTGAAGGTCATTCAAGCTGCTGAATGAAGAAGGGACTTAAAAAGAGTAGAAGAGTGAGAAGATCCCAAGACAAGTTTACATTAGAGGAGTAAAGAAAGGATTTGAGACCTTGTTTAGAAGGAAATGGCTTACTGCAGCAGGACTACATGTGAGGGAGAGTGTTCAGGTGTAGGAACTGAGCAGCAGTGCCTCTGAAGAGGACAGCAGGGACCATGGAGGGGGCTCAGAGCTGGTGGGTTCAAGTCCTACTCCTATACTAGGAGAGCCAGGCCAGGCCAATCTCACCAAAAAGGTTTGAGCTAGCCTGCACTTGACTTTTCACTCTCCTTTGGAATGTGTCCTGACCTCTCACATCCCAAAGTTGGCTGAACACACATGGCTAGCATCAGCTGCAGGCAGCATGGCTCCCTGGCTTTGTACGAGCATGTGTGGTGTGTGTTGGCCACAAAGCGCACTGGAGTCTCCTACATGCTGGCCCACACCAAGGCTACACCAGAAGCTCAGGCAGAAGAGGCTCCTGGAAGTGACTGGATGGGCAGGGTGGAAGAGAAAGCTTAGTAGGGCAGCAAAGAACAGAAATGGAGTGGCAGTGGCTTTGGGGTCACTGATTCCAAGATGCCCATTTTCCCCTTAGCATAGATGGCTCTTTAACTTTTCAAAATATTACTTCAGAGGCTAAGTTGAATCAGAATGTAAGCACCATCTCATGGGTAGACTACTGTTCACCACCACACAATCTACCTATTACTTTGATAGCATTCCCTCTGCATGTGCACATGCGTGCATGCTGCCTTTCCTCTCAACAGATAGGAATGTCCACAAAGACAGGGATCACTTCTGCATGGCTGTCTCTGCATACCCTTTGCTTGACCTGCAAAAACACTCAGGAATGAGTGAACAAGTAAGTATGTCATACCCCAGGCGGTCTTATTTCTATAATCAACATCCTCAGCTTCGTCTTGGATGTGTAGATACTAAGGCTCAAAGCTGTGAATTTACTCAAGGTCATATGGCTGCTAAGGGAGCAGAGCTGAGATCTGACCTCAACCATAGGGACCTGATTCCAACACTGACACTGCAGCTTAGCTGCTACAGAGATAAAGTATTCAGAAGGCAGCCAGACATAGCAACCAGGCAACTATGCTGAAGCCATGTAAGCAATGCATTTAAAAAAGGGCTTGCAGGGCTGGAGAGATGGCTTAGTGGTTAAGGCACTTGCCAGCAAAGCCAAAGGACCCAAGTTTGATTCCCTAGTACCCACATAAAGATGCACAAGGTGGCACATGTGTCTGGAGTTCATTTGCAGTGAATGGGGGCCCTGGTATGCCCATTATCCCTCTCTCTTAGGTACTTCTCTCTCTCTCAAATAAATAAAATATTTAAAAAGTATTAAAAAAAAAAAGGCAGGCTTGCGGAATGGACAGATGTCTTAGTAAGACTAAAAAAGTTCTCCTAAGCCGGGTATGGTGGCGCATGCCTTTAAATCCCAGCACTCAGAAGGCAGAGGTAGGAGGATTGCCATGAGTTCGAGGCCACCCTGAGACTACATAGTTAATTCCAGGTCAGCCTGAGCCAGAGTGAGGCCCTACCTCGAAAAAAAAAAAACCAAAAAAAGTTCTCCTATAGGCCCTGAGATTTGAGACATGTGGACCAGGGTTTCCTACCTTTGCTCCCACTCCTGAGCAAGGCTCAACACTCTCACCACTAATATGGAGTCACTAAGACAGTTGTTTCTCCCTCCTGCTTGGGGTAGGGAGGGGTACTGCTTTTCTTTGGGTGTAAGGTCTTTTTCTGGAGTGATTCTCTAAGTCTTCCCTCTATACACTGTCCTGTTACTGAATGACTACTGGATGGTTTAAGTCCTTACGGATGGTGGTCAGGGGGTGGGGGAGGAAGGTGCTTGCTTGGGAAATTCCCAATATGAGGATGCCATATTACAAAAAGTGTTGGGATTTTTCCCATAAAGAAAATAGAAATAGAGATAATGGACAGGTTTGGAAGAATGACCACTTTAGATAAGGAAACCCCACATCCTGCACTGTCAGTCCAGAAAAATGATATCCTTCCAAAGAACATGATTTTATTTCCCTTGGAGGGCCAGAGTACCCCTAACTCTGTGGTTTTCGTGTAGGGGACTTGGCTCCCTCTTGGCATTGGAGCTGACACAGAGATGTGAAGCTGCCATCCCACAGATGAGCTCCTTTCGATGCCTTCTCTTGGCCCCATGCATGGACTGGGAGGTAAGGGAAGCTGCTTGCTTATCCATACAGCCATGGCCACACAGGCCATGTCACAGCTTTGCTGCTCTGCAGAAGTACAGAAGGGGCTGCCCACTGACTGACCTTCAAGCGGACTTTCAGATTTTTATCTGACAGCAAGTGGATGCAGCGTTCCATCACATCCTTGGCTATCTGGATCTGCACAGGCAGAGGTGGCTCCACATCTGGAAGGATGTCGTTATTATCCGTGTTGGGAGGGACTGACTGCTCCTCTGGAAGAAGAGCATAATTAGTGACACTGCTTTTTTTGGTGTGTGTACTACATGGTATGTGATGTATGCAGGTACACAGTGTGGAAGCCAGACGAAGGTGTTACATGCCCTTCTCCATTGCTCTTCTGCTTTATTTTCCTGAGACAGTCTCTCACAGAACCTTCTTCAGCCTTGTGTCAACTTCCTCAGCAAGGACTCTTGCCTGCTAAGTCATCTCCTCAGCCTTTATTTATTTAAGAGAGAGAGGGGAGAAAAAAAGTAAAGAAAAAGGCTGGAGAGATGGCTTAGCAGTTAAAGCACTTGCCTGCGACACCTAAGAACTCATGTTCAAATCTCCAGGTACCATGTAATACAGGTGCACATGTGCACAAGAAGGCATGAGTCTGCAGACTGTTTGCAATGGCTCCAGTCCCTGGCATACCCATTCTCTCTCTCTCTCTTGCTCTCAAATAAAAAAAAAGTGGGGGGGGAGGGAGAGAGGAAGAGGTAGAGAGAATGGGTACACCAGGGCCTCCAGCCACTACAAGCGAATTCCAGATGCATGTGCCATCTTGTACACCTGGCTTATGTGAGTACTGGGAAATTGAACCTGGGTCCCTAGGCTTACAGGCAAACGCCTTAACTGATAAGCCATCTTTCTGCCCACCCCCTTTTTTTTTAAAAGTCAGGGACTCATATAATCCTGGCTGGCCTTGAACTTCTGATCATCATTTCTCCACTTCCCAAGTGCTGTGATTACAGATGGGTGATACCACACACAGTTTAAAAGCTACTGGGAGGCTGGAGAGATGGTTTAGCAGTTATGGCACTTGCTTACCTGCAAAGCCAAAGGACCCAGGTTCAATTCTCTAGGACCTACATAAGCCAGATGCACAAGGTGGCGCATGTGTCTGGAGTTCATTTACAGTCCACTCTCTCCCTCAAAATAAATAAATAAAAATAAATATTAAAAAAAAATTAAAGCTACTGGGGATTGAACCTCTCATGTATACCAGATAAATGCTCTGTCAGCTGAGCTACACCTCCCAGCCTGGTGACAGTGTTTTGATGAGAGGTGCTCCAGTCTAGTTTCAAATTCAGAAAATAGCACTTAGAGGAAAATGTCCAGGTTTTAAGGAAACCATGTGGAATTTGGGTCAAAATGTTCACAATAGCTTAACTGTGTCAGCTCAAAACTGGGAAAAGCCCTCTTTTATGGATTAAATGTGTCCCCTCCAACATGCAGGTGTCAAAACTCAATGGCCAATGTGGTGATAGTAAGAGGTAAGGAGAGGATGCAAGAGGAAACTAGGCCATGACAGCCTCTTTCCTTTTGGGTGGGATTAAGGTCCTTATTAAAGATGATTCACATGGCACCCTTGCCATTCTGTCTTCTACCACTGAAGACACAGCGGCCAGGTACCATCGTGGAAGCAGACAGCAGCCCTTAGCAGATAACTGAACAGTCTAATACCTTGACTAGGCTCACATCTGGGAGAAAATCAATTTCCATTCTTTAAAATTGTACTGTCTCACATTCTTTATTCTAGTACCACAAACAGCCAAAGAACCTGCCATGTACATTCAAGGGGGTGTTTACAAAACCATGCTATAGCCTTACAATGGCAGTTATGAGGTGCCTAAAAAGTATGATTAGCAAGTACTTTTTTAATTTGCTTTGCTTGTGTGTGCCTCAGTACACATGCGTGCAGAGGCTAGGCAGGATATCAGGTAACCCCCTCTAGTGATCTTCAACCTTATTTCCCTGCGACAGTTCTCACTGAACCTGGAGCTTACCTTTTTTGTTAGTCAGACTGGCTAACCAGGGAGCCCCAGCAATCTTTTCTCTGCCCCTTTGTGTTTAATCCCTGTTGGGCATTGCCAGGCACAGGCTGGAGCCTTCAGGAGATGGGTCTGAGCTGCTAGGCTCTGGGTTACAGGAGGCCACTCCCTCTCCAAGCCCAGCACACCTCAACTTAGGCTTTGCCCATAGCCCTGTGACCTTTGGCCAGTTGCCTAGGAAACTCCTTACCAGCCAGCAGCCTCCACACAGCCCATCCCCCCGCGACCCTCTTCCTGTCACTATGTAGATCACCTGACTCTCTCCCTACGTGCTGGAATCAAAGTCCCAAGGCATCAGCTAGCAACCTTTGAACACATCAATCCCTTCAGGACCCTTTTCTCGCTCTCAACCGCTTATAAACCCATTTCCCTGACAAACATACAAGCTGTTCACTGAGACTGCCTCCCGAAAGGGGTTCTTTCATCATGCTCATGGCTGCTCAAGACCCTACTCTCCATGGTTACCTGGGCACCTTCGGGGAACTGTGGCCCTGAGGGCCCAGAGACCCATAAATCCCCATTAGTGTTAGGATTACAAGCTTGCACGGCCATGCTTGTTTGTTTTTTTTAAATTTTGAACATAGGTGCTGGGGATCAAACTTACACCCTCAAACTTGCTCAGCAATATTCTTACCCACTGTATTAGCTCCTCAGTCTGTATAGTGTGTGTGTGTGTGTGTGCGTGCGTGTTTTACATCCCCACCCCGCCATTAGGCTGATGCCCTTTGCAGACTTGGTCCCCGGCTGGCGGCACTATTTGAGGAGGTTGTGGAATCTTTGAAAGGCAGAGTCTTGCTAGAGGAAGTGGGTCACTGGAGGCAGGCCTTGAGGTTTTCTAGCCTAAGCCCACTTCCTGTGCATTCTTTGTGGTCTTCATTTCCCCAACTATGATCACGTGACCAGCTCCGCTCCTGTGCTTACCCCAGCTACAAGGCCTTCCCCATGATGAAACTTCCCCTCAAAAGTGTAAGCCAAATCAACTTTTTCCTTCTTTCCTTTCTCTTATTTATTCACAAGCAGAGAGAGAGAGAGAGAGAGAGAATGAATACGAATGAATGGGCATACCAGGGCCTCTTGCCACTGCAAATGAACTTCAGATGCATACACCACTTTGTGCGTCTGGCTTTATGTGTGTACTAGGAATAGAACCTGGGCCATCAGGCTTGGCCAGTAGATACCTTTAACCAGTGAGTCATCTCCCCAGCCCCTCTCCTTCCTTAAGTTGCTTCTGGTCATTTGTTCACAACAGTGAGTATACTGACACATGCAGCATGGGCACCATGATAGGTATTTTTGCATGGGAGGAAGTGCAACAAAATATTAGCAGTGACCAGGGCAGGAAATAATAGATGATTTTAATTTTTTCCCTGTACCTTTGGTCTTTTCTACATTTCAATTAATAATATTTAAAATGAAAGTGTCTGAGGGCAGAATTCTAATTTGGAGCCCTGAGGCTGTATAGGACCCTGGTTAGCCTTTTCTTTACCCTTTGTTCTCTGTCCTTGCCCTCTGACTCATCTCGAATGAAAAGCACACACATCTATCATCTCCACTAGCTTTTATCATCTTTTGATGGCCAGCATCAAATCTAACCTGTCTTTTTTCAAGAGCTAACACCAGGGTAGCCTGGTGCAATACACAGCCTGTGGGTTTGGTCAGGAGAGACTAGCTCGGTCTTAACTCCACAACCTGTTATCACCTTCTCTCACCTACATCATCTCACCTGCATGAACAGGATCAGGCATATGTGCCCCACCTGCTTGTGGAGAGGGTGAATGAGATCGCTGCCATCAGCTCCTCCCATTTCCACTGCCTCGTGTTACACTTAACACCAGAAAAGCCTTGAGAGCTGCTTGGAACCCAGGCCAATGCCCTGATCTGAAGAATCTGCCTCTACTTACAGCCTCCCTCACCCTCCCAAATGCCTGTCGCCAGCTGTCCCATTGTGCCCACCAACTGAGCATTGCTCCCTTCATTCTGTCCCATTTCAGTTTCCTCTGCTGGGAAACCAGAATCTTACAATAGAGGCTGCACCTGTCTCTAACAGATGCTGAAAGATAAATGAAAATGCATTGGTAGAATGCTTGAACTTCCTAGAGAAAGGGACCTTGGATGTATAAGATGCTTTTATGTGGTTAAAACAAAACATTCATGTCAAGCCCAGATCAAGCCAAACATTCTTTATAATGCCAAGAATGTGGCACATACTTGATGAATGATAATTATAAGAGCGAAAGGAATAGACATTTTTTTCCCCAGAGAAGGATTTGTTGTTTGAAATCATCTATAGCAAAGAGGTATTGTATTTGAGGGACAATGATTTTTTTTGTATTTGGAGGAAACTTCAATTCATTCTATCTGCTCCCAGCACACATCCACCACAACCAGATCTCCTTTTAAGGTTATTTATTTATTTATTTATTTGCAAGCAGGGAAGAGGAATGGGCACACTAGTGCCTCTTGCCACTGTAAATGAGCTCCAGACACATGAACCACTTTGTGCATCTGGCTTTATGTAGGTACAGAGGAATCAAAGCCAGGCTACCAGGTCTTGCAGGTAAGCACCTTTTAACTGCTGAGCTATCTTTCAGCCCCTGAACCAGATTTTAATTATGGAAGAGTAGTTCACTGGTGGGGCTTGAATTTTAGATCACCACAGCCAACTCCATTATGAAGGATCGGGATGCCGTCCCTTCTTCAGAGTTCTCAGGTATGGGAGAAGAGACTGGTTCATGGAAGGGATGAACTCAGAGAAGAAACAGCCTGATAGATTTCTAACCAGAAAACTGACCATGGGGACTGCAACAGCTCAGCTCTGCAGAAGCCTCATGGGCCCGAGAGGCTTCCTTGCTGTTCTGAAGAGATGCGTGTACTTATGCATCCAGGTACCTTTGCTGTGTCCTAGAAGCCCTGGCTCCATCTCACCAGAATTACAGAGTGCAGATGGGAAAAAAGAACAAGGAAAAAAAAAGAAATCTGCTCACTTCCAACCTAACAAACTAATTTGGGACTCAGTTCGATTTAGGGTAGTTCTGGGACCACCAAGCTCATTATGACTTGGCATTTTATATTTGCAGAGGAGATTCTAATAATTTATTAATCCTTCCGTGACCTGAAGCTCCAGATTGAGTTTGTGAATAAAACAAGAGGCCAGAGTGCTCTGGCCTGCACTCTCTTTGTCCTTTATCGTATAAATAGGTAAGAAAAACACTCAAATCTTTCCCCACCAATAAATAAATAGAAAAAGCCTATGAATAGACAATGGGCTTGAGGAAGAAACGCTAGAAAGCAAAGAAACATGTTCAATTTTGCCAGTAATCAAGGAAATGTAAAGTGAAATAGCAAGAACCATTTTCAACTTGTTAGCTCAGGAAGAAGTGAAATTGGTAATAGTCAATGTTGGCAAGGCTGTGGCAAAAATAGCCCTGCAGAAGGGAAGGTCCAGGCCGACACTACCCTTCTGGAAGGCAATCTGGTAAGCACTAAACGGCGCTTATATCCTGGACAGAAATCCCATTTCTGAGAATTCATAAAGAAATATGTGAGGAGGAGGAGGAATAGATCTCCAGTACAGAAGTATCTACTGCCTTACTGTCTACCCCAGTGAAGGCTGGAAGCACCCTCAACTTCCATGGGGAATAGACACTTCCTGCTGCTCCACCAACATTAATTATGAAAAGTCTACTGTAACATGAAGCTTTGCTTATAACTAAACACAAAAAGATGCAATGCATTTAGACTGTGGCTCCAGGGGGTGCATCTCAGTGGTGGGGAGTCCTGGCTTGATCCCCATCAGGGCAAAACGAAAACAAAAGCTATGGCTGCAATCATGTAAATATAAGCTTGTAACAAAAAAGAATGGGAAAAGGTTACACATACATACATATGCAAATGGGAGGCTGGAGAGATGGCCCAGTGGTTAAGGCGCTTGCCTGCAAAGCCTAACGACCAGGGTTTGATTCCCCAGTACCCACATAAAACCAGATGCACAAAGTGGTGCATGCATCTGGAGGTCATTTGCAGTGGCTGGAGGTCCTAATTCATCCATATTCTCTCTCCTCACCCCCTATCTTGCTCTGCTTGCAAATAATATTTAAAAACAAAAAAATGAGAATGGGGACTGGGGAGATGGCTCAGCAGGTAAAGATACTGGCTTGCAAAGCCTGCTGGCCCAGGCTCAATGCCCCAGCTACTTATGTAAGCTGATGGGTGTGCTCTCTCTCTCTCTCTCTTCCATGTACCCTCTCCAATATAGGTACATAAATAAAAGCAAAAAAATTTACTAAAAAATGAGAATGGCTGTCAGCATGGTGAGGTTATTGGGTAATTTTTCTCCCACACTTTCTGGAACAACTGTTTTCTTCCTTCCTTCTTCCTTCTTCCCTTCCCTCCCCTCCCCTCCCCTCCCCGCCCCTTCCTTCCTTCCTTTAGAGACACAGAGTGAAAGAGAATTAATTGGTGCACCAGGGCCTCAGCCACCGCAATTGCACTCCAGATGCCTACACCACCTGATGGGTATGTGGAACCTTGTGCTTGCCTCACCTTTGTGCATCTGCCTTACAGGGGATCTAGAGAGTTGAACTTGGGTCCTTTGGCTTTGCAGGCAAGGGTCTTAACCACTAAGACATCTCTCCAGCCTGACTGTTTTGTTTTTCAGTGGTCTATTTCAAAAAGAACAAACCACCTAAACCAAAATAAATGTAATTACCTTCTTCGTTGTCATAATCTGAGACATTTCCCTCTGCCACATCCTTCTCTTTGAGGTAGCCCAGCACGAATCGTTCAATGTCCTCGGCTGTAGTGCTGGTCACATGGGCTGCTGGTGTTTGACTTTCTTCCTCCTTTCCAGTTAGCTCTTGGCGTTGCCTGGTATCAGCTGTGTCTGGGAACCACTGGGCTGCACGTAGATAAAGTGTTATATTGATTAAGAACAAGCGCTAGTATTTTATAAGTAGAGTAAGTTAGATGGCCTCCTGTGCCATCTAGACCCTGTCTGCCTCTCTATCCTCTTCTTTTCTCACTCTAGTTGGTCACCTGATAACCTGCCATCTTCCAGTTCCTCCAATATGATGGGTCTTTTCCTACCTCAGAACTCTCACATATGCCGTGCTTGCTGTCTGGAATACTTTTTCCATACTTTGTATTTGGCTAATTCCAAATGATTTTTCATGTCTTAGTACAAACAGAATGTGTCCAGTAAAGCCATCTCTTAACAAGGACTGAGGAGATGGGTCAGTGGTGAAGAGCACTTGCTGTACAAGCATGAAGGCCTAAGATCATGTGAGTTTGATTTCCCAGCACCCATGTTAACATCTGGGCATGGTCATGCATTCTTAGAACCTCAGCTCTGTGTGTGTGGAGGGGGGTGGAAGAGACTAGAGAATTGCTGGGGATCACTGACCCCCACCAAAAAAACCCCCCTAAATCCCTGTGAAAGCAGCAGCTCTGGGTTGAATGAGAGAGACTGTCTCAAGGAAACAGGTGGATGAGTAAAAAAGGTCAACACTTGATGTTCTCCTGACTTCCACATGTGTGCACATAGGGCATGTGCTCTGCACGCACATGTGCATGTGTGACACATACATCACAAAACACACACACAAAGAGAGAGAGAGAGAGAGAGAGAAATAAGACAAAAAGCCCTATAGCCTAGCCATTGAAATATGGGCCAGTGCCCTGCTTCCACAGACAGCAAAGCAAGACGGGTCACCTTGAGCACTTGATAACGTCCTTTCGTCATGCAGTGCCTGCCCAGAGCCAGAGAGACAGCGGGTGGGAGAGCGCCAGGCGACTGGGAGTAGCAGGGAGCAAATGTGTGACATCCCTCTATGCGATCTGAAGGGCCCTATGTGGAGAGTCACTTATGGCATTTCTTCAGTGCCCATTTCCAGGGTATATCAGGTGCTTGGCACACTCCATGGCATTGGTTCCCAAACAGTTAAAGCCCAGCTCTAGAATTTTCACTGCTAGGACTAGACACACTGCAGAAATTATTTCTAGATTCAAGGCTAGTGCCAGGTTTTAAATGTCTTTGCTCACAAATGGGATTTAAACATATGAAAAGCTCAGCCCCACTCTTAATGCAAATTAAAACTGTAATAAGGTGCTATTTTTCTCCTGTTGGATTAGCAAAGATCAAAAGCTTGATAATAGACAGTGTAGGAGAGGGCGTGGCAAAATTGGCACTCTTACATGACTGATAGAGTTTAAATTGGTACAATGTCTTAGAAGAGCAATTTGATAATTTATACATAATACTATGAATAAGTTTTCTTTTTCTTTTTTTTTTGTTTTTTTTAGGAATTTATCCTACCAATCTACTGAAGGCATGTTCAAAAGACAGCCAGTGCAGAGCTGACTTTGCCTGTTTTGTGGTGGCAACAGATTACAAACAACCACTGCTTCTCTGTTAGTGCATGTGAAAGCACTGTGTATATGTGACACGGTTTCCAAAAACAAGAACTGGGTTGTTTCAGGCTTTTCAGAAGTTCTCTGAAAGCAAACTCAGCTCTCATCTGAAAAGGGAAGCTATAGCTGGGCAAGTGGATGACAAAGAGAAATGCCAGCTGCAAGTGCTGCTTAATGCAAGTGTAATCTCTATGACTTAAAATGTGAGGGAAATCTATCTCCAATTTTGTTTTATTCTGCCCCCGGCCCCCCAGGATGTTCCATTTCATCTCAACCATCCTTACTGCCCTTTCGATCCATGGAGACCCCGCTCCTCCTCCACCATCCTAACCTTCCTTTCTAACCATGGAGACCCGCTCCTCCTCCACCATCCTAACCTTCCTTTCTAACCATGGAGACCCGCTCCTCCTCCACCATCCTAACCTTCCTTTCTAACCATGGAGACCCCGCTACTCCTCCACCATCCTAACCTTCCTTTCTAACCATGGAGACCCGCTCCTCCTCCACCATCCTAACTTTCCTTTCTATCCATGGAGACCTTGCTCCTCCTCCACCATCCTTACCTTCCTTTCGATCCATGGAGACCCGCTCCTCCTCCACCATCCTTACCTTCCTTTCTATCTATGGAGACCCCACTCCTCCTCCACCATCCTTACCTTCCTTTCTATCTATGGAGACCCTGCTCCTCCTCCACCATCCTTACCTTCCTTTCTATCTATGGAGACCCCACTCCTCCTCCACCATCCTTACCTTCCTTTCTAACCATGGAGACCCGCTCCTCCTCCACCATCCTAACTTTCCTTTCTAACCATGGAGACCCGCTCCTCCTCCACCATCCTTACCTTCCTTTCTATCTATGGAGACCCTGCTCCTCCTCCACCATCCTTACCTTCCTTTCTATCCATGGAGTCCCTACTCCTCCACTTTAACTCATTACACAGAACTGCAACACTTTCCTTTTAGAGGTGACTAAAAGCCTCAGAACTCCATGACAATTTGGTTTCCAAAACCCAAACTGAGATTATCCCCAGAGAGAACATATTTTCTAGGCCTTTTTGTAACTTATTTGTTTAAACTTCAAGTTGAAATGTAGAATAGGTCCCTAAAGTAGTAAAGGTAGGTTTTTTGGTCTATGAAAGCCAGTTCCACTCTGGAACATCCTAGGAGCTAGCTTTTCTGAGGAAGAGGTCCATCAAGGCAGGCCTGGGTGGCTCTTGCTCCCAGCTGTTTCCCCAGGGTCTCAAGGTAGGTTTTATGGTTTGGATCTGAAATGTCCTTCAAAGGCCACTGTGCTAAGGCCTAGCCAGGTGCTGTTGGGAGGTGGTGGACACTAGAATTGGCAACTAAAGTGTGAGGAGGCCATGACTGGCAAGAAGCCCTGGGAGGGTCTAACTTGTCCCTGGCTTTTCTGCACCATGCTCTTGTACCATGTTTCTACGCCTAAAAGCAATTGAGCAAGCTGACCATGGATGGGTAACTCTGAAACGCCTCTGACACCATGAGCCAAAATAAACCTTTTCTCCTTTAAGTTGTTTGCTGTCTCTACCATGCCCCCATGCTTTTGTCACAGCTAACACAACCAATTTGTGAGCAACTGCAAAGCTGAGACCCAATGTCTTCCATGGCCTGTAAGACCCTGCAGGAGTCACCCTGTTTTCTTTCTCATCTTGTACTATACTCTCCTCTCCAAACACCCCCAAGCCCTCCCTTCCCCTGGTTATTCACCAGCTATTCCCTTGGCCTGAGTGGTCTTACAAATCATACGACAATGTGACAGCCTGAATGTCCTGATAGGGCCTCCTCATCCTTCAGGTTTCGGCCTTTGTGTCACTTCGCCAGAGGCCCTCGTGGGACTAGGCAAGCTAAAGTATCCCATCCACAAAACTCCCATGCATCAAGGTATTAATTTCCTCCCAAGTGTTTATCAGCCTACATGAGCTTGTTCTGATGATTAGTTTACTCGCTCACCATGTCCTTGGCAGCAGCAGGGACACCCAGTGAGTTCATCTCGTTCCTGCTGCATCCTCATTGCTTAGCACAGCATCTGACATGCAGCAGGACTCTCCTGGTGAAGGGAACACTCACGCTGTAGGTTTCTGAATGTTCATGAGTGAATTAATGAACACTGGAAAGGGTGTCAGCACAGGGCACAGCACAGTCCCTACCCCTGTCACCTTTCTTGGGAAAGGTTCTTACATGGTCTTGACTTTGTAACCTGACAAAATGAGGTCAGTGCCCATTCTACCTGCCTCATAGGTTATTAGTAGCACAGAAACAAATACTGGAGATATGTTCTATGGATAAAAGACATCTAGTATATAGCTCATTGCTTCTTAAAGATTGACTGTCTAGTTGATGGATTCCTCCTCCCCTACCCCCAGAGGTAGGGTCTCACTCCAGCCCAGGCTGACCTGAAATTCACTATGTCGTCTCAAGGTGGCCTTGAACTCACGGCGATCCTACCACCTCTGTCTCCAGAGCACTGGGATTAAAGGTGTGTGCTACCATGCCCAGCTGATGGATTCCTATTTTAAAAGACAGGGTCTTGCTGTGTAGCTCAGGTTGGCCTCAAACTCATAATCCTCCTGTTTAAGCTTCCTGAGAGCTGGGACTACAGGTATGTACTACCAAACCTAGGTTTTTATTTATTTATTTTTCAAATGGCACAATAATTTGCCATCCTAATGGTAGCTAACATCTCTAGCAAGTACCCAATAGGATCAAAAGAAAGAGAAACTTAAGCCAACTCATTTGATTAAAAGGACGTTTTTAGATTGGCTGTCTTATGTGGGCATATAGCTACATACAGTGACATGTAGCTATTAAAATTAAACTGAATAAAAGATTTAATTCCCAGATGGCTATGGTGGTTCATATCTATAATCCTAGCACTCAGCAAAGGACTGCTACAAGTCAAAGGCTTGACCTACAGAGTAATTTGTCTCAAAGATAAAAAGAGTCAATTCTCAGTATTACTAGCCACATGTGGCTACTGGCTATGTATAGTATTTGGAACACTTCACGAATTTGCGTGTCATCCTTGCACAGGAGCCATGCTAATCTTCTCTGTATCATTCCAGTTTTAGTATATGAGCTGCCGAAGCGAGTACTATGTATTGTATTTGGAAAAACAGACATAGAACGTTGCCATCATTACAGAAAATCCCATTAAGGGGTTGAGGATTTGGAAATGCTCACTGAACATGTGGCCCTGAATCACTACCCTGGAAAAGAAAATGAAAAACGAAAAGAAAGTTCCAGCAAACAGTAGTGTTCCAGCTATCTGTGGGCCACACCAATTCCCACTGCTCCTGTTCTCCATTAGCACAGACACTGCTAAGTACCATCAGTATCCATTTGGTATACTAGAAAGAAGAAAATTGTGATAAATCCTGACTTTATCCCTTATTAATTGTGTGACCATGGCTAAGCAGGATCTCACTGAGCCTCGGCTTTTCTTATTAGCAAAATAAAAAGTACTGTTTATATTTAGTCTGCAGGGTCTATATCCTTGGCGCAAAGCAAGAGTTCAGTAAATGGCAGAGATTATACAAGTATAAAAGAAAAAAACAGTGGAGTCCTACCATCCCCTGTGGGGCTGGAAAGACAACCTTTCCAATGGCTTCCACAGCACAACCACAAACATGGGAGAAAATAAAACCAGGCAAACTAGGACACGGGCTCCTATCCTCTGGATTGGCATTAAAAGGGGCTTTTGATGTACCTAATGCTGCCAGCAGGGCATGCAGAACGCTGACAAAGGAAGTAGCTCTCTTATCATAAAATTGGTCCAGGGTGGCCAAGACATCTTGAACCACATCTGTCACCAAAGGCAGTAGGCTAGCATCCGAGTTCCGCAGCATGACTTCTAAGACCTGTGGGGTATGAGGATGCAGAGCTAGATGACGCAGGTGTAGAGAGATACCATTCACCAAGTAGTCTGAATTCTGATTGATGAGGTGCTGCAGGGAGTCATAGCCACAAGCGTGGCAAATGTCTACCATGGTGCTGGTGGCCACTTGACTAATGAGCAAGGTTTGGTCTCCAGCCTTCTCCAATACTGGATAGAGGGCGGACATCAGGAGCAGACGAAAGTCTTTGCCTAGGGCATATGCAAACTGGCCAATGCCTTCCAGCTGGATGCATATCTGCCAGATGTTACTGTTCATGGAGCAAATAGTGGGACCTGGCTTGGAGAAGGCTGGAAAAGACACGACTTGGCAGGTGTGTGCACCAGATGTGATGGCCTGGAGGCCTGGCTGCTCCTCCCCCTCCTCAGCTTCCATACAGGTAAGCAAATACCAGTTTTCATGGCTTGTGTATTCTTCTAGTATAGATGCCACAATCCCTCTCAGTTCCTCTGGGCCTGTTTCTGAACATTTTTCATGAATGTCCTCCACGTCCAGCCCAGCAGCCCCGATAACCAGTTCATTCAAGATCATGGCAGCTTGCTTCCGGTAAACCACTGATTCATGGTACAGTTCCATAAAGTGATCCACAAGCAAATACAGGTTCCCATAGTAACCAAGGAGCTGACAAATCTGCCGCAGGAGCAGGAAGACTCTCTCGTCAGTGAAGAGGCAGAAGTGTCTCCTCTGGACGTGGGTCCATGGTCGTGTAGCCAAGGCCTTCATAGGAGCATTCAGCTCATCAGAGTTCCAGCGCCGTTCTTCCACTATTTTGACATCAGCCACATCTAGTTCGAGAACCTGGATGAGAGCTCTAGAGAGGCGCTGGAGATGGGCTACAGAATTGAGAACAAAGTTTATTTTTGGGCCCAAAAGTTTCAGATACCCAAGTAACAAGGAGAGGGTAGAGAATTTGCCCTGATCATCTTGGGTGTTCATTAGGCGGGGAAGAGACGTGGCAAGGGAATACAGGCTTTCTGACAAGAGGTCAGCAAAGGCTCTGTTGCCCATCACTACTTTCTGATCTGCAAAGAGTCTTAGCACTTCACGGCATGCAGCCTGGACTTCAGGACTCTCATCATTCACGAGGCCCACCAAAGCCTTCAGGAGGGGTCCCCCAGATTCAACCAGGGACTGACTGCACTTCAACAGAAGGGTCTCCACAAATTCTACAAGTTCCAGCCTCACTTTCCAGTGTGGGTGCACAGAAACACACTCAATTATCTTTTTAATAAGGATTGCCAACTTGTCGCCAGTACTTTTTACCCAATCTGCTTCCCTGTGAACCATTAGGTCAGCAAGTCTGTGCTCAACAGCAGGTTTTGCTTGAATCTTTGGGATTCTCCTGAGCTGTTCATCTGCCAAAATGAAGCCCACTGTCTTGTGAAAGACCTTTAGGGAAGATACTACGATGCTGTGACCTTGTTTAAAGTCTCCTGTGATGATCCTGGTCAGTGCAGTGGAGATTCCTGGTAAGAAAGAGGCCAGCAAGTCCCCCAGCTGCTGTTCCTTGAGCTCACCCAGGTGCTTCGGGTGGTCTTGACAATCGCACTGTAGGAGCAGAACCTGGAGACACTGTAAGGCAGCGATTTTAATTTGCTTTGACTTCTCCTGTTCTGCCAAGCCCAACAGTAAAGACACAGCAAATCCTAAACGAGGCAGAATGGAGGGCTCATAAAAAGCCAGAATGATGTCGCCATAAGCCGAGTGCATTAAGGTGCTAAGTCCCCGGATCACAGCCAATTTCAACTCCTCTGACGCAGCTGCGGGCTTTTGGGAGCTGGGTGAGTACAGGCAGGTGGAAAGTTCCGAGAAGAGGTCTTGGAGAAGCTCCTGCTCCCTCACACATGTTGACGAGAGGATGAAGGTGAGGCACTCCACCACGCTCTGGATCAAGCGATCTCTTTTGGGACCTGGGGTCTTGAGGGCGAACCGCAAGGGGAAGAGGACGTACTGCTGCAGCTCCTGAAGGGCAGCGTCACTCACGGCTTGTAACTGAGCCTGCAGATGTTCCACGTTCTCCACCGTCTGGGCCTTTGTGAGCTGAACACAGACTGGACGTAAGATGCCAAAGGCCTCCTGGGGGGTATCAAACACTGCCATTGTGCAACAGCCTTCCCCTCACCGAGGGAACATTCTGCAGGCTGGAAGAAGGAAGTGTCTCAGTAAAGAGGGTCAAGCTCAGAGCAAATACAAAGTGAGGTTACACATGTCCATTCAACACAGCTATGGGGCCTGTGTGCCAGCCACCACTCAAGAGGGGCAAAGAAACCAGTAAAGAAATGGCTTCAGCAGGCCATGGTGGCACACACTTTTAATCCCAACACTGGAGAGGCAAAGGTAGGAGGACCACCATGAGTTCCAGGCCACCCTGAGACTACACAGTGAGTTCCAGGTCAGCCTGGGCTAGACCAAGACCCTACCTTGAAAAACCAAAAAAATAAAATAAATAAATTAAAAAATATATAAGTGGCTTCATGCTGGGTGTGGTGGCACATACCTTTACTCCCAGCACTTGGGAGAAGAGATAGGAGGATCACTGTGAGTTTAAGGCCACCCTCACACTACATATTAAATTCCAGGTCAGCCTGGGCTAGAGTGAGACCCTTCCTCAAAAAAAAATCAAAAACAGGAAAAAAAAGAAGGGGGGGGGGGCTTCAGTCCAGTGGGGGAGGTGAATGTGCAGGAACACCACTAGTCTAGGGATTAGAATATTAAGCTTAGGTTCCAACTGAGTGTGAAAGTTAAACTCCTAGGAGAGCCAGATGCGCTTCACAAGAATGTGCTTGAGCCATGACCCTGGGAGGAGTGACTAGGAATCTGTGTCTAGTCCAGGGAGTTGGGTTCTAACGTGTGGTGGCAAGAGAGAAATGTTGAAGGTTTAATCTTGTTCAAGAGGTATACTATTATGGAGTAAAATGTACCATCTTAGTGTAGGTCAGTGAATTTTTTTTAAACAATGTATTTTATTTATTTGAGAGCAAGAGAAAGAGAGAGAGAGAGAGAGAGAGAGAGAGAGAGAGAGAGAGAGAGAGGGGGAATGGATGTGCCAGAGCCTCTAGCCATTGCAAATGAACTCCAGCTGTACATGCCCCCTTGTGCATCTGGCGTATGTGGGTCCTGGAGAATCAAACGAAGCTCTGCAGGCAAATGCCTTAACCACTAAGCCATCTCTCCAGCCCAGTCAGTGAGTTTTTATGTATGTATAGATCCATGTCAGTACTACCTAAACCAAGGCAGACAATGTTCCTAGTACCTGCGAAGGCTCTCATGCCCTTTGTGACCAATTCCTCACCCCTCCACAGTTCTGACTTTGCTCACTCGAGATTCCCTTGGTCTCCTCTTGTCATGGAGAGGTTTATGTGTGTGCATGTGGGGATATGATTAACTGTAGGTACTGCAGAGACCTCCTGGCGGCTGGAATCAGGATGAGGGATCCAGCCTGGGTGAGACCGACAGCAACACTAATGATATGGCGTGCCAGAGAAATGAGGAACCAGAAGCGCAGTCACAGACATCCTGGGGGAAGAGATTCCAGCAGGATGGAAAGACAGATGGCAGAGGCAGGCCGACAAACGAGACAGGTTTAGAGGTAGTGAAGAAGCTGAGCAAGTCAATACTCAAGAGTCTTGCTTTTCTCTGTGAGGAAAACTTCAACGTCATGGGCTGACAGTGAACAAGAAGAGGGATAAACACAAAAGCTTGAGGAGGGAAATGAAACCTCAAATATTCCCTCTAGGAAAGCAGGGCATGCTGGGAAGACATAGAGTGTGGCTCAAGGGTACTGTGAAATGAGCCAAAGCTCATAAATGTCTACAACTCCAAAATGCTGGTACTGGATGGAGGCTTACTGATCACCTAGTCTGGTGGTCTTGCTCGTTCTCTACCTGCTGAGGGCTTCTGGAAAGACAAAGGCAAGAAGGTCTCCTTTGCCTCTCTACCCTGAACATCCCTGACCCAGTAGCTGTGGGGCCAGGAGGCAAGTGGATGCAGGCCAAGACCTGGTGCTGGATCATGTCCATGAGTCAGGAGAGGCCTTCCAGGCACTCTGAGGAAAGGTGCTGTGGGGTCTTTGAGGCTGTCTCTGGGAGAACTCTCCTGGTTGGTTTCTGTGGACTCAAGAAGCCTGGGAAAGGAAGAAGTTCAAATCTTCCTTATCCCAGGCACAGAAAATGCCAAGTATGGATGCCCCAAAGCCTGTCCAAGGACTAATGATATCCTGTGGGCACTGGCTCACACACAGCAATCCAAAAACTGTTGTACCATCCACCTGCCTAAGGCACTGGTCCCTGAATTAATGAGTAGGAAAGAAAGCTAACTGCTTAATGGGATCTAGCAGTCAGAGGTAGGAAAAGCATCTCAGCTTTCCTCGAGGTGGTGAATCCTAGATTAACACAACTGCTAAGGCAGACAAGCACGTGAATGAAAAAGCCAATTAGGGAAGTTCAATTACAGGACAAAAGATATTTCTTAGAATTAAAAACATGATTTTTGCGGGATGTGGTGGTGCACACCTTTAGTTCCAGCACTTGGGAGGCAGAAGTAGGAGGATCCTTGTGAGCTGGAGGTCAGCCTGGGACTATAGAGTGAGTGCCAAGTCAGCTGGGACTACAGTGAGACCTTACCTTGGAAAATAAACAAACAAACAAACAAAACCTATGATTTTCCACATCAATAAAAATCCAATTGATGAAATAGTGACAGAATATGGTTAATTTCTGAGAACAAGTGAGCAGCCTAGGAGATTAAGCAGAGCTACCTTAAGAATGCAGAAGAGAAACCGTGAGACTTGGAGGACAGATCCAGGGCAACCAGCATGTATATAACTGGGCATGTGGAAGGGGAAAAGGAACAGATGGAGGAGCTACAGCAAACAAGTATCTGAGACGTTTCCCTTAGCCGTCAGAAGATGGATCTGGATTCTGAAAAGCCTGAAGGATATACCTGCTCCCATTCCAATAAAACTCCTGAATTTAAAAGATGAAGAGAAAAATCATACATGCTTCCAGGAAGAAACAAATACCTCAGGAAATAGAGAGCCTGGCTTTGAACGCCTCATGGTCAACAACGGATTCTAGAAGACAGTAGACTCGCACCTACTGACAGCAGGAAAGGACTGTGGCCCCCATGCCCTAGACACAGGGAAGACGTTGCCCCCAGTGTGGAAGAGTACACAGCTAGAGAAGGTACCATTGACCCTACCACAGGGCGGCAGTTGAGGAAGGGCTATGTCCAAACAGAGACCTAAGATAGGAAGATGAAGGAAAAGGGGAGGTTGGAGGGACGGCATATTTTTTTCTTTTAGCATGGAAAGGTTTCTTCAAATAAAATGCTCAAGTGGAAGCCTATCATATCAAGCAGACAAAATAAGAAAAAGCAGGGATGAGGGCAATGGCCTAAGGCTCTGCACCTGTCATTCACCTTAGCCGTTTCATGAAGATAATGGGGGGTCCCCTTAGGAGGACTATGTCTAAACTATGTCCACAGGCTGCATAACTAATAAACACAAAGTATGTCCTAAACTGAACTCATCTACTTTGTGTGTGTTTGTATGTGTATGTGTGTATACATTCATGTCTGAGCATATGTAATACATGTGTGCATGAACATGCGTGTGTGTGAAGCCAGAGGTGCTTACTGCCTCATTCTTTGTGATAAAGTCTCTCCTTGAACCTAGAGCTCACTGTTGGCTAGACTAGCTAGCCTCCATTTTACATGGACAGGCATTTTACATGGACTCAGGCTCTCCGGCTTGCAAGGCAAACACTTTATTTACCTGCTGTGACTTCCCTTTGTGATCCGTTGTCCTCAAGCTAGGAACCCTGGGATCTCTGCCTTCAGAACCATGGGCATGACAGTGGGGCTCTCATGCCCGGCTGACCACGCAGCTTCCTCTTGAATCCACACTGACACAGACACTAAAGCAACTTTCGAAAACAAACACCCACTCACTCTTCTCCACTCCTCAACTTCCCACACTGCTCTCCAGAGTCCGCCTACAGCAGATACCTTTTACCAAGGCTTGTAAGGCCTTTGTCAGGCCCTGGTCCATTACGCCAGTTTCATTGCTCAATGTTTCACTTAAGAGTGCCCAACCTATGGCCCATGGGCCACATACATCCCAGGATAGCTATGAATGGAACCCAACACATTCGTAGATGACAACATTGTGTTACAAAAGGCTGGACACCTCTGCCATCATGTGAACTCCAACTTGCAACCACATGACATTATAAAACTTGGTAGTTTTCTTAACAGGTGGTGCTAATTTCACCTGTCACCTCTATCCTACCACTTCTAGTACATACACCTCTATTTCAGTAGCAAACACACTGTGTTGTGTGTATTTGAACCCTACTATTTATTTACTTTAGACCAGGGCTCTAGAAGGCAGGGGAAATCCTATGCCTAGAAGAAAAGCCTCTTGCTGGGCATGGTGGCCCATACCTTTGATCCCAGGCAGAGGAAGGAAAATTGTCATGAGTTCAAGGCTAGCCTGAGACTACAAACTGAATTCCAGCCAGAGTGAGACCCTACCTCGAATAATCAACAATAACAACAACAACAAAAAGGGGGGGGGAGGGAGGGAGGAAGAAAGAAAAGCCTCTGGCTCCTGGCAGATATTCAACAATATCTACACAGATCCTGCTGTCTGGTAGGGTGTGGCGGCATGTGGCGGGCCAGCACTCCTACTGATGACTAAAACAAGAGCTGTAAGTCTTATATGATAGTTTGGTATGACTAAACTCACTAGGTAGCTCAGGCTGGCCTCAAACTCATGGTAAACCTCCTGCCTCAGCCTCCTGTTTTTGGGGGGTTATAGATGACAGCCACCACAACCACCACAAAAATTCTTTCATAAAGCATCCAACACTTGTAAGAGCACTGCAGACGAGATGGACCTAGTAGTCTAGTGAGGGAAGGATGCTCCGAGTGGTGAGCACCCCCACCCATGCTTGGTACATCTGGGGATTTTGCATATGGGCTCAGGATTAGGGAAAGGCTGCCACTGGAGAGACAGAAAGCAGAGTGGACACGTGGGGCTAGAGACAAAACTGCAGTCTTGAGGGGCCTCAACATATTAACATTTCTGAAATAAAGCTGCTGCTGAGACAGAGAAACCAATGATACTTCGGTGTTCTTCAAAGACAGCACCACAAAAATGGAGGTTTAAGGACCTTTAAACACTTGGCTGGTGACTACTTGTGGCAGTTTGAATGGATGTCCCCCAATAGATTCAGGAGTTTATTAAAGCTTATAACTTCTCTGCCTGGATGGAAGTGTCACTGTGGGCAGATTCTAGGGTCCAGCCCCAAGGTGTGTTTGGGGGTGGATCTGGAATATACAGCTAGGGCTGGAGAGATGGCCTAGTGGTTAAGGTGCTTGCCTATGAAGCCTGAGGACCCAGGTTCAATTCCCCAGTACCCACATAAGCACAAGCCAGATGCACAGGTAGCACATGCTTCTGGAGTTTGTTCCATTCACTATCTCTGCCTCTTTCACTCTCTCTCATAAGTAAACAAATAAATAAATAAAGTCTGTTTCTGGAGTTCCAGCCTAAGGTATGCAAAGAGCAGTTTGAGTTCTGCCAGGGTCCCTGCTGTTTGGCTGCTGGCTTTTGCTCTTGCTTATGGTGGTGGATTTTCTCATTTTTGCCATTATGGAACTTCCCCTGGATCTGTAAGCGTCAGTAAATCCCTTCTTCCCATAAACTGTGCCTGGTTTGGAAGTTCATCCCAACAAGGTGAAGCTGACTATGATCTACTCCAGACACAGCAAACTGTGAAGCTCCATTACGTGTAACTAAACGGCTAAGCTAAAGGCCTTGGAGGAACAGAGTGGACTTCCCCATGCTCTCTCAAACAGACAGCCCATGAGGCTTGCAACTGCAAGTCCTGGAAGCCAGTCAGTGAGGTGGGACCACCGCGGCTCTGAGCCTGACCAGGACTGCAACCCAACAGTTACTCACCTCAACCCCTCATTAAGCTAAAGTGACACTCTAACCTTGAAAAGGAACCACAGTGGGTTTGAGCCTGACCAGAACTGCAACCCAGCAGCGACTCAGTCCTTCCTGAGGCTAAAGTCCTTGGCTCCCTAGACTGTGATTAGCCTAACAGAAGAAAGGCAGAGCCCTCTCTGATGAAATATAACATTACATGGAACCAATGATATTCTTTTATATAATGTCATTTCTGAACATGTGAAGAGGCAAGACCAAATAACTGATATGAGGAAAACCAGAAAATAAAAGGAGACCCACAGACAAACCAAATATTGAATTTAGCAAGCAAAGCTTTAAGATCAAACAGGGTGTGGTGGTGCAAGCCTTTAATCCCTGTACTTGGGAGGTAGGAGGACTGTAGTGAGTTAGAGGCCACCTTAGGCTACATAGTGAATTTCAGGTCAGTCTGGGCTACAGTGAGACCCTACCTCAAAAAACCAAAAATAAAAAATGAAAAATAAGATCATGTAGTCAAGAAACAAAACTATTTTTCCCTTGAAATAACTTCTCTTTATACCCTAAGACATCACTTATTGCTGTCCTTTTTTGTTGTGTGTATTCACAGCCACGTGCAGGCCTCAGCACGTGTGGAGGTCAGAGGACAACCTCCAGTGTCAGTCCTCACCTTCTACCTTGTTCGCAGCTGTGGTCGAGGGCAGCTGGCCCATGAGCTTTGGGATTCTTCTATCTCTGCCTCCCTTCTCTCTGCAGGCACATTGGGGTCACATACTCATGCAACACATCCAGCTTTACGTGGGTTCTGGGGATCCAAGCTTGGGTCAACAGGCTTGTACAGCAATTGCTTTACCCACTGAGCCATTTCCCTGCTGACTTCTTTTTTTTAAAATTTTTTTTGTTCATTTTTATTTATTTATTTATTGAGAATGACAGAGAGAGAGAGAGAGAGAGAGAGAGAAAGAAGGACGCAGATAGGGAGAGAGAGAGAGAGAATGGGCATGCCAGGGCCTCCAGCCACTGCACACGAACTCCAGACGCATGTGCCCCCTTGTGCATCTGGCTAACGTGGGACCTGGGGAACTGAGCCTCGAACCAGGGTCCTTAGGCTTCACAGGCAAGCGCTTAACTGCTAAACCATCTCTCCAGCCCTCCCTGCTGACTTCTTAACAGGTGATTTTAAGGTAGTAAAGCTAGAATTTAGAACTAGAAAATTCCATGCATTCAAGGCATCTTGTTTAATATAAACTAAGTTGAATTAATTATACTTAAAACTTGATTACACAGTTATTGAATCCTAGGATTATAGTTTTATCTTAGGTAGGCTTTTAATTTGAATGTGCTTAATCAAGAACCTTGTAGTGTGCCCTTTCCACTGCAGCCTCTGCTGGGACTGCTCGAGCTCTAGACATGTGCGCCTGGTGAGGGCTAGGACCACTTGAAAACAGGGCACTCTTGACACCCTTAGAGAAAGGAAATAGCACCACAATCGTGGTTTTCGGATGCCTTCACCTGAATGAGGAACCTGTCCCCGCCAGGAATTCAGATTTTGAATAGCAATGTCAACCATGTAATGTATTCAGTCCCACTGTCAGGAAGGTCCTCCTAGTTAAATTACTTCAGATTAAAAACAAGAATCTTTTGATCATGGTATAAATCTTGACTTGATTTTATTTTGTTTTTAAATAGTATGTCCTCCTGATGCAACTACTATTCCTTGTAAGCTCATTAAAAATAAATTTGTGGGGCTGGAGAGATGGCTTAGCAGTTAAGCGCTTGCCCGTGAAGCCTAAGGACCCCGGTTCGAGGCTCAGTTCCCCAGGTCCCACGTTAGCCAGATGCACAAGGGGGTGCACACGTCTGGAGTTCGTTTGCAGAGGCTGGAAGCCCTGGCACGCCCATTCTCTCTCTCTCCCTCTATCTGTCTTTCTCTCTGTGCCTGTCGCTCTCAAATAAATAAATTTTAAAAAAATTAAAAAAAAATAAATTTGTGGGCTGGAGAGATGGTTTAGCGGCTAAGGCATTTGCCTGCAAAGTCAAAGGACCCTGGTTCGATTCCCCAGGACTCATGTAAGCCAAATGTACAGGGTGGTACATCCATCTGGAGTTCATTTGCAGTGGCTGAAGGCCCTAGCATGCTCATATTCATCCATCCATTCATTCATTCATTCTCTCTCTCAAATAAGTAAATAAAAATTTAAAAACTTTGTGCTGGCATGTCAGTATAAACTGCAATCCAAACACTTGGGAGGATGAGGCAGGGGATCACAACTTAATGTCCAGCCGTGAGCTACACTATGAGATCTTCTTTCAAAAACAAAACAAAATAAATTTAAAACTCATTCCTCTTTCAGATAAATGGTCAACTCTAGAATGAGAAATATGGCACCTGTCATTAAGAACCCACTGAAAAGTTTAAACAACAGTTTGGATTCAGTAGAAGACAAGATTAATGACGTGGAAGACAGATCAATAAAAAAATACCTAAATTCAAGCCAAAAAAGAAGAATGGTAAGCACAGATGATAAAAGACATGTGGCATGCACTAAAAGGACTCATGAATAAATGAGTCTCGGAAGATAGAGCATGAAGCAATATTCATATATCCAAAACAAATAAAAGAAATCAGCCCACAAATTCAAGAAACCAAGCCAATCCCAGCTGACCAAGATAAGAGACACACACAAATACATCATTGTCATTCTCTTGAAAACCAAATATGAGAAAAATCCTTTAGGGGGTTGGAGGTGAGAAAGATAGCCTCTCTATGTAACTCAGTCTGGCCTCAAACTTGTGATCCTCTTGCCTCAGCCTCCCAAGGACTGGGATCATAGATGTGTGCCACCATGCCTAACAAAAAAGAATATTCTTTTTTAAAATTATTTTATATGAGAGAGACAGAGAGAGAGAAGAGAGAAGAGAAGAGAAGAGAAGAGAAGAGAAGAGAAGAGAAGAGAGAATTGGTGTGTCAGGGCTTCCAGCCTGTTCCATCCTGTGCGCATGTGAGACCTCGTGTGCTTGTGTTACATTGTGTATCGGTCTTATGTGGGACCTGGAGAGTCACACATAAGTCCTTAGGCTTCGCAGACAAGCACCTTTACTGCTAAACCATCTTTCCAGCCCAGAAAATTCTTTTTTTTTTTTTTTCATGGAGATGTGATAGGCTCTTTATTGGACAACACCATCATTCAAACACAATATATTCAGCAGTCTTAAGGAGCAATAGATGAATTCAAATGAAAGTTTTGATTATAGTGCCTGGTCAAGTAATTATAAAAATTATCTTAACACAAAAGCAAGCATAAAAAGAATTAGATATTCTTTATCTTAAAGTATAAATGTGTAGAGGTTCTTTTTTTTTTTCATTGTTTGAGTCACTGAAACTCACTATGATGAAGTTTGCTTCCTGAAATGGTACAATTGGTATAGGCACATAATTTATTGAAGTGATCAATTCATGTGTTGTGTTTTCAGTTGACTGAAGTCTTCTGTCTTCTTCATATTCTGCCAAAATTTGGTGTATGAAGTATATTATCCTTGACTATTGCTCTGTATACCCCACTTCAATAGAACTTAAAGGCACAGCTGTGTTGTCCAGTGTGGTCGGTTGTATGTCAAGTGAACTTTTCCTTGTCAGTTTGCTGATACAGAAAGAAATGAGAAGGATAGTTCCGACGATGCCAGCTAACACTCCCAGAATAATGATGATTATCACTGGTTCAGAAAAACTGTGCTCAATTCGTTTTAATCCATCTATTTGTCCTATGATGGTTGGCTCTGAAAAGCCCTCAGAAACCGCATTAGGCGTTACTGCATCCATGAGCTGTCTGTCAGTAGTATCTTTGCCAGTGGCCTGTCACCTCGGGCCCTCTGCTGCCCGCGGAGAAAATTCTTAAAAGTGATAGAATAATAAGACTGATAGCTGACTTCTCAACAGAAATGAAAAAATCCAGAAGTGAATAGGATGGTCTCTTTTTATTTTTTCAAAAAATCTTCATTTATTTGCAAGCAGAGTGTGAGAGAGAGAGAGAGGAAGAGAGGGTATAGGCACACCAGGGCCTCTTGTTGTGAATGAACTCTAGATGCATGTGCCACTTTGTGTATCTGGTTTTACCTGGGTACTGGGGAACTGAACCAGAGCCAGGAGGCTTTGCAAGCAAATGCCGTGAACTACTGCGGCGTCATCCCCTCAGCCCTGAAGACATTATCTTTAAGGTATTGGAAGAAAATAATTACTTACCTTAAATCTTATACACTATAAAAACTCTCAAAATGAAGGTATAGCTTGTGCATAGTTCAATGGTAGAGTGCATGCCCAGAAGTGCAAGACCATGGGTTTTGGACAGAAAACAAAACAAGAACAAACTGAGGGAATTCAAGGCTGCACTAAAGGAAAATCAAAACAAAACCAACCAACCAACCAACAAACAAACCCAAGAACATGAGCCTAGACAAAAGCATGGAAATGTAGGCAGAATGAAGATGGTGAAGTGGGTTGATACAAGTGTAGTAAGTGTACAAGACAGAAATTCTTGCAGCTTTGGCAATTTACTACACACAAAGCTAAGCTGCAGGATACTAAAAATGCACAAGAATGTGAGAGTTAAGTGCTGCAGGGGTCTAACAGCATCAGGAAGGGTAAAATAATTTGCATTAGACTGTAATGTGTCAAGATGTCCATGCATATTGAAATCTGTGAGATATGCTCTAAAAGAAGTGTTAAGAGCCAGGCATGGTGGTGCACGCCTTTAATCCCAGCACTTGGGAGGCAGAGGTAGGAGGATTGCCAAGAGTTCGAGGCCACCCTGAGAATACATAGTGAACTCAAGGTCAGCCAGGGCCACAGTAAGACCCTACCTCAAAAAAAAAAAAAAAAAAAAAAAAGTGTTAGGAATATCTACCTCACAAATTCTTAGTATAGTAGATGTTGCTGATTAATAGTATGTATTTTTTTATGGGGAGGGAGGGAGAGAATTGATACGACAGGGCCTCCAGCCATTGCAACTGAACTCCAGACATGTGCATCACCTTGTGCATTTGGCTTATGTGGGATCTGGGGAGTCGAACATGGGTCCTTAGGCTTCACAGGCAAGTGCCTTAACCACTCAGCCATAGCCATTTCTCCAACCCATAGTATGTATTTTCGATTAATCCAAAAGAAGAAGAAGAAAAAAAAAAAAAACATAGACAAATGATGAGCCACATAGAAGACAAAAGCAAGATGGCCAGAGGCCCAAGCAGAGCAACTCCATTCCAAGTCCCAAGAGCAGTACTACCAATGTTTAGGCAGGTGACAACTGCTGATGGGGAGCTATCCTGTGTACAGAAGGTACTTGGATACATCCTTGACCTTTCGATCTTAGCCATTCATTTGTTCACCAGATGCTACTAGCCCTCCCCTGGTTGTGACAACCAAAATGTCTCTAACCATTGCCATATGCCCCATGGAGGCCAAAATCATCCTTAGGTGAGAACTATTGGTAGAGTTAACATAATTCCAATAAAAATTCCATCAGCTAACCCAGCAGGATGTTCTACAGAAAGCAAAGCCAGGTGGTACATGCCTATAAGCCCAGCACTAAGAAGGCTGAGGCAAGAGGATCTTGAGTTTGAGGCCAGCTCTGATTACACAGCAACAAACCCAACAAACAAGAAAGTAACAGGGACTGATTGAGAGGGGAAGGGATGAATGGAGTTTCAAAGGGGAAAATGGGGAGGGGGGCATTACCATGGGATATTTTTTTCTTATAAACAGGATAGCTTTACAGTTGTTCTGGGAAGAAGAGCAAAGATAATCTTGAAGAAGAATGAAACAGAGCTCACCTTATCTGATCTCAAGATCAAAGAACCTGCAATGGTACTACAATTACTGTTTAAATTAACGAAAGATTTATGGAGAAGAATATATAACAGAATACAAAGTTCATAGACACACTTGATACAAGCAACAGTGAAATAAAGCATGGTCTTTTGAGAAATAGGTGCCACCTCACCTGACTACTCAGAAGAGAAAATACACAGCAAACCCTGTATCCATGGATGAAATGCTTCAAGACCCCAATAGGTTCCAAATACCACAGACTGCATACATACTATGCTTTTTCCTACACACAGATACTCTGATGTGGTCCACTTAGTAAGGTAGAAACAAAAAGAAAGAAACTAACAAGCAGCCAGGCGTGGTGGCGCATGCCTTTAATCCCAGCACTTGGGAGGCAGAGGTAGGAGGATCACCATGAGTTCCAGGCCACCCTGAGACTACATAGTGAATTCAAGGTCAGCCTGAGTTAGAGTGAAACCCTACCTGGGGGGGGGGGGGAGGAGAATTAACAACAATAATAAAATTATGTGAATGTGGTCTCTTTTAATCTTCCTTGAAAGTATCAAGGCAATATTTTTGGACCACCACTGCAGGTAACTAATATCATGGAAGACAGAAATAGATGAGGAGGGGTGTCTCCCCTACTGCATATCTGATTTCAATGTGGAAGGTAAACAGTAAAAGCTTTCCAGAGAAAACAGAGATCAATGTTTTCTTTTTGTTTGTTTGTTTTGGTTTTTGGAGGTAGGGTCTCACTCTAGCTCAGGCTGACCTGGAATTCACTATGTAGCCTCAGGGTGGCCTTGAACTCCTGGTGATCCCCCGCTGGAATTAAAGGTGTGCGTCACCATGCCCGGCCAGAGATCAATGTTTTTATCAGCTTGAAGTAGGCAAAGATATCTGACAGGGTCCTGGAGCTGGACCTGAGCTAGAGATTGTTCTGCCTCAGCTTCTAGAATGCTGGGATTATAGGTATCTGGCAAGCAAAGATCAAGACCATCATGGTAGTTTGCACCTACATCCTAGTTCTTGGGAGACAGAGCTCTCAAGCCTACAGAGGGAGATACTCACATCCCAAAATCCCCAAATCCAAAAGTCACTAGGATACATCACACACACACACACACACACACACACACACACACACACACACACAGAGAGAGAGAGAGAGAGAGAGAGAGAGAGAGAAAGAGAGAGAAAGAGAGGGAGAGAGAAAAGAGATCGATACCAGGATTAAATTTAAAAAGTTAAAAAATGAAAAGTAGGGACCGGAGAGATGGTTCAGTGGTTAAAGGTACTTGCTTGCAAAGCTTGAAGGCCCAGGTTCGATTTACCAGTAAAGCCAGATGCACAAAATGGTACATGTGTCTGGAGTTTATTTGCAGTGGCAGGAAGCCCTGGAGTGCCCATTCTCTCTCTTTCTGTCTCTCTCAAATAAACATATTTTTTTAAATGACAAATTAGGACTGGAGAGATGACTTGGTCACAGTGCTTTCCTGCAAAGTCTAAGAATCCAGGTTCATTTCCTCAGTACTCATATAAGCCATATGCACATGGTGACACATGCATCTGGAGTTTGTTTTCAGTGGCTAGAGGCCCTGGTATGCCCAATCTCTCTCTGCCTTTTCCTCACTCAAATAAACAAATAAAAATGAAATGTTAAAAAAGTGAAAAAACCAGTGACAAATTCTTTAATCCTGATAGGAGGATCACTGTGAGTTCAAGGTTACCCTAAGACTACATAGTGAACTCCAGGTCAACCTGGACTAGAGTGAAACCCTGCCTCCCCCCCAAAAAAAAGAAAGAAAAAGAAAGTCGAGCACAAGTAAGAACTATTTATTAAAACACTATTAAGAGGGAAGTGGTGAGGTGCTGGAAAAGCTTGAGTCCCTGAGTTTGGATCCCTAGACTCCATGTAAGAGAAGCTGGAAGCAGTGGCAGGCTGCTGTAATCCTAGCACACCTATGGTGAGATGGGAACAGGGCCAGGAGAATTTTCCCAGAAGCTCCCAGACCAGTTAGCCTGGTAAGAGGAGTAGTGAACAACCACAGACCATGCCTCAAAATGGGGTGGAAGGTGAGGACTGACTGAAAGTTGTCCACTGACCTCCACATGTACACTGTGGCACATATGTGGCCACACTCACACACGTGAATATGCACATACATCATACATATACATTTGTGCACATACACACACCCACACCAAGGGGGAAAAATGGAAAAGCAACCAACCCATAAAGTAAGGGGAGAATTTGATACATATTTGACAAAATCTTATGTGCCAAATATATAAAAATTTTAAAAACTGAATCATTAAGAAACCCTCATATGCAAAATACATGAAAAAAATTTAAAAAATTAAAACATGGAAAATGACTAGAATAGACATATCACAACAAAGGGTATACGAATTAATCAACAAAGGCCATTCAACATCATTATTTGGGAAACTGCAATTAAAAACACCGTTATCAACCAGGTGTGGTGGTGCATGCCTTTAATCCCAGCACTTGGGAGGCAGAGGTAGGAGGACTGCTGTGAGTTTGAGGCCACCCTGAGACTACATAGTGAATTCCAGGTCAGCCTGGACTCGAGAGAGACCTTACCTTAAAAAAACAAAACAAAAAAAAAAAACACTGTTATAGGGCTGGAGAGATGGCTTAGCAGTTAAGCACTTGCCTGTGAAGCCTAAGGACCCCAGTTCGAGGCTCCATTCCCCAGGACCCACATAATCTAGATACATAAGGTGGCACATGCATCTGAAGTGCGTTAGCAGTGGCTAGAGGGCCTGGCGTGCCCATTCTCTCTCTCTGTGCCTCTTTCTCTGTCGCTCTCAAATAAATAAATAAAAATAAACAAAAAATTAGAAAGAAAACACTGTTACAGGGCTGAGATGGCTCAGCAGTTAAAAGTGCTTCCTTGCAAAGACTGATGGCCTGGGTTCGATCCCCCAGTACCTATGAACAGTCAGATGCACAAAGTAGTACATGTGCCTGGAGTTCATTTGTAGTGGCAACAGGCCTTGGTGCACTCATACTGTTTCTCCCTCAAATAAATAAATTTTTTTTTATTTCTTTTTTTTAATTAATTATTTATTTATTTGAGAGCGATAGACATAGAGAGAAAGACAGATAGTGGGAGAGAGACAGAATGGGCGCGCCAGGGCTTCCAGCCTCTGCAAACGAACTCCAGATGCGTGCGCCCCCTTGTGCATCTGGCTAACGTGGGACCTGGGGAACCGAGCCTCGAACCGGGGTCCTTAGGCTTCACAGGCAAGCGCTTAACCGCTAAGCCATCTCTCCAGCCCAATAAATAAATTTTTAAACTAAGGCAGGGAAAAAAAGTAGGACGGAGAAATGGCTAAGTGGTTAAGGTGCTTGCCTGCAAAGCCTAACAACCTGGGTTTGATTTCCCAGTATCCATGTAAAGTCAGATGCACAAACTGACACATGCATCTGGAGACCCTGGCGTGCCCATTCTCTCTGTCTATATCTCTTCTCTTTATCTCTCTCTGCTTGTGAATAAATAATTTTTTAAAATAAATAAAATAGGGCTTGAGGAATGGCACAGCAGTTAAAGTGATTATCTACAGAGCCAAAGGACCCAGAAGACTGAGGCTGGAGGATTATAAATTGGAGAACAGCCGAACTACATGGTAAGACCCTCTTGCAAACAACCAACCTTCCATCACACACCCTCCTAGCTAAGTTGAAAAAGTTGAGCAAGGAAAGAAAGAAAAGAAAATCCTAAGCACTGACCAGGAAAGGAAGTGACTGGAACTCTTAGGTTGGCAGAAGTGTAAGTTGGTACAATTACTTTGGAAAACTCTATGGCAGTCGTTATTATTCTAAACACATGTGCCTTATGACCTAGAGACATTCTACTCTTTGATACACCCCCTCCCACAAAATGCATTTATAAGATTCTCTGAAGAGGCAGGGCATGGGGGTATACACCTTTAATCTCAGCACTTGAGAGGCTAAGGTAGGAGATTGCTGTGAGTTTGAGACCAGCCTGGGCTACAGTGAGACTCTGCTTCAAAACAAAACAAAAGAGCCTCAGGAGAAAGCCAGGTGTGGTGGCGCACGCCTTTAATCCCAGGGAGGCAGAGGTAGGAGGAAACCTGTCAGTTTGAGGTCACTCTGAGATTACATAGTGAATTCCAGGTCAGTTTGGGCTCTAACGTGAGACTGAATCTCAAAAAAACAAACAACAAAAAACAAAAGTCTCAGAAAGTACTTTGTGAAATACACCATCCACAGTCATCCTTACATGGAAGTTTCCCACATGGGTACCTACAGCAGAAGGAATAAAGGGTGGTGTCTTCTTTCAATGGAATGCTATATAGATGGAGATTTATCACAACCAGAGATCTTCTAAAGAATGGGCTAAGGCTCAGAAAAATATAAAGTGGATTTCAGTAAGGAAGACAGTATAACACATTGCTACTTTGATATGACTATAAAAGGCAATCATATAGCTTTATGGGATGGCCATGAAATCGCACTTGTGTGACAATATGTCAATTACAGAAGGAATTGTTTAGAGATTTAGAGCCCTCAGGTCCTGGATTCTGTTTCCATAAAGTGCAGCCCTGATTATTTAACGTGGAGCTGCTTGCTGCAAACTTGGACGTTTACATTACTAACACAACTGGGACGTTCTGGCCCAGAAAGTGATGCTGGACTGAGGGACACAAGGCAAGCAAATGGTTGACTCCAGACAGGATCTGAATAAACACAAACAGGAGCCAGGCCTTGTTGCTAATGGCTATCTCACCCCCGCCCCCCCCTCCCAGTTTTCTGTGCCCTGTGTGGTCCTGCAGAAGTGGCAGAGTCTGGAGCTGGAGAGCCTAAGTCCGACTCTCTCTGACGAGGCTCCTTCTGCCGTAGCTCAGGGATATGGGCCCTGTGAACTGGTGAAGACAAAGGAGCCCCTGCTCGGGATGTGTGCTCTACTTTATAGCCATCTGAAGGGCAGGAGGGTGGAGCGCAGGCATTAATTCTATCACACAAGCAAGAAATGAGAGAGGGGAAAAGACGAAGGGAGGCTAGGGAACTTGGGAGCTAAATGTGCTCCTGGATTTGGGTTGAGGTGGGAAGACCATGCCCTAGGCCTGTGTAGGAGGGCTGCTCAAGGTAAAACCAGGCCGCAAGCCAGGCCAGAGGAGAACAGAAAGTGAATACCTGATAAGAGGTCTTTAAGTGAATATGCCAGGTATTCCCATGAGCTCATAAGCTCACTGTCCCCCCATGTCTTCAAAGCTTGCCCTCTGGCCTCTTGCTTCAGGCTCCTCCATGGGACTACTGAGTGGAGCCATCTCTGATTTCCCTTTTAGAAACAGCACCCCATGCCCACTCCTTCTCATCTCGGCCTTTCTATTTGTTTTCCCCACATAGCTTAGCGGTACCTGTCAAACCAGATTATCTACCTGTTTGTTTCTTTTATTTTTCGATTGAACGCTCTCCTTTCACTCAGATACAAGCTCTAGGAGGCAGTGATTTTGACTTGCTTATTTACTGCTTCTGGCACAAGGCAGGCATGTTATAAATGCTGTTGAGTTAAAGACCATAATCCAAGGTCTGATTCTCTCATTGGTAGAGCTTTCGTAACAACTACATGTGAACTGGATTCTGGGTTAAAGCCATCATACTCTTCTCTTGGGTTTATTCCTTTAGGTAGCTTACCTCATCCATAATGGGAGTGAGGCAGTTTAGGGTGACTGGACCCCAAAAGTAAAAAGCAGTAATGTCTTTGGGCCTGCCCTTGTAGAATACAGATTCCTGATCAGATCTACTCAATCAGAATCTGCTCTGAGGTAGCAGGGATGCTTGGGAATCTGTGGCTTTAAAAGTTCCCCAGTTGGGGCTGGAGAGACGGCTCAGTGATTCAGTGCACTTCCTAAGCATGCACGAGGATCTGAGGGGGCCTGAGCGTGCTGAGTTTGACTCTCCAGAACCATGGAAGCAGCTGGGCATGGCCATGCATAACTGTAACAGGTATGTAAACAGGTGCATGAGTGATGGAGGGGACACATGATGTTCTCCTCGGGCCCCTACAGGTGAATGCCTGGGGTGCTGCACCAGCACATACAGGTGCAACTGCCACACACACCACACATTAAACATTAAACACAAGTTTCCAGGCCAGCCAGCGGTAGAAATCCTGCAACATGGGTCTGCCCAGGATCCCCTTGTGAAGACAGGAGAAAAAGAAAAAAGAAAAAGAAAAGAGGCTGAGCACTGCATGTGGCATCATTTCAGGGTGTCTGAAGGACTGCTGTCTTGGACTCAAATGATAACTTATGTATCTGTCTACCAACAAGGTCCCTGCTTGTTTACGGCTGCAGCTTTGCCCTTCCACCAAACCATTCCCCTTGATTCACTGCTTCACAAATAAGCAAGAGGAGCTGGACATGCGCCACACCTCCAGCACCCTCTGAAGTTCTGCTGCTTCCTGCTCGGCCTTCTTCCTACCTAGAAATGTTTCCTTGGCATGTCCTACGTGTCACGCAGTGTGCCAAGCTCTTGAAGAAGGAAGGGGATAAAAACTCACCCAAGGAACTAGCTCTGCACACACACTAGAGTGGGCGTTCTTGGAGTCACTCCAGGGTCCCTCTATGGAATGCTTGTGAACTGGCCTACAGTAGGGCACTGCCATTTTGTGTACATCCCCTTCCCTAGGTAAGAAGCTCTTGGTAGTTGGTATTTTCTACAAAAGTAGTTCTTAACTTATTAAAAGAAAGTACATCAGAATATGTGTGTGAAATTCCCCCTTTTAACCTCTTCATGGTTGCCCTGGCACTGGAAATTGGGAGAGGTGACTGACTGTGTATGTCTCACTTATTTGTAGTTATTATTTATATAAGTAAGTTTTTTTTTTTTTTACTTTTATAGACATATTACAAGCAGACAGCTATAAATATAGAATTTCTGCTTCTGGGGAGACAGAATGTTTTTTCTGTCCTGTTAAGTATGCCTTAGGCCTCTAAACATTAAGTATGAAACCCAAGGACACTCCGAAAGGCGAGTCAGGAAACCAGACTGGCTAGGATTCTCATGATCTGAGGAACATGTACTGGGTTCCTGGGTTTTCCTTCTGCTCACAGGAGCCAGGGAAGCTGGTAACACAAAGATCTCAATGGGTGCAGATAGAAAATGCCCTAATAAAACCTGCCCTCCCTGGCCAAAGTAGGGAAGGGCAGCCTGACAAGACGATGCTGTTCTCCTCTAGCCAATCGCTGGCACACATGGGCCCCCACAGCAGCACAGGCCACGGGAGCTGTACAGAGGTGTTCAACACTTGCAGAGAGGTACAGAAGGCCAAAAAGGAGGAGGAGCCCTCCTCCACCTGCCCCTTACCATGTGCCACCAGTGGGACCACATGTGGAGCCTAAAGAGCTATTCCTGTATTGCCACCGCCTCACTGGAGGAGTAAGACGAGGACTGCCTGTTGGTAACAGCATCACCCACTGCAATGTAAGTGGGGATCAAGTGGGAAAGTAGAACACCCAGCTCCAGCCAGTGGGAATAGGGAGCCCCCTTGCCTGGGTGTCGATGGAAGCCAAGTAGGGAACCTGGCCGCCCCCTTCTTCTGGAGTAGGAGTTGTGTTAAGAGAAAACTATTCAAAACACAGGCCTTAGTCATCCCCCAAACCTCAGTACTGGTTTCACAGCAGGGTGTGGGGCAGGGAAGGCTCAGCATAGCTAGCAGAGGAGTCAGGAGACCTTCCAAAGACAATCCCAACACATGTCAGCCCTGAGATGACAAAGATGCTAGAATAAACTGATAAAGATTTAATTAAGGCAGTCATGATTAAAATGTTCCCATGAGCAACTATAAACATGGCTGGAGTGAAATAGAAAGCTTCAGCAAAGAGCAGATAGATACAAAGAAGAAACAAATGGAAATTTTAGAACTGAAAAAACTGGATAGGTTCAACAGCAGAATGAAGGGGACAGAAGAAAACATCTGTGAGCCGGAGGAGGACAGGACAATAGAAACCACCCTATCAGAACAAACAGACTGAAAACAAAAACAAAAGAGAAGCAGGGACCTGTGGGACTATCACAAAAGAACTATCTCAGAAGAAGAGAAAGAACAGGCCAAACACTCAAAAAAAAAAAATCTCTCTCTTAAATAATAAAATACTTAAAAAAAATTTTTTTTTGTTTTATTTATTTATTTGAGAGGGACAGACAGAGACAGAAAGAGGCAGATAGACAGGAAGACAGAGAATGGGCACACCAGGGCCTCCAGCCACTGCAAATGAACTCCAGACACTTGCACCCTCTTGTGCATCTGGCTAACGTGGGTCCTAGAACCCCGTGAGCCTCGAACTGGGGTCCTTAGGCTTCACAGGCAAGTGCTTAACCGCTAAGCCATCTCTCCAGCCCAGTAATACTTTAAAAATATGATGGCTGAAAACACACCAAACTTGCTAAGTGAATCCCAAATAATACAAATGCTATGAAATTCACAACATCATTAAACTTCTGAAAGCCAACACCAAATTCTTGAAAGCAGGCAGAGAAAAATGACACCTTAACATTAGGAGGGAAAAACAATAATTTAAATGACAACAGGTTTCCTAAGGAAGTTACAGGAAATTTTCAGGTGCTGAAAAGAAAAAGAACTGTCAATCCCAAATTCTATTTCCAGCAAAATGTTCACAGGAGTGAAGTGGAGTAAAGCCATTCTCAGGTGAAGGGATTATATCTTATTACTAGCAGACTTAGAATAGTTAAATGAAGCTCTAAACAGAAAGGACACGATTAAAAGACAAAAAGGAGCCTTGGAATATCAAGGAGAAAGACAGGACATTGTAAACTAAAAACGTGCAGATACAACAGGCTTTCCTTATTCTCTTGAATTTTCTGAACTGCATCTGACAACTGAAACAATTCTAACAGTCTTTGATGGCTCTAAATCTATGCCAATGGGATCTGAAAGACAATGACAAATTGGGGAGGGTAAGGAGCCATAAAGGAAAGGTTCTTGTACTTCACTAGAACTGGTAAAGGATGTTACAAACATGAAGATAATACCTACAGGAACCACTACAAAGACTACATACAAGCAGATACTCAAAAACATTGTAAATCTAATGCAATTCTAAAAGGAATTCAGGTACTCTGTGGGAAAGTTGACAGAGATAACAGAAGTAAAAACAGAAAACACAAAACAAATGGCTGACTTAAGCTTACCATGTCAAGAATAATGTTAAATGTAAAAGATCTAAATATGCCAATTAAAAGACTGTCAGAGTAGAGTTCAAAACATGATCTAACAATACAGACTGAAAGCACTGAAAAGACATTATTGGGGAAACATCAATTAAATGAAAGCAATAGCAGCTAGATCAGATGTAGATTTCAGAAACCGAGAGGGATATTATATAATAATTAAGGCATGTATCTAATAAGGTACAGCAATCCTAATTGACATGAACAAGACAACAGCTCGCAAACAAGACAGACTGTTTCAAACAAGGTGGGCGTGAGGACCAACACCCCAAGGTTGTGGTCTGATTGTCACGTGTGTTGTGGCATGTAGGCAGCCATACAAACACACAAATAATAAATTAAATAAAAAATGAAAGGTTAAAGAAAGTAGGTAAATCCATCAGAATAAGTGATGATTTCTCCACTCCTCTGTCAACACTGGTAAATAAGCGGATAGAAAATCAGCAAGGATACTGAAGAACTCAACATCAACCAACAAGTTCTACGCTGCCCAAACAGCACTCTACCCTACAGCAGCAGAACAAACATGCTTTCCGAGTGTCCATAGGACATCTATTAAGATAGCCATTCCTGGACCAATAAACAAACCAAACACCTTAAAAGAATTAAAATCAGGACAAGGGAGATAGCTCAGTGGGTAAAGTGCTTGTCATGAAAACATGACGACCTGAGTTTGGATCCCCAGCACCATGCAAAAGCCAGTGCAGTGAAGAGCACCTATACTCTCAGCACTGGGAAGGAGAGACAGGAGGATCCCAGGGATTTGCTGGTCAGCTAGTCTAGTCGAATTGGAAAGTTCTGGGTTCAGTTAGAGACCACGTGATAAAGGAAGACATCAATGTTGACTTCTCGTATCTACATGTATGTGCACATGGCACCTGCATGAACCTGTACACACACACACACACACACACACGGAATTAAAATCAGAGGCTGGGGAGATGGCTCAGCGAGGAAGAGCACTTGCCCTACAAACATGAAGACCAGAGATTGATCCCCAGCCCCCAAGTAAAAAGTCAAGTGTGGCCATACATGCCTATAACCCCAGCCCTGAGTGGGAGGGGGCAGGAAGCACACAGAAAATTGATGGGAGTGGCTGGCTAGCCAGGCTAACCAAAACTAGAAGCTCCAGACTCAGTGATAACTGCGTCTGAAGGAAACAAGGAGGAAGAGAGATAGAGAGGCACCGGCATTCTACTTTGGCCTCTGCACAAGAGTAGACTGGGTACACGTACTCTACATACATGTGCATATGCTGCACACAGACAACACACACATAAAAAATAAAAGAATTACAATCATAAGGACATTTTCCAACCATAATAGAATCAAGCTTGAAATCCCTAACAGAGTGGTGACGGGAAAGTCCCCACTCATCTGGCAAGTAAAAATATCCATGGAACAAAGACACTTTAAAGGAAAACAAACAAACACACACAGAAATGGGGCTGGAGAGATGTCTCAGTGTTTAAGGTGCCTGCTTGCAAAGCCTAACAACCCAGGTTTGATTCCTCAGTACGCATGTAGGGCCAGATATAGAAAGTGGCACATGCATGTAGAGTTCATTTGCAGTAGCTAGAGGTCCTGATGTGTCCATATTCTCTCTCTCTGCTTGCAAATAAATTTTTAAAAAACACAGAAATGAATGAAAGTGAAAACAAAACACTTTGCTGGCTGGTGATGTGTGTCTGTAACCTCCGAGACCACTCTAGGCTAAGTACATAGCAAAATCCTGAGTTCCAGGAACGAGACAAAAGGGCCAGGGATCTAGCTCAGTGGTAGTGGGCTAGCCTAGCATGCCTATGACCCTCAACTCACCCCCAAATCACAGCAGAGACAAAATGGTCAGCATCCAGCCAGGCATGGCAGTGCATGCCTTTAATTCCAGCACTCTGGAGGCAGAGGTAGGGGGATCACTATGAGTTTGAGGCCAGCCTGAGACTATATAGTGAATTCCAGGTCAGGCTGGACTAGAGTGAGACCCTATCTTGAAAATCAAAAACAAAAACAAAACACAACAGAAAAAATAGTCAGCACCCAATGACCACAATTATGTACTAGGAGAGATTATTGGAAAAGCCTTGGAATGTCTATGGAAAATGAGTTTGACATTTAAAATTTCATCAAAAAGAAAAAGAATTTTCTCACCAAGATGGTTTCTTTGGTAAATTTCTAGCAAACATTTAGAATTCATGCCATTCCTGCACTCTCTTTTAAAGAAGGGAAAGGAGAAAACACTTCCCAAACCACTTTCTAAAGCCAGCATGACCAAACACAACAACCAAATAAACCAAAGACCAACGTCCTCCACACATACAGACACACAAACCCTAAACAAAAAGAATTACATTCCACAATAAAGTAAAGGTATTCCAAAGATGCAGGGCTGGCTCAATATCTGAAAATCAACCAGCATAATTATCAAAAGGCTCAAGAAGCTAAGCTACATAATCATAACATCTTCATTTTTCAGAGCTCTAAATGGTGCTGTGTCCAAGGACTCAGTTTCTCTCTGCACCTTCTCCCTTAGGACTCCTGTATTTCTACCTGTAGCCCAGATCTCTCCCTTGAACTTCAGACTGATAAATCCAGTTTCCCATCTATCTATACAAATGGTCATCTGTATGCATGGGCCCCAAACCACAGATTCATCCAAGCACATTTGGGGGAAAAACAACAACTGTACTAACACGGGAGACTTCTTCCTTGCCATAATCCCTTAAAGTCCTATGTAATAAATATTCACATCGCCCTAAGTATTATAAATAACCAGAAGATGATTTAAGTGCATAGGAGGATACGTACAGGATACATGCATGTGTTATGTCATTTTAAATGAGATAATATATTGGTGGGAGCATGGCATCTATCTGTGTGTATTAGTGGTTGTCCAAGAACCAGTTCTCTAAGGATAGATACTGAGTGTGGCTGTTCGTGGATAGGCATTTCTAATTCAGCATATCCAAAGCCAAACTCCTGTTTTGTTTTTTTTTTGTTTGTTTTCTTTTTACTTCCCAACCCTGTTTTTTTGTGCAATTCAGCAAATGGAAACTCCATTCTTGTAGTTGCCTGGGCTAATATTCTTGGTGCCATCTAAACTCTCATCAACTTTCATAACCATATCTAATCTACCAGCAATCACTCTTATCTCTTCCTTTAAAAAACTGCCAGAACCTGTCTCTTTCTTGTCTCCACTGAAACAATCCTGGTGAATCACCCTTCTACCTGGGCTCTTATAACAGCTAACAAATTCGTCTTCCTGCCTTGCTTGTGCAGTGATTTCCAACCCAACCACCTTGATAATATAAGCAAAGAAGCCTAACAGTAATAACAAAACACTCTTCGTTCACCCCCAACTGCCCAGCTTATTCAGAAGCATCCAAGTTCTTGCTATTACATTACACACACATAATACATATTACTATTATATAACACCCAAGTGACACAGTCCCTCACTACTCTCCTGGGCTCATTTCTAGCTAGCCTTCAGATTCATATTATTCTAGTCTTATCTTCCTTGCTGTTCTTCAAAAGTGCCAACAAAGGGGGGTGAACAGATGGCTTAGTGGTTAAGGCACTTGCCTGTGCAGCCAAAGGACCCAGGTTCGATTCCTCAGTACCCATGTAAAGCCAGATGTACAAGGTGGCACAAGTGCCTAGAGTTCATTTGTAGTGGCTAGTGGTCATGGTGCACCCATTCTTTCAGTGCCTCTTTCTCTCTCAAATAAATAAATAAATAAACAACAAATATATACATATTTCATATATATACATATATATATATACATATTTTAAATGATAAGGAGAGGGTGTGGTGGCGCACACCTTTAATCCCAGCACTTGGGAGGCATAGGTAGGAGGACTACCTTGAGTTCAAGGCCATCCTGAGACTACATAGTGTATTTCAGGTCAGCCTAAGCTAGAGTGGGACACTACCTCTGAAAAACCAAAAGAAAAAAAGAAAAAGAAAAGTGACAAGGGCTGGGCATGGTAGCACACACCTTTAATCTCAGCATTCGGGAGGCAGAGGTAGGAGGATCACTGTGCATTCGAGGTCCCCCTGAGACTACATACTGAATTCCAGGCCAGCCTGGGCTATTGTGAGACCTTACCTCAAAAAAAAAGGCAGGGGGAATGGGATGGAGAGATGGCTTAGCGGTTAAGGTGCTTGCCTGCAAAGCCAAAGGACCTTGGTTTGATTCTCCAGGACCCATGTAAGTCAGATGCACAAGGTAGAGCATGCATCTGGAGTTCATCTGCAGTGGCTGGAAGACCTGGCATGCCCATTCTCTATCTCTCAAATAAGTAAATTTAAATATTTTTTAAAAAGTGACAAGTGTCTGAAGTTGGATTTCCTTCTACCCGGAAGGACAGTCATGGCTTGTATTTTCATTTCATTCAGGGGCTCTGACCAAATGTTACCTAATCAGTGAGGCTTTTCCTAAGCAGCATATATAGCAGCCTCCTATCTGCTCAATTTATACTTCAATCCACATATACATTCATCTCCTTACAATCCTTATTTATTTGTGGGGGCAGAGGAAGGGAATGGGTATGCTTGCCCTTGCAAAGGAACTCCAAATGCATCTACCACTTTGTGCATCTGGCTTTCTGTGCCTACTGGGGAATTGAACCCAGACTGTCAGGCTTTGCAAACAAGTGCCTTTAGCCACCAAGCCACCTCTCCAGCACCGCCTTCTTCATTTTTTTTGTGAGATACTTATTACTTCCTGATTCATTTTATACTTCATGGTTATTTTCCTTATCTTCCTCAGTAGAAAATAAACTTCCAAGGGCATGGCTATTTCATAAGTTTATCTAGAATAGTGCTCCAGACAAAGGTGCTCAAAAAATTATTTGCTGAATGAATATCCACCATTCATGTGAATAAACTGGAATAAATATCCTTAATTGAATTGTGGCTTTGCTATTTCCTAGCTATGCCTAACTAACTTTGAACAGGTAACTCACACACAGTTTGTTTTCTCAATATCAAATAGTGACAATAATCTCCACTCATAGCACTGTGGTTCTGGATTAAATTTAAAAGTATGCACTATAAACTGGGTGGGGTGACTCATGCCTTTAATCTGAATTGAGGTAGGACAATCACTGTGAGTTTGAGGCCAGCCTGGGAGAAAGTGAGTTCCAGGCCAGCCTGAGAGAAAGTAAGACTTTACCTTCAAAACAAAATATGTAATGTGCTGGATACACAGACTCAGTTTAAGTGCTAGGTAACTGACAATGTTATTTAATATGGAGATTGTTTTGATGTGGACTCAAAAGTTCAAGTTTACAATTAACTATATATTGACAATGATTTTATGCTATTCATCCCTATTACCTTAATTCATTCAACCAGCTTTGGTTCCTGATATTGGGTGCAAACAGATGACTAAGATGGTCTCTTTCCTCTATGTGATTTTGATAGTTATACGGTCACTAAACTCTGACCTTCAGTGTCTTCATTTGTTTAGTAGTGAGGATATAATACCTTTCATAGCTATGTTGTGAGGGTTAAATAAGTTAGCATGTCTAAAAAGTATCTAGCATGTAGTGACCTCTCACGTGATACCTATATGATCATGTTGTTCTAGTCTGTATGAAGGATCAAAGCATGTAAGCTAAGAACTACAATATAGTACAGTCACAAAGAAAACCAGGTACCAACTACAAGACTGTCTTCTAGGCTGGAGTGTATGTAGGAAGTTCAACAATGATCAGAAAAATTTAAACAAACCTAGCTCAGGCTGGAGAATTGGCTCAGTGGTTAAGGCGCTTGCCTGCAAAGCCTAAAGACTCCAGGACCCACATAAGCCAGATGCACAAGGTGGCAGATGCATCCGGAGTTCCTTTGCAGTGCTGGAGGCCCTGGCCATTCTGTCTCTTGCTTTCTCAAATAAATAAGTAAATAAAATAATATAAAATTTAAAATAATAATAAAAAACTAACTCCTCTTTATCATTTCCGTAGCAGTGGGAAAATTTCTCTGAATTGAAACTGTAATTAAAAACTAGGAAAAGATGGGCGTGGCAGCACACGCCTTTAATCCCAGTACTCTGGAGGCAAAGGAAGAGTATAGAGAATCACTGTGAGTTCGAGGCCAGCCTGAGCCTACATGGTGCATTTCAGGGCAATCCCGCCTCACCCCTTCCAAAAAAAAAAAAAAAAAAAACTAGGAAAAGAGTTTACTTTCAGATAGTGTTCCCAAATCGACGTCGATGGATTCATTGGGAGGGCAAGACAGGATGAAATTCCCAAAATGAAGTCATCGATTAATTGGCAGTCCAGGGCACAAAGGTGTGTTTTATGAGGTGGTTCTATCACAAACCAACCACAGAACAGGGCATGGCAGGGTGCTCCTGGAGGCTGCATAGGTGAGAAAAGGGGCGTCATTTCTGGGGCGAGAACAGGAGGTAAGGCGTGAAACGGGCACGTCGGGTTATCTCGAGAGCACCGAGGAGAGGCTTCCTGGCGGAGGCGGCGGTGACTACAAGGCAGGACATGCACGGAAGGGAAGCGCGGCCTAGGGGCCTGCCACACGGGGGAGGCGGCCTCCTCCCACACCCTGGTCACGCTCTCTCCGCCCTAGCGTCCCCTTCGGGAATCTCCCTCGAAGCTCTCCCGGCTCGCGGAGCTCCCTCTCGCTCCCGGCCTCACTCTTCGCTTACCTCGTCTTCCAGCCTTATTCCCTCATTCTCCCGCCTCCAGCGCCTCGCCGGAAGTGACGCGCTAAGCGGCGCGCCGCCCCGCGCCAGAAAGGTTCTGCGGGAGCGGGAGAAAAGGTTCGGAGAGCTTCACTGCGCCGGCGTGCGGGGCACGAGCGGTCCTAGGGCTTTTTTTTTTTTTTTTTGTTTTTTGGTGGGGTGGGGGTGGTGGTGGTGGCCCGGGGAACCTGGAACCCGTTCCTTCTTGCCTGTCTCCTTCCAAGTCCCCCGGGTGAGGCTGCCGCTTCCGGAGAGACGTTTTCTTCCCTCTGCCGGTGGCCAGCGACGACTCTTGCCCTTTGACCCCCCCCCCCGCTCGCGGCGGGGTGAGAGGTCGGGTGGCCATCTTGTGGCGGCGGCGCGGGCGACTGTTACTGCGGAGACCTGTCCCCTCCCCCACCCCGCCCCCCTATCCCTCCCCCGCCGCCGCGCGTCGCTGACGGTCCGTCTGTCAGTCCCGCCCAGAGTCCCGCAGGCTTGCCCGCGCCGTGTGCGGGTCGCTCTTCCCCCGTCCGTCCGCACTGGGGCGGCCCAGGCCGCTCCCTTGACGGTCCTTCGCCGACGCCACTATGTCCTCCTTCTCCGAGTCGGCGCTGGAGAAGAAGCTGTCGGAGCTGAGCAACTCTCAGCAGAGCGTGCAGACCCTGTCCCTGTGGCTCATCCACCACCGCAAGCACGCAGGACCCATCGTCTCCGTGTGGCACCGCGAGCTCCGCAAAGGTGATCACCGCTCCCCCACCTCCTTCCTCTCCCCCCCCCCATGGGTGTCTCTCCCACCCACTCCCCTCTTAGCTTCTTTCACCTAGTCTTGCTTTTCAGGCCTGGCTTTCTCTCTGATCGCTTCTTCTGGGGTTGGAGACAATGTTGCTCCATTTCTTGGAGAGGAAAACCGAGGCCCCTAGAAAGGTGTAAGGTGCTTGTCCGAGCCCCCCAGGGACCAGGGCTCAGGAGTCCAGACTTGCAGTTATTCCCCCCTGGGAGCTTTTTCTGACTCTTGTGGACTGTTGTGGTCTCGGCTGTGCTTAACGCTGGGTAGTGTTACGTACCTTGGCTCTGGGCTGGGCGATTGGAATAAGAGCCAGTCGTCTCTTCTCATGGACGGCCTATGTGGACTAAGTGATATCCGTGTTGTTGTATCATCATCGCAGTGCGCCGCTGTGCTCTCATCTGTAAAACTGGAATGAGCATAGATGTCACTCACAGAGCCCTTCTTTACTCCACTTCTATCACTATACCTAGATCCCTGTCGGAACAGCTTTAGAAATTAATTGGGTAGGCTTATGCACTGACCGTTGACCCCAGGCCCTCATCAGGATCTGACATGCATGGAGCTTAGCTCATTCCTTGCCAGGCACTGTATTGGACTGGTAAAAGCCAGTTGTCTCTTACAGCTATCTGGAAGTTAAACCTCACTTTGCCACTTACTGGCTCCAGTAACTTACCCCGACTGTCCCGTAGTTTCCTTCTGTATAAAACAGAGGTGATGATAATAACATCACTGTGACTTTCTTAAGTGGCAGTACTGCTGTCTGGACGTACATTGGTTTTGTTCGTTTGTTTAGTTCTCTGAGCCCTTTGAAGTGGGAACTTTGCAGATGGAGAAAACTGAGGGCTAAGATTGTGGTGAGCTGAAATCGGGCGGGCTGGCACAGCGCAGGCAGGCATTCAGTGGAAGAGGGGAGCTGGGACTGTCGCTTGCTCCATGTGCAGCTTGGTGTTTGTCTTCAGGTGGCTCCTGCCCCATGGGGAGACGGGCACCTACTCTGCTGACAGATACTTCGATGAGGAGTGGAGCTCAATGGGAAGTGACTTCATGTGTTTTCTCTATTAGCTGTGATTTTGCCCCCCCCCTTCTTTTGTAGAGGAAGAAACTGGAGTGGCTAATTGTATTTTCAAAGCCTCACAACTGGTGAAGCTCAGACCTTACAGCTAACAGACACCCAACCCAAGCATTCTTTTAGGAGCCCAGGGTGCTTTGGGTAGTGCCCGGGTAGCTGCCTCCCTGCACTCGTGTGTCATTCACATACTTGTAAGGTCCGTGGAGATGCTGCTGCAGACTTCTGTCTGGTAGACTCTCTCTGAACATCTTGAAATTGCTAGGCCATCTCATACTTCTTTTGTAAAGCTGGCTCTCTTCCTCACCTCATCCTATTGAAGTTCCTGGAAGGTGACAATTTAGAGAGTACATTCAGTGCTGGGGAGGTAGATGAGTAGTTAATGGTGCTTGCTTGCAAAGTCTGCCAGCCTGGGTTCAGTTCCCCAGCACCCGCATCAAAGCTGGATGCAAAGTGGTACATGGACCCATGAGAGAGGGCATCCATTGATAAAGCTTCTTTATCCCTCATCTCATCTGGTAGAGCCTAATGTTGCCAGTAGGAGGGTGTAGTTATCTTCATCTTATAGAAGGTAAAGATATAGCGAGATCAAGTGGCTTGTTCAGGGCTCTGGCTGGAACATGGGCCCAGGGGTGACTGATACCAAAACGAGTGCTTTTTCCAGTGCGCAGTGCCCAAGTGCTCTCGGTAAGTGAAGGTTTCACCATCTGATGGCAGCCAGTCCCATCATGCTTCCCTTTCCTAGAATTGCGTCCTGCCTCACACCCCATCTCCCCAGTTAAGCTTTACTTCATTCTTAGGTATTTTTCAGCATATGAATCAAGCCTATTAATTTGATCTGGGTTCTCTGCAGTATATTCAGAATAGTGCATACTACACAGGTAAAAGGTTAGTAGGAAATAAATCATGGGTTCTGACACTTCATATTTGAGTAATGGATCTAAACAGCAGTAATAATTTCTGTGATAATCTCAGTTTTGTATATCTGTGTTTTCCAACAAGGTAGCCACTTGTTACCTTTGGCTGTTGAGCACTAAATAAGTTTAATTGAAAATTCTGTCCCACGTTGACTAGTACCAAGCCAAATGTTCAGAAGCCACATGTGGCATGTGGCTACATAATGGACATCATGGAGCGAGAGAGTTCTTCTCCAAGCATCTTCTAATTGGCAGTCTTCCTCGGAAGTGAAAGGCCCCCACATGGAAGTGGAAAAGGGTTTTGTGCTCTGACATGACATTCATACTGCCTTAGCTCACCCTGAGGCTTTATAGGTAGGCATTTGTATCTATGGAGAAGTCATTTTCTCTATTTAAGACATTCACACCCTGTCTGTGAGTTTTCATGAGAGTATAAGATTTATAAAATGACTTTCTCTCAGATACTGCTATTCCTTGTGTGTTATTTTCTTTTCATTTTCTAGGAATTATTCTTCATTTTTCTTTTTAGGCTATAAGTAGAACTCTTCCCATCTTTGATGTACAGTGCTTTTAGATGATTTTTTTGTTGTTGTTTTGTTTTTTGAGGTAGGGTCTCACTCTAGTTCAGGCTGACCTGGAATTCATTATGTAGTCTCCAGGGGGCTTCAAACTCTTGGTGATCCTCCTATCTCTGCCTCCTGAGTGCTGGGATTAAAGGTGTGCGCCACCACACCAGCTTGAGAGATCTTTTTTTTTTTTTTTTCAGAATTACTTTTTAGCTTTTCTCTGGCATCCACACCAGCCAGACAAGTAAACAAACAAAAACATAAACAAAAAACCCCACATTTGATTAGCTACTTATTTTTAAACTTTACTCAGCAGTTCTACTGGTTTGGAATGGGCTTTGGTAGGGGTAACAGGATCTGTTTTGTCATATTGCTACCCAGGGTTATGCATGTTTCAGGGTTCAAGGGCTTTGTCATAGCCCCTTTACACACAGGGTGCCCATGTTGACTATTGAGGATACTGAGTATGGAGGGAGGCAGTTTTTATGTGAATCAAACCTGTTATTATGTTGGGAGACAGTGACCATTAATTGGCATGGTAGACAGTAAAAACCTTAGCCAGCTTCTTAGGATATTTGTGGTACTGAAAAATGTATCAGGTCTTGAATGTTCAGATTGTTATTTTACAGTATGGTGTTGTGTATGTGGTCTACATAGTATGTATTTGTGTGTGTGGGGGGTGCACTTGTGTTTGTAGGTGCTCATGGAGGCTAGAGGGTGACGTTAGGCATTTTCCTCGATCACTTCCTCCCCCCGTTTTTTTTTTTTCTTGAGTTAGGGTCTCACTCTAGCCCAGGCTGACCTGGAATTCACTATGTAGTCTCAGGGTGGCCTCGAACTCATGGCGATCCTCTTACCTGTTCCACCTTATTTTTAGTCAGGGTCTTGCACTGAACCTAAAGCTCATTGATTTGGGTAGACTGGCCAGAAAGCCCCAGGGATCTACATGTCTCTGCCTTATCACTGCTGGGGTTATAGATGGTGCCACCACACCCAGTCTTGATGTGGGTGATATCTTCAGGCTTGCATAGTAGGCACTTTACTCTCTGAACCATCTCCTCAACCCTTGGGTATTTTGTTTTTAAGTATATTAAATTTGTAAATCTCCACATAGGCAAATTTGCTTTGCTGCAGTTCTGTTTTACTTTTGAATCTTCCAACTTGCATCACATTATAGATTTTACAGAGCCAGTTTTGCTTTAAAAAATGAGTTGCCATAATCATACCTTTGTACCAACAGCAGGACACTATCTATGGACACTTAATGAGAACACTTAAAGATAGCTCTAGGTTTTTCATTGTCATCAGTTGCCCATCTAAACTAGGTTATTTCCAGATGACTAACACAGTTCAAGATCTCTATTTAATTTTGGGAGCATTTTAATGTGTTTTTTAAATCTTGATTTTTACTTGGGTTATTCTGTGTCTACATTTTAAAGTGTCAGGTCTCATGCTTGCTGTATCATCACTTTTGCACATTGTGTGTATTTCAAAGGAAACAATTGATTTTTCAGAGGAATGGAGCAAAGAGTAGTTAGTTACTCGGGAATACAAAAGTTGGTGTAGAGATTACTTGAGTTCTCTGTTTACCTTAGTGTTGATGAAAACTTAATGTTTTGAAATATCTAATTGTGTTGATTTTTTAAAAATTTGGATCAAAGTTGGAATTTATGGGCTGGAGGGATGGGTTAGCAGTTCAGCACTAGCCTGCAAAGCTAAAGGACCTAGGTTCTATTCCCCAGGACCCACATAAGCCAGATGCACAAGGTGGCGCATGCTTTTGGAGTTCGTTTGCAGTGGCTGAAGGCCCTGGTGTGCCCATTCTCTCTGCCTCTTTCCCTCTCTCCCTCCCTCTTTTTTTCTCAAATATAAATTTAAAAAAATATATTTTAAAATTGGTATTGCTGTAACTTCATGGTTGAGAATTTAAGGTGCATAGAAGCCAGGAGAAACAACTGTAACTCAGACATATCACACAAGGTTTTTATGGCTCAATATATGATGCCATGTAGAGTAATAGAAAGTAGTACATTTTGTATGTATAACAGAGAATTATGGCTTTGTGGGAGCCATATTTTTGCATATCCAGATATCCAGTGTGTTGAAATTTGCAGTGATAGTACTCACACACATTTGTGTTTGAGATAAACACCCATTGGTGCATCTAGAGATTCACCTAGACTCTAGAAGTGCTATCATTGACTGACTGTGGTTATTGGAGTGTGGAAGAGAAATTCTCAGTTTTAGAGCACAAGTTGTAAGAATATATTTGAAAATTGAATCTTAATTCAGTCATTGATTCATTATAGAATATTTGTCAACCAAGAGTGTACTGGCAGTTGGCAAGGGATTTAACTCAGTGGTGGAGTACTTGCCTAATGTAAGAGTCCCAGAACTTTCTATCCTCTCTCCTCCCTCCCACCTGGCCATGGTCTAACTGGGCCTGCGAGGATGGAAGCACCTCCTGTTGTGGTAACTGAAGGTACCTGTGGGCTGAGAAGAGGGAGTGCCATTCATTCCCTAACACCACCTCAGCATATCACCCAAGGCCGCTCCCTCTTAGGGCAGTCTCCTGTCCATGAAACCTGTCTCTCTGGTCCTCTGTTATGCTCTCTTTTGGCTTTGCTGTTCCAGGTGTGTGCATCCTTCCTTTCTCTTCCCTCTTTCCTTTGCTATCTCCCTCTTTAACTCTTTCTCACCTAGCAAGCATAAGGCCCTTGGTTTGGTCCCCTGTGCCCCCTCCCATCAAAAAGAGTAAAAAGAGTGTATTAGAAGTAACTTCTTCTCAATAGAATGAATGGAAGCCTTGGTTAATATTGACAGATTATCTTTTTGCTTGTTTGTTTTTATATATTTATTTGAGAGTGACCGAGAGAGAAGGAGGCAGAGAGAGAGAGGGAGAGAGGGAGGGAGGGAGAGAATGGGCACACAAGGGCTTCCAGCCACTGCAAACGAACTCCAGATGCATGCGCCCCCTTGTGTATCTGGCTAACATGGGTCCTGGGGAATCGAGCCTCAAACCGGGGTCCTTAAGCTTCACAGGCAAGTGCTTAACCACTAAGCCATCTCTCCAGCCCCCAGATTATCTTTTTTTTTTTTAATTTCATTTGTTTATTTGATACAGACAGAGAGGGAGAGCATGGGCACACCAAGGCTTCTAGCCATTTCAAACGAATTCCAGACACTTAGGCCACCTTGTGCATCTGACTTTACATGGGTCCTGGAGAATCAAACCTGGGCTCTTTGGCTTTGCAGGCAAGCACCTTAACTGCTAAGCCATCTCTCCAGCTCTTGACAGATTAGGGATTTTCTTTGAACTATCTTCGTTTTTCCTACCAATTAATTATTCTGGTTAAAGTAACATGGAAATGAACCCGAATTTTTTCTTTTTTTTTTTTATCTCAAAATTGTATTCCCAAACCTGTATGTCAGATACCCTTCATCCCCAGGAGATCCTGCCATTGTTTTGTTCAGTCATGCCTTTTTGACCCCAGAGATAGGCTCATCTTAATGTTCTTTAAGAATTAACTTAGGGGCCGGGTGTGGTGGTGCACGCCTTTAATCCCAGCGCTCCGGAGGCAGAGGGATCGCTGCCATGAGTTTGAGGCCAGCCTGAGACTCCATAGTGCATTCTAGGTCAGCCTGAGCTAGAGTGAAACCCTCCCTCTACCCCCCCCCCAAAAAATAAATTAACTTAGGGGCTGGAGGGATGGCTAAGCAGTTAAGGTGTTTGCCTGCAACGCCAAATGACCCAGGTTCGATTCCCCAGGACCCACATTAGCCAGATGCACAAGGGGACGCACACATCTGGAGTTCGTCTGCAGGGGTTGGAGGCCCTGTCGTTCCCACACTCTCTCTCCCCCCCTCTTTCTCTGTCAAATAAATAAAAATAAAATGTATATATAAAAAAAGAATTAACTTAGAGCCAGAGCATGGTTGTACACACCTTTGATCCCAGCACTATGGAGGTAGAGGTAGGAGGACTGCTATGAGTTCGAGGCTGTCCTGAGGCTACATAGTGAATTCCAGGTAAGCCTGGGCTAGAGTGAGAGAGAACCTACTTCAAACAAAACAAAACAAAACAAAAAAAATTATGTTATAAGAATTGTGAACTAATTGCTTTGATGTAAGTTAAATTATCCTCTTTTCTTTTTTCCAGCTAAATCAAATAGAAAGCTTACTTTTCTGTACTTAGCAAACGATGTCATCCAGAACAGTAAAAGGAAAGGACCTGAGTTCACAAGAGAGTTTGAGTCTGTCCTTGTGGATGCTTTTTCTCATGTTGCCAGGTATGTGGCTTTATTTTTAAATGCATTAATGTTTATATCTCTTTGTTCTTCTTTTGACAGCATTATGTCATGGCAACTTTGTACTTTTTATAGTGTTGTGGAGGCTAGTTTAAGGTTTCATGTTTATCTGCCTTATACATCACAGACATGTAAGCATTCTGATGCAAAATCTTACCCTGACCAATCAGGTACTGTGTGTATTTCTTGAGTGTAGTATCTTCTTTGGCTGAGTTGTCTCATAGCTTATACCCAAAACAGCACCAAATAGTATGAAGGAAACTTTTAGTAACATTTTCAGTAGCAGAAATTAGTTACTATATTTCTTGTTTACTTCCTTCTGGATTTCGAGATGGCTAGTTTACTGAAAATAGTAGTCATTACTGTCATAGCAAAAACAATAATTATTAGTGTGTAAAGTTGGTGTTTGTTCTGGTCAAGTTACAGTGAGTCTGCTACTGTTGTGTTGAGAGGACTAGAGCATTGAGCACACATGCAGCTAATACAGAAAGCTCAAAGTGCAGGTCACTTTGTTGCTTATTTTTAGCAACATCTTTCTGAAAAGCACAAGTTAGGTTCCTAAGGGGTAAAAAAGGTTTTTGGTAGACTGTTGGTATTATAACTAAACACAAAAGTACACAAATCCCTGCAAAAGGAAACCAGGAAGGGTAAAAATGAGAGTAGTGGGTTAAATACCAATTGTCCTAGGGTCTGAGGTTGAAAGGCCTTAAATCTGAATTTAAGTCTGGCATTCCTTGAAAGATTTGAAAAGTTTAAAGGAATGAAATTAAGACTCCAAAGGAAAAAGGATCACATCAAGCTTTCTAAAGCTGGAGAAGCTTTCTGCTTGTTACCCGTCTAGCAGGCTTTCCTTTGGATGCCCATGGACATCTGAGTAGCAGAATGTGTTACCAATTTAAAAATTACTGAACCTTCAGAACAGGATAAGCTTAGAATAGACCTACTAGAGTAGCATCTGAAATTGGAGAAAGATTTGTTGGGTTTTGTTTTGTTTTGGTTTTTGAGTTAGGGTCTCATTCTAGCTCAGGCTGACCTGGAATTCACTCTGTAGTCTCAGGGTAGCCTCGAACTCATGACAATCCTCCTACCTCTGCCTCTTGAGTGCTGGGGTTAAAGGTGTGTGCCACCGTGTTCGGCTGGATTTATTGTTATAATGAGACTTGGTTCATAGTTTGTTAGATAGTGGCTCTGTTTCAAATATGGTCTGAGTGACCTTGGAAATGTTGTTTAACTTTTGGAGCTCCTGTTACTTAGTTAAAAGGTGATGGTACCACCTGTCTCATTATAGTTATGGTGAAGCTAAACAGGATGAAAAGAAAACTGGCCCATGGTCTGTATACACTCAGTTACCATATAGTAGATTACAAGCTCCATGGAAGGAAGGACCATTTCTTTTCATTCATTTTTCTAAAAATATTTATTTGCGTGTACACACACAGAATATGAATGAATATGGGTGTGCCAGGGCCTTTAACCACTGCAGATGAACTCCAGATGTATGCTTCACTTTGTGCATCTGGGTACTAGACAATCAAACTCAGGTCATTAGGCTTTACAGGCAAGCACCTTAACCTCTGAGCCATCTCTCCAGCCCTGCATTCTTTAGTATATGTTATGTACCTAAGAAAGTATCTGGTACAAAGCTGCTGGTTATATACCTGTAGGGAAGGCCATTTGTATAGCCTTGATGTTCATTCAGTAGCTAGGCAACTTTTAGGTCTGTACTGGCACAGAGTAGAGATTTAATAAATATTTGTTGATTAAGTTAGATTAATATTAACTGGGAAGAAGATTTGATCTAAGAAGTTTGCTGAAATTATTTCCTATAGAGATAGTGAACAAACACTTTTATTTAAAAAGATTGATCGGTAATCTTTTAAAAATGTTATATTATTTTAATTGAGAGAGAGAGAGAGAGAACCATGAGTGTGTCAGGGCCTCCAGCCACTGCAGACGAACTCCAGATGCATGTGTCACTTTGTGCATCTGGCTTTACCTGGGCACTGGGGACCTGAACCTGAGACATTAAGCTTTGCTTGCAAGTGTCCTAACCACCAAGTAATCTTTCCAGCCTCCTGATTAATAATCTCTACTGACTGTTAGAAAAGGATATGTAGAAAGGACTAGAAGAAGGGGAGTGGGCACACAGGATTCACAGTGCTTGCCTAGTATTTGCGAGACACTGGGTTCAATTACAGTACCACAAAAAGAAAGGAGAATCTTTTTTTATGCTTGGGCACATCTTAAAACCTATACAGAAGCCTAGTGTGGTAACACACACCTGTAATCCCAGCACTGAAGAGGCTGAGCATGAGAACGTTGAGTACAAGGCCAGTCTGGGCTACGTAGTCACAGCCTGTCACAAAAGAAAAGCAAAGAAAAATGTTCAGGAAGCATTATGAAAACATCTTGGTATATTTTGCCGGTTTTTTACTGTTAAATCTAGCCCTCATTCCTTTCTGTTTGTGTTCTTCTAGTTAGTTTAGTCCCATTTGGGTAACGTGTTCAGGATGCCCATGTTCCTCCTCTCCTCCCTGTTAAAAAGTAAATAGCTATGTAAATCCAGACACACCTTTTCAGCCAAGAGTAGCCTAATACATACTTTGGGTATGCTTTTGCTATGACCCGTTGGTGAGCAGAGGTATTGACCCATCAATATTGACCAGATTGATTAGCAACATCTTTATGATTCTCCACCTCCATCCCCAAGCAAGTCTCTGAATTCAGAGAAGGCTGCTGTTGCAGTTAGGTTCGCATTGCTGGTAGAAATCACCCAACCAAGCCCAGCTGCTGGGAAAAAGAGGTTTATTTTGACTTACAGGCTCGAGGGGAAGCCCCACAATGGCACAGGAAAACAATGGCATGAGCAGAGGGTAGACATCATCCCCTCGCCAACATAAGGTGGACAATAGCAACAGGAGTGTGTGCCAAACACTGGCATGGGGAAACTGGCTATAGCACCCATGAGCCTGCCCCCAACAACACACTGTCTCCAGGAGGCATTAATTCCCAAATGTCCGTCAGCTGAGAACCTAGCATTCAGAACACCTAAGTTTATGGGGGACACCTGAATAAAACCACCAGATTCTGCCCCTGGCCCCGTAAACTGATGATTATCATGATGTAAAATACAGTGCATTCAGTTCAACTTTAAAAGTCCCCATAATTTTTAATCAATCCCAATAATGTTCATACATTCCCCATAGTCCAACAAAGTCTTTTAACTGAGCCATAATACCAAAAATAACCTCAAAATACCCATAATGGCACAGAATAAACATTCTTACTGCAGAAGATGGCATTGGACATAGCAAAGAAACATTCAGCCAATACAAGGTTTAAAACAACCAGGGCAAACACCAAACTCTGTAGCTTCAAATCCAACATTTCTAGTCAGTGACAAATATCCACATCTGATAATTCTGACCAGCAACAAGTCTCTGGCATTCCAATTCTGCCTCTCCAGCTAGGCTATCCACAGTCCTGGGAAACTGCATTGGGGCTGGTAGCATTCCTTAGCAGCCATCTTGTGGTCCCACATCTCCACTGGGTCTCCACTGCAACCCATGGTTCATCCTCATGGCCCTGTGGGGTCTCCATGCAGGCATCCAGCAAACCTGCTTCACACTGCCCATGGTCATTTCCAAAACACAAGACCATGTTGCAAACTCAATGATCCTCTCTTTCCTGCATTTCTTATGCTCCATAATACCAGGTAGGGTGCCATTTTGTTAATCCAGGGAGGAATAAAGCCAACTTTGAAGAATAGGGCACTCTTTGAGTATTCAGGCCCCTTCAAAAGAGTTTGCCCTAGTACAGGTCAGCTGGCCCAATCTCAAAGGTTGTAATCTCTCAATTGCAGCTGAACGGGCAGTAATTCACCCAAAGATATTTCTTTCTGTGCCATAACCCTCTGTTTACACCAGTTCATTTCTACGCAGAGCAACCCTGCACAACTTCTCAGAACACAGGCATAACAGCAAGCTTTTCACACAAACTGCTAGCCCAGTCCAGGCAAAGCTCTTTTTCACTTTCATAAGCCAAACCTCACAGTCCATAGCGCTTACTGCATTCAGGTCTTTCAACTCTGACCAGAAGAGTCCAGCAGGCTGTACTTACAGCACTGAAAGGTGTCTCTCTTAGGCCAAGGTTTCAAGTCCTTCCAATTTTCTCTTGAAAATCAGCTCCAAAAGGCCAAAGCCACACATTCAGGTGTCTAGCAGCAATCCCACTCCTTGGTACCATTTTACTGTTGCAGTCAGGCTCACATTGCTGATAGAAATCACCCAACCAAGACCAGCTGCTGGGAAAAAGAGGTTTATTTTGGCTTACAGGCTCAAGAGGAAGCTCCATGATGGCAGGGGAAAACGATGGCATGAGTAGAGGGTAGACATCACCCCCTGGCCAACATAAGGTGAACAATAGCAAAAGGAAAGTGTGCCAAACACTGGCATGGGGAAACTGGCTATAACACCCATAAGCCCGCCCCAACAATACACTGTCTCCAGAAGGCATTAATTCCCAAATCTCCATCAGCTGGGAACCTAGCATTCAGAACAGCTAAGTTCAGGAGACACCTGAATCAAACCACCACAGCTGCCATGTTCATGAATTGCAGTTTAACCAACCAGTGTATGAATATGTTATGCTCACAAGTCTCTTGTTTCCTTCTAAGTTTGGGAGTAGTTCATTTCCCATGCAACATGCATGGGTACCTTCTGTGTGCCAACTATCCATGCAGCTCTAAGGGAGCAGCAAAGAAGGCAAGCCAGGACAGTGAAGTGAACAAAACACTTTCAGAAATGATCATATAGACCACTAAATAGAATGGTGCCTATAGTGGGCGCTCTTCCAAATAGTGTGGGTCAGGAAGGCCAGGCTATTGTAAGGAAATGATATCTGGAAACCTAAGGTAGTAGTAATAATGGCATCTTAAAAGACACAAAAGACACAGGATGAAAGCCAGTGTGATTGGATATAGTGAGCAAAGGGAGAAGTGGCCATGAGATCAGAGAGGTAGAAAAAGACCAGTCATACATACTCCATGTGTCTTGGGAGAGATTAAGAATTTCACTCTGGGATCTCAGTTAAGTTTAAGCTGGGGAATAGTAAATTTCCACATGCACTTAAAAAGATCCCTCTTAGCGCTGGGCATGGTGGCACACGCCTTTAATCCCAGCACTTGGGAGGCAGAGGTAGGAGGATCACCATGAGTTCGAGGCCACCCTGAAACTACGTAGTGAATTCCAGGTCAGCCTGGGCTAGAGTGAGACCCTACCTTGAAAAAAAGAAAAAAAAAAAAAGATCACTCTTAAAAATGACTAGTGTGGGAGCTGGAGAGATGGCTTAGTGGTTAAGGTGCTTGCCTGCAGAGCAAAAGAATCCAGGTATGATTCCCCAAGACTCACATCAGCCATGGCGACACACGATGTGGCACATTGTGGTGCGCCCATTCTCATGCGCTCTCTTGCTCTCAGTCTCATTCTCACTCTTTCTCTCTCTCAAATAATAATAATAGTAATAATAATAAAAATATTTTTAAAAAAATGACTAGTGTGGAGAACTGATTGTAGGTGCCAAGGGAACCTGAGTGTGGAGGGTATTGCTGTTGTGCAGGCCAAGGTGACTGGCTAAGACTCAGAAGCAGTGAGAAGAGTGTTTCCACCTACTGAGTGCTTACTTGGTTAGATGGACTTAACTACCCTGAATGGCATATAGAATATTAGGCATTGTGTGGGAGCTAGAAGTGAGGGAGGAAAGGGAGAAACTTTTCTTTTAATTTGAGAAAGGGAGAGAAGGGGAGCACCAGGGCCTCTAGTCACTGCAAACAAACCCTCTAGACACATGCACTCCTTTGAGCATCTGGCTTACGTGGGTACTGGGGAATTGAACCCAGGTCCTTAGGCTTCACAGACCAGCACCTTAACTGCTGAGCTATTTCTCCAGCCTGAGAAATGTTTTTGATGTTAAGTGGGTGGTTGATGTTACAGATTACTGAGCTGGAGATTAGAGAGACTTGATGAAGGAAATGAGTTTTGTTTGAGCCATGTTAAGTTTAAGATAGCTAATATGTATCCCAAGGAGTGATAGCAGATAGACCGTTGAGTAAATATTCGTCTAAATCTCAGATAGTTTTAATTGTTTTAAAATATTTTGTTTTTTATTTGAGGGAGAGAGAAAGAATGGACACACCAGGACCTCCAGCCACTGTAAACAAACTCCAGATACATGTACCTCCTTGCGTATCTGGCTTATGTGGGTCCTGAGGAATTGAACCTGGTTCTTTAGGCTTCACAGGCAAATGCATTAACTACTAAGCCACCTCTCCAGCTCAGAGAGTCTTAATTCTTGACTTGTAAATTTGGGGGTTATCACCATACACATAATGTTTATTTGCTGTTGTGTGTGAGTTTCCAAGACTACTCGCAGGTGGATGAGTGCCTAAGCGGATTCACTGCTGTGATTTCTTATAGCCAGAGGACGCCAAGCAGAACCAGCAAAGGGGAAAGGTGCATGGGCTAGGCGTAAGCGTTCAAGGGTCCCCTCCCAGTGGAGTCAGTTGTTATTAACTTCTCCAGCCCTGAATTGTGACAGCACGTGTAAAGTGCAAACCAATAGTGAAGCTCGCTAGAGAATTGGGACCCAAAGTTTTCAGTTGGAGTTGGTCATGGAGGGTACCCTCTGCCATATTCCAGGTTCTCAGAAAGTAAGCAGCTGTTCATTTAGAACCATGTGTTTGCACAGTTTAGATACAGTAAGCTATTCTGCTCACTAGAAATAGTGAAACATTCCTGAAATCCAAATTTCCTAGATGTTTTGGTATTAGTTTTCAATGCCATAAGAAAACACCAGAGATAATAACTCAGGGAGGGGAAAATTATTTTGGCTCATGGTTTTAAAAGGATTCAATTCATGCCAGCTGGTTCCATTCCATTTAGGCTGCAGGAAGGGAGAAAATTGTGGCAGAAAGCATGTGCTAGAGCTGAGCTGCTCATCTTGTAAGCTAGGAAGGAGAAAGGAGAGTAGAAAGGACCCTTCTGAGGCACACCCCCAGTAACCCACTTCCTCCACCCAGTCCCCCCCCACCCGCCTAAGAGCCCACACAGCTGTGAATTCAGGAGTGCGTTAATCCACTAGTGAGGTTAGCACCCTCGTTTATGCATGTCTCCATAGCATCACTGACTGGGAACAAAGCCTTTAATATTTGAGCATTTGTGGGGCCATGTTATGCCCTAACCATAACAAATACCGGGGACCAACTTGTTAGCAGGCCTTCCTAAGGTAGTAGCCTCCAGTATTCTATGTTACCTCTTTTGGAGCAATCACAAAGGAATATTTCTGCTTTAATTTTCATGAGGTGCTGTTGGACGTACTGAGCATTCTTAGAAAAAGTTCCTGCCATACTGTTCTTACAGGTCCATAGACCTGCTGTGTATGGAATAAGACAAATACAGAAATTACAGTGGTTATATCAGGGAAAGGCCACAGAACTATAGAGAAGAGAGTCCTTAAGGCTTGCATGACAACACCTTAGGTGTCCGACTGACACCTAAATAGCTTGATTTTGTGTGTATGTGTGTGTGTTACACACTTTTTACTTTTATGATCAGTTTTGACACCTATTAAAAAGGGAAAGTGAACAATGTTGTATTTATAATTGAAATTAAAATACATATAAGGGCTGCAAAGAAGGCTTAGCTGCTGAGGTGCTTGCCTACCAAGGCTAATCAGCCGAGTTCAGTTTCCCAGTACCCACCTAAACTGGATGCACAATGGCGCATGCATCTGGAGCTCATTTGCAGCAGTTCAGGCCCTGGCGTATCCATTCTCTGTTTGTCTCTCTTCCTTCTATCTCACTGCTTGCAAATAAATTAAAAAATATATTTAAAAAATACATATGAAGTATTCAACATTTTAGTTGTGTAGGTAGTTATTTCTTCCATGTGTCCACCATTGATGCCAAATATTTAAAATTTTTTTCACCATATATATGTGTGTATGTGTGTGTGTGTGTGTGTGTGTGCACACATATACTTTGTTGACAGCTTCCATAAGTATAGATAATAAAACCATGGTTATTTATTTAGTTGGGTTTTTTTTGTTCTGTTTTTCGAGGTAGGATCTCACTCTAGCCCAAGCTGACCTGGAATTTGTTCTGTAATTTGAGGGTGGCCTTGAACTCAAGGCAGTCATCCTACCTCTGTCTCCTGAGTGCTGGGATTAAAGGTGTGTGCCACAACACCCAGTTTTCTGTTTTTGAGCCGGGATATCATGTATCCCAGACTGGCCTTGAACTTGCTGTGTATCTGGGGATGACCTTGGACTGTTGATCCTCCTGTGTGGGGATTAGTGGCACGGACCACTATGCCTGGTTCATGCAGTGCTGGTGATTGGCCCAGGGCCTCATGTATGCTCTGCAGGCCTTCTTCCCATGCACCTCCATCCTCAGGATTTCTCAGCTTTTGTGAGTGGACCTTGAAGAGGAGCTCCCTTTTATTGAATTGCTCTGTTGCTTGAGTTGCATTTGATCTAGGTGACTTTTCGTTCACTGGAAATACTTCTTTCAAAATTTCACCAGTGAAAAGATTTGTAGACAATTTTACCTGTAACTTTGAATATGTCTAGCAAAGCCTTAATTTACTGTTGTGCTCAAGGAAATCACCTGTCCTGGTTTGTGCATTTGGTTTCTAAGAGTACCCTTTTTGGCTTCAGACTTTAGTAGCAGAATCCTTTGGCAATGTTTTGTGGTTCTGAGGATTGGGCATCAGTTTCCACTGTCTAGTAATGTGGCTAAAATGCAAAACCAGTCTTAGTCTTCTTAATATTTATTTATTTACTTGCAAGCAGAGAGAAAGATAGGAGGAGGGAGGGAGGGAGGGAGGGAGGGAGGGAGGGAGGGAGGGAGGGAGGGAGGAGAGAGAGAGAGAGAGAGAGAGAGAGAGAGAGAGAGAGAGAGAGAAGGGTAGGAGGGAGAGAATTGGTATGCCAGGGCCTCTAGCCTCTGTAAACAAGCTCCAGATGCATGCATCACTTTGTGCATCTGGCTTTATATGGGTACTAGGGAATTGAACCTAGGCTGTCAAGCTTTGCAAGTAAGTGCCTTCACTGCTGAGCCATCTCTCCAGTCCCAATCTTTGTTTTAATTGAGTCCCAGATATCCTTAGCATTGGTGGATGGACATTGGCCCCTCCTTAAGTAAATCCTTGATAAAAAAAAAAAAAAGTGCAATGATGGGTCCGTCTTTCTTAAAATTCTTTTTATTTTTATTTATTTATTTGAGAGCAAGAGAGAGAGAGAATGGGTGCACCAGGGCCTCCAGCCACTGCAAATGAACCCCAGACGCATGAGCCACCTTTGCATCTGGCTAACGTGGGTCCTGGGGAATCAAACCTCAGTCCTTTGGCTTTGCAGGCAAGCGCCTTAACTGCTAAGCCATCCCTTCAGCCCCGGGTCTTTTTTTAAATTTATTTTTATTTAATTAGTTAATTTGAGAAAGAGACAGACAGAGAGAATGGGTGCACCAGGTCCTCTAGCCACTGCAAACAAATTCCAGATGCATTCAGTACCTTGTGCATCTTGCTTTACGTGAGTACTAGGGAATCAAACCTTGGTCCTTTGTAGACAAGTACCTTAACTGCTAAGCCATTTTTACAACCCCCTCTATTTAAGTAGATAGGAAACAGATTTTATGTTAAAAGAACCAACCAGTTAATTAATTGTGACTTGGTTATTTTAGTTATAGTAGTAGTATTTTTCTAAATCATAGATTTGACCACATAAAGACTTCTGGTTGCCTGTGGTCCACATGCTTAACAGGGCATCCAGGGCCTCACTAATCCACTCCACCTTGTCCAGGCTCAGCTGCCATTTCCAGTCATATTGGAGCTGCTTGGATTGCAGTTTCCTTTTTACTTTTCCTTGTTCCATTTATCATTCCATTTCACGCAGAGGCAATAGTGTGTGTAAAGCCTCAGACACAGGAAGCAGTCAATTCTGAGGAGGAAGTGTGTTGGTTGAGTTACTAGAATGTGAGGCCCCAGGTGGGTCATGGAATAGAGATACAAGAACTGAGCTGAGGCTGTGGGTCAGGCCCTACAGGTAGGCCCTGTGCCTCATACTGTGTATTCTAAGCCTAATATTCAAGAGCCTTCGTTGATGGAGCTGCTGAGTGCTTACATTCTGACGTGAATGACTTCATTGCAGAAAGGTTGGAATAAAAGTATGGCAGTATAAAATTCAAAAAAGATCCGGGCATGGTGGTGTACACCTTTAATCCCAGCACTCAGGAGGCAGAGGTAGGAGGATCGATATTGAGTTCAAGGTCACTCTAAGACTACATAGTGAATTCCAGGTCAGCCTACAATGAGGTCTACCTTGAAAAACCAAAATAAATAAATAAAATTCAAAAAGGTTCAAACTGATTACAATTCAACAAATAATTCGTGTACTTCCCAGGGCATCTAGTGGTAGGGAAAAAGACAAATGTCTACCTTTGAGGAAATTACATTCATATGAAAAGCTAGTAAAGTATAAGCTAGTAAACTATATAACACGAGAGAGGATGGGTTGTAAGAAGAAAAATGAAGAAGAAGCAGGCTGTATAATTATCAGTATGGAGGTAAGGGAAGGACACTGAAAAGAAAGGGTGGAAATAGCCTCTGGCCTGCAGGAGGAGAGGCCATGGGGACAAAGTTGACATCAAGTCCTAAGGCAGTAAAGAAAGAGTGTGTAGGATGTGAAGTGTGTTGAAAAGCCTTGAGTACTTTGTAAGGACTTTCACTGTTATTCCGAGGAGGATGGGAAGAAGTGTGATGTGCTGTCACACAGTAGCGAGAATTACATTATTAAAAGTTGAGAGTTAGGTTGTAGGAGGACAAGACTGGAAGCAGAGAGAGCAGTAATAACACTCTAAAGTAGCCCACTCAAAAGACAGTCATGGCTTGGACCGGGTTGGCAGCAGAGGAAGAAAGGAGTGAGATAATTTATTTCTGCAAATACACACACACACACACACACACACACACACACAAATACATATACACACATATATTTAATTTTAAATAAACTAGATTATTTAATTCAGCAGTAGAAGCATTAAAATAATGCATTCTGCATATATTTTGGAGGTAGAGTGAAAGTGCCCTAGAACAAATACCAGATAATTTGCTCTTTTCTGATCTCTGTACACATAGCAGAAGCATTTCCTATTTTTTCTAACTCTTACCTCTGACTTGAAAAATAAGACGTCTGATGAAAGAATTAACTTGTACATTTGCTGATTTAGTCCTTTGGTCCAAGGTAAATAAAAATTTGCTACTAATAATTCATAAGTAATAGAATCTGATGAGGCCAGGCTCCCCTTGATTGTTAGCATGAGCTCTGCAACAGTGCTGTCAGAGTTGCGAGTGGCCGGAACTCTATCTTAGTTGAATTTTTGGTATAGTTTCTTCTTAATGGTCCTATTGACGACTTTTGACTTTGGTCCTAAGATGTCGAGGTCTCCCTTTAAAATATTTTTCTATTTATTTGTGAATAGAAAGACGAGTGTAATGGGGCCTCTGCCACTAATAACAAACTCCAGACACATTACCACTTTGTGTCTGGCTTTACATGGGTATTGGGGAATTGAAACTGGGCAAGCAGGCTTTGCAAATAAGTGCCTTTAATCACTGAGTTACCTTGCCAGCTCTCCCCATATTTTTTTTTAATTTTATTTATTTATTTATTTATTTATTTATTTATTTATTTATTTATTTATTTATTTGAGAGTGACAGACACAGAGAGAAAGACAGAGGGAGAGAGAGAGAATGGGCGCACCAGGGCTTCCAGCCTCTGCAAACGAACTCCAGACGCGTGCGCCCCTTGTGCATCTGGCTAACGTGGGACCTGGGGAACGGAGCCTCGAACCGTGGTCCTTAGGCTTCACAGGCAAGCGCTTAACCGCTAAGCCATCTCTCCAGCCCTCTCCCCATATTTTTGAAGGAAGGTTTCGTACATCCCTGACTAGCCTCAAACTCCCTGTGAAGCCAAGGTGACCGTGATCTTACTCTGTTTCCACCTTTTGAGAGCTGAGAGTACAGGTGTGCACCACTAAGCCAGAACTATGTGATGTTGGGGATCAAACCCAGGGAGCTTCATGAAGCATGCTAGGCCAGCACTCTTACAACTGAGCTACATCTCTCTGAAGGTACTCAGTGTGAGGCATTGGCTTCCGCATAGCCTTACTAAGTAGAGTAGTTCAAAGGAGTAGAGCACGTAGCAAGGTTCTTTTCAGAGTGTCTCCCCTTTCCTCTTCTTGCCATCCGACATAATACAATATGGAGGTCAACACTGCATGTCCATTATATTCGGTTTCTAGACTGTAACGTGTCAGGGAAAAAAAACGAACAGCTAACTTCTTTCAGATATAAATTACCAAGAACTGAGTTGTTTCAGTGTGTTCCAAGATTATTAGCTAGACACCTCTGTGCGAACATGGAACTCAAACTAAGCCGAGTGTCAAAATCATGACAAAGTTGTTAAAGCTGAGATCATTCTGGGCACATGTGTTTATGGTTGTATTTATGTGTGTTGAGGTATTGCTGTGTAGTGAATTTACCTCCTATTTTAAACATTTGTTCATTTTTATTACTGGTTTTTTAAAAAAAATCTTGGCTTATTTAAATTTCCAGTAGATAATCTGGTATTATGTGTAAATTAATGTCTTCTGAAAAAACAAGTTGTCACAATTGATATGATGAAGTTTTTATTATTCTCTGTGTGTAAAATTCAACCTTTGGCTTTTGTCCCTTCTTTCCCCATCTTTTAAAGGTGGGGGGGATTTCTTGTATGATGTGACCCGTCTCCTGTCCATACAGGAGGAATATAGCTCCTGGTCAGGATTTGGTTATGCAAGTAACACAAGATGCATCTTACTCTCCTTTCTGTTTTTAAGTAAGTAGATCTGTCCTAATCAAAAACAAAGTCTTAAGCTTATATATATCTTTTCGTCTTTTCTGGGCAGAGAGGCAGATGAAGGCTGTAAAAAGCCTTTAGAAAGATTGCTGAACATCTGGCAAGAACGAAGTGTGTATGGCGGCGAGTTCATACAACAGCTGAAGCTGTCTATGGAGGACTCCAAGAGCCCTCCCCCCAAAGGTAGAACCATCACCACATGTTTACAGCTCTTGGTCTTTGCCTACTTTCCAATCAGATATGAGCAGCTGCAGTGGGGGTTGCTGTGAGCCACCAGCGACTTTCTGACTCTTCAGAGCGCGGTGATCATGAATGATGTGAGAACTTGCGCAGTGCTCGCTGCCCGCAGGCCTGGCTCTAGTGCTCATGCCGCCGTCCTCTTCCCACTTCCGCACATTCTCCTGGGCCCTCTTCCGTCTTTCAGAGGCTCCTCACGCAGGAGAGAACAGCAACAAAGTGCTTTAGAATTGTGACGAGGCAGACTTGTCCTGGCCCTACCACTAACCACTACAGTCCCTTAGCCTTGTGAAACAAACTTGGCTTCACTATTAGATGTGGTTTTATAACATAATACTAGGATTGTCATCTTGTCTAGAATTGAGCCCAGGGTATCCTTGGGCAGTATTTATATTTGAATTGTAAAGTTCTCCTTAAGCTTATACTGTTTCTTTTTTCTCTAGAGTAAGATCAAACATTTGACTATTTGGCTCTGGTTAATCATGGTTTAATTCTAGTTGCCATGATCTGACTCCATACATACTCATTGCCTGGAGATTAAGTCCAAGTACTAACTATATTGAGGGCCATTGCTAATCAGAACTAGCCCACATTTCTAGATTCTTCTCTTAGCCGTTCCCTCACATATACCCACACTGAGTTGTCTCGCTTCTCTTGGGGATGTAGTGCTGGTGTCCCTTGCTCCGCACCGTGTGGACCTCTGCCTGGAGGTGCTCCCGCCCCTTTCCCTGTGGGAATGCATCCTCCAATGCTACTCTGGCTCTGGTGACTTCCTCTTTTTTTTTTTTTTTGGTAAAAAAAATTATGAGCTATGAGCTTTCTTTTAGGGAGCATTGGGATTTAGGGTGAAGGCTAGTTGGAAGACTCAAGCCAGAAAGTAATTCTCCCCCTTTGCTTGGCTGGCAAGGGAGAGGGGAGAATGGAGAGAATCATCTTCACATAGAGAAGTCTCCAGGGAAGTAGCTTCTGCAGTGGGAACGGACATGCACACGCGGATGGCAAAACATGAGAGCCCAGGCCATGAATGAACTGTTACCCTAGAGACTTTTGTTTTGTGTTTTAAATAGGATCTTGTCTAGCCCAGGTGACCTGGAAACCACTATGTAGTCTCAGGGTGGCCTCGAACTCATGGCGATCCTCCTACCTCTGAGTACTGGGACTAAAGGCATGTGCCACCTTCCTTTTTGATCTGTCCCACGTAGCCATTCCCTCCTTGTTCTCTAAGACTGTGTACAAGCCTGCACTATAGAACCTCCCAAGATTAGCATGGGTGACAGTAACATTCCTTCAGCAACCCTTGATTTGAATCTAGATCTAAAGTCTGCTTGCATTTTACTGTAAGCTGAAAGAGGCTTTCTGAGCAGAAGAACCTAAGTGCTTTCAGACTGGGGCAATGCTGTTTTACCAGTGCTTAGTGAATTCCTCCTAGGGTTGTCTGGTGGGAGCCTCTGCCAAGCAAACTGCTTCCTGCTGTGGATCTGGTAGTGTTGGCATTTTGTCCTTTGGAAGTACTCATTTTGTACAGTTTGAGGGAATTCTCCAGCATTCTTGCCTGTACTCTGTCTTACATTTCATTTGGTAAACAGTGCTGATTTTTAAAGCACCTTTGGGCAAGCTGGAGAGCTTTAAAAGGAGGATGCCTGAAGCTATTGTTAGAATGTCAATTCAAGCATTTGCTGGGTGCTGTAGGAGAGAGGAATGAGAAATGATTCTGTACTCAGGGAGCAGTCAGATATATGGGGAAATGTGTGGCAGTGATGATACTGAAAATAGCTCTGTTGGGTTTGGGACCTTTTTTTTTTTTCGGTAGTCTAGATTTTAACACTAATGTGTTGGTCAAAGGTGGTTTTTCTTTCTCCATTCTTTGTGTGTGTGTGAGTGTGCATGTGTGTAGGTCCTCAAGAACTCTGCTTTCTTTGCGACGAGGTCTCATTAGCCTAGAACTCACTTTTGTAGGCTAAACTGGCTGACCCGTGAGCTCCAAAGTTTCTCCCCAGTGCTGAGATTACAAACGTGTGCCACCACACCTGAATTTTTATGTGGTTTCCAGTATGTGTGGTCTCAGCCAGCTCTCTGTTTTGTCTGGACTTGAAATATCAGTAGTTTACTACAGTCATTTCAAAATATGGATCACTTCTTCAGAAGTTTATTTCCAAAATTGAATAGTTTTTCATATTGCAGCTTAGATTCATGGGTAATAAATTGTCTTCAGGCAACTTCCTAGAGTTTACCTTTCAATAAAAGCTTTTCTTTGAAACTTTGACAGTCCTTGTAACATTTTTGAACGTGTATGAGCTTGCTTTTAGGACTGGATTTCTTGAGCCTCATGGACCCTGTGTGTCACCCAGTGCAAGACTCGGGTGTTCTCAAGTTGTTTTTGTGTTCTTGGGAGTAGTACAACTTCTGCTTGGCTGGGTAGACTTTATTATTTATTTGAATTGCACATGAATCATGGTGTCATGCAGTCCTGGATGGAGTTTTAAAGGAGTGGTAGACACAGAGGAGCCAGCATTTACTGAGCACCTGTTGTCTACTAGCTTTTCTGCTGCCTACTTTTTATGGTAATTTAATTTTTTAAAATTTTATTTATTTATTTATTTGAGAGCAAGAGAGAGAAAGAGCAGGGTGAGAGAGAATGGGCACGCCAGGGCTTCCAGCCATTGCAAATGAACTCCAGACACGTGCGCCCCCTTGTGCATCAGGCTAACATGGGTCCTGGGGAATAGAGCCTCAAACCGAGGTCCTTAGGCTTCACAGGCAAGCGCTTAACCGCTAAGCCATCTCTCCAGCCCGGTAATTTAATTTTTAAAAAATATTTTATTTTTATTTGACAGAGAAAGAGGGAGAGAGAGGGAGAGAATGGGTGCATCAGGGCCTCCAGCCACTGCAAATGAACTCCAGATGCATGCTCCCCCTTCTGCAACTGGTTAACATGGGTCCTGGGGAATTGAACCTGGGTCCTTTAGCCTTGCAGGCAAATGCCGTAACCGCTAAGCTGTCCCTCCAGCCCTTATTTAAAATTTTTACAGTTTCTCTGCTAACTATTATTTTTATATTTCAGGTGAGAATATTAAGGCCCAAAGGGCTATAGTAATTTTGTTCAAGGCAATATAATTGATAAGTGATGTGCTCAGACCCAGGTTTATGTGCCTTTAAGGCTGATCATCTTCTCATACTTTCTTCCTGAAAGCACATGCTCACTAGACTTGACTATCTGTGATTTCATGAGCAGGTTATGCGACTTGCTTGGACCACGGTCTAGTTAGGTTTTCAGCCCGCAGACTATGAATCCCAGACACTATCACTTCACAGCTATTTGATGCTACTCAGGCTTTGATCTCTTAGAGCCCCAATTCCTCCTGTCCAATATAGCAACTAGTAGTAACATCAAATAAAGTTTACTTGAGAATTGCTTGAAATAATGCAGGGTAAGATATCCATGCAGTGATGTTAGGGTTTTTATTTGCACCCCTTAGTTCTAGTAGCTAATATTCTGAGTTTGTCTGCATGAACCAGAAGATGTTCAGTATTTTCAGTCCCCTGGGTTTTGTGCAAGGCTGGAAAGTGTGGTCATTAAGAACCCAGCTTCCCCTAGCTCCAGTAAGGACTTGGTCATTCAGTTCAATGGAATGATGAGGGGAAAGTGCTTGTTGAACTTTGTCTCAAGCGTTAGCCCTTTAACTTGTTGAGGGCCCCTTTCCCACAACTAAACATAACTTGCTTTTTGAAATTTTCCTTGAATGGGTATCTTATGTTCACTGGGTAAAGTACTTGCTGCACATGTATGAACAGCCCAAATTCAGATCCCCAAAACCCGTGCAAAGCCAAATGCAGTACTGCACATCTGTAATCCCAGCAAGTTTATGGTGAGTTAAGATGTGAAGACAGGGCCAGCTAGTCTGCCCTATGTAGCAGTGAACAACAAAGAGACCCTGCTTCAAATAAGGTGGAATGTGAAGTCCTGTAGTCTGCGCATGCACACACACACACACATCACACACTGTAGCATGTGTGTGTCCTCCCCCACCACACAATTTATGTTTGAGCATAGTAGCCCAAGCTAACCTATAAGTGTAGCCCAGGCTAGCTTTAGACTCATGGCAGTTCTCCTGTATCAGACTCCCAAGTGCTAGGATTAAAAGTGTGAGCCACCATGCCCAACTTTTAAAAGCTTTTATTGACAATTTGAACACATGTACATAATGTATTTTAATCTTGATCCTCTCCCATTACTTTTTCTCGTCTCCCTTCCCCTTCTTCTTTCCACTTGGCTCTACTTTTGGTGTCCTTGGTCATTAATGGTATGTTGACAGGCCCAGTATGTGCAGGTGAAAACAGCTGCTGGGCGTTCATGATGCAGTGTTCACTTCTTGTCTAGATAATAACTTTCCAAAGCACTTCTCCCCATTCTCTTGTTCTTATATTCTTTTGTCCCCTCTCCTGTAGTATTCCCTGTGTGTTGGAGGGTGATGTAGCTGTCTCAGCATCAAGCACTCAAGCAGATAGTTCTCAGCACTTTGATGAGTTTCGAGTTTCTCAATAGTCTGTGCCATCTGAAAAAGAAGCTTCTCTGACCAGAGCTTAGAGCAGCACTAATCTGTGATCATAAGCATGAATATTTGAGGGCACTTTGATGTGCACAACAAAACCATTTAGTCAAACAACAGTAGCAGCTTCCTTCTAGAATCTATGACTAGTAATAGTAAAGGCAAGTAATGGGCTTTTGACTACATTTCAGTAACAGTCATGAACTCCCTCCTGTGCAATGGGCCTCACATCCAATCAGAGAGCAGTTGGTTTCCTTCATAATAGTCATGCCACTATTGTACTGATGAGCACATCTTACCTGGCTAGTCAGTCACATAACTCACAGGATTCACTGCCCAGCCCTTTTCACTTTATTTTGAAACAGGGTCTTGCCTCAAATTCACAGTCATTCTGTCACAGCCTCCAGAGTGCTCAGAATACAGGTGTCCCTCCACACCTGGCTCTGGAAGCTGCTTTAGTGAAAAGTTACTGAGCCTCTCTTCCTCCACTGTCCTGTCATCACTTCGCCACTGTGCTCGTGCTGCTGAGGTGGCCTTCTCCAAGCTCCTTGGATGTGTCACAGCTTCTCAAACAGTGTCAGTCCCCACAGCTAGCAGGCTCTCAGCGCCTCTGTGCCACTTAGACTCAGTTCCAGTTTTAGCTTTAGTTGTAGATTCTTTATGGCTTATGCCCAGGGAAATGTCATGTGGACTCTAACACCGAGAAACAGCATGGCGCGGCTATATGCCCACTGCCTCTGTAGGCTGCAGAACAGGTACGCGGTGACTGTCACTGACAGATTTTTACAGAAGGGCCGTAATTGATCAGGGTTTGGAGGCTGTAGTATTGGAGAAATTTTTCTTCCCATGTGCTCACAGTGAATATTTCTGATAACTGACATTTGAACCATGTTGCTGAGAGACCAGTGGCATTTAACTAAGCTAAACTATCTGTTCTTGCATAGTAGGATCACACAAAACAACTACTGCCTATTTTACTAAAATAAACAAAATATTAAGAAAAATATGATTGGTGGTATTGACTTGGCTTTCATGTCAAGCATTCTGGCCGTTTAGCATGAGGCAGAGAACAGGGGCTACGGTCTTGGTTTCAGAAGAAATTGAGAGAACAGTGTCCTAAGACAGGTGATAGAATCCTTGTGTGTAGTCATTGCATACAGTGGAAAGAACATGGGTTGTGGTGCCGGGGAGTTATTTAACCTCTCCAGGCCTTTGTCCTGTCTCCTGCAAAATGGAATACTGTATCAGAATTGTTGGGAAGATTATTACCATGCCTTGCACATACTAGGTGGCTGGTGTTTCTCTATCCTCAACCCAGATTCATCATTTAGATTTATTTCCCACAGTTGTTTGGCATTTGTTTTGTATTGTCCAATGTGATACAATAAGAATGATTTTGAATTAACACATCTATCATAATAATGTAAAAGTATACACTACAGATAATAAAAAATGTAACTTGTCAGCCTCAAAAGTAGTTAATTTTAGAATAGTAACTTAAGTAATTTCTCTCAGTAGTATCAATCATATTTCTCAGTAATGGTTATTTTATGTTAAAATTAGGTTTATTTTTAAAGGAATAGTTAAAGGATATCTGTGCTTAAAATCTTTTGACAGTTTTATTGATGAATTTCCCTCTCCTATTCATTTTCTCAAATGATCCTTAAAAAGTATAACAGGTCTCATTTTATATACAGTATGTTTTCTGTAAACCCTCATCCACATTGTCTTACTTCCTGTGTTGTCTCATGGGGTTCTTACTGTGTTATTTCTCTGGTTAACTTTCTTTTTGTTGTTGTTGTTGTTGTTGTTTTTTGGGGGGGGGGTTGAGGTAGGGTCACACTCTAGCCCAGGCTAACCTAGAATTCACTATGTAGTCTCAGGGTGGCCTCAAATTCATGGTGATCCTCCTACCTCTGCCTCCCAAGTGGTGGGATTAAAATCGTGCGCCACCACACACGGCTAACTTTCTCTTTTTAAAAGGTATGGCATGTCTAATTAAATATGATAGTTTGGTCTGTCTCACTTTTAGATACTTTTTTTTTTTTTGAAGCAAGCCCAATAGACTGGGTCCTTAGGCTTCACAGGCAAGCGCCTTAATAGCTAAGCCATCTCTCCAGCCCTTAGATACTTTTTAATAGCATTCTTTTCTGTAGAGTCAGTGAGAACAGAACATGACCTTTTTGTGTCTTCAGTAATGTAAGGAACTACAACCAGTTTGAAGTATCTAGCATAAAGGTTAACGTTAGGCCACCTCTGAAAATGAACATCCTCTTTCCTGTTTTTTTATTTTTTATTTTTAAAAATATTTTTTATTTATTTTTATTTGAGACAGAGAGGATGGGCATGCGAGGGCCTCTAGCCACTGCAACCAAACTCCAGACGCATGCACTACCTTGTGCATCTGGCTTACGTGGGACCTGGAGAATCAAACCTAGGTCCTTAGGCTTTGCAGGAAGTGCCTTACTTATAAGCCATCTCTCCAGCCCTATTTTTAATTTTTTTTGTGACCATGTAGCTACCATTTGATTCTTATGCAGGATATATAACCCAAACTTGTCGTTTTTATTTTTGCTAGTAACAGAAGAGAAGAAATCTCTAAAGCGAACCTTTCAGCAAATACAGGAAGAGGAAGATGATGACTATCCTGGAAGCTACTCTCCCCAAGATCCTTCCGCAGGACCTCTCTTGGTATGTTTGACCCTGAGAGTAGGGTAGTGTGGCTCCAAATGACCTCTAGTTGAAGATTGTGGCCACAAGGTGGCGCTGGTGACTTGTAGTGTGGATGGTCAGAAGGCAGCTGTAGGGGCAGGATGCAAGGGTCCGCCCAGGGAAGCTTGCCGACAGAGCTTCGCTCTGCCTTTCATGCCACTGCTGTACTGGGTTTATATCTTATCAGTACTTGGACTCAGTTTTTCTTCTCCTTGAATTTAAAAATATTTTATTTGTTTTTGTTTTTTGTTCTTTTGAGGTATATCTATTTTAAAGACACTATTTTTTATGCATGCATTGTGTTTCTAGGTGTGTATATGCATGCATGTGAAGGCTTGAGATTAACTTTGGGTGTCATTCTCAGGAACACCTCTTACACCCCCTTCTTTTGGAGCAGGGTCTCCTTTTGGCCTAGAGTTTACCAGTTAAGCTATACTTGACTGGTCATTGAACCTCAGAGATCCTTTTGCCCTTTTCTCCCCAGCCCTGGTATTCCAGGTTTACACCAGTATGCTTAGCATTTTTGTGTGGGTACTAAGATTGAGCTCAGGTTGTCATGCTGGTGAGGCAAGCACATTACCAACTGAGCTATCTCCCAGCCCCACAAAGGCATTGTAAAGCCTTTTGCCGTGGCTTGTTGCCAATAGCATGCTTGTTCTATAAGTAAATGACTCATTAATATCTAAGGACATTTCTGTTACAACCAATAGTAAATTTGTTACACTATAGCCTTGATTATAAATTTTATAACTGGAGTTAGTCTTTAACTGTTTGTATTACTGGGGCCCTTATGAAACAATTTGTTTTATCTGTTCACTAAGGTCAAAGAAAATGAGACTCAAGAAGACAGATTAAGTAGTGCTTAAGTAACTTGCCTGGTTCCTTAATTTGAATTCAGGTCTGTCTGATTACAGAAACCATGGTTTTTTGAGATAGGGTCTCACTGTAGCCCAGGCTGACCTGGAATTCACTATGGAGTCTCAGGGTGGCCTCGAACTCACAGTGATCCTCCTACCTCTGCCTTCCGAGTGCTGGGATTAAAGGCGTGTGCCACCACGCCTGGCCCATGTCTTTTTTTAAAATATAGTCCGGGCTGACCTTTAATTTGAGATGTCAAAGGGCTTTGTAGTAGAAGACTGTCTCAAACAAAACAAACAGAAAAAATCATACAGGCACATGCCACCATACCCAGTTGCCCATGTCCTTTTCTGGGTCAGGCTGCCTCTTATGTCACATGAATATGTTCAGTACAGGTGAATAGGCATGTCTGAGTTGTGTTATGTTAACATAATGGATTGCACTGGGGATTAAATAACAATGTTAGGGCATATATCTTTATATTTAAAGACTTTTGGAAGGGAAAGAACTTGGGTTGTCGACTTTCAGGATAACCTAACCACCACCTACAGAGCCAGCTGCTCCTGGGTTTTTATGCCTGGCCAGCCTGTCAGCATTTTCTATTTTCTGATGATTTAATAAAGCCCTTATTTATGTATTTAAGAGAGAGGAGAAGGTGTGAGAGAGAGAGAGAGGAAGAGGCAGATAGAGAATGGGAATGCCAGGCCCTCCAGCCACTGCAGACAAACTTCAGACACATGTGCCACCTTTTGCATCTGGCTTATGTGGGTACTGGGGAATTGAACCTGGGTCCTTTGGCTTTTCAGGCAAGTGCCTTAACTGCTAAACCATCTCTCCAGCCCCAATAAAGCCCTTTTGATAGGTGCAAAATTTGCCTTCTCAGTTTGTTTTTCTTGTTTTTTTTCCTTAATGAGTTTGATGCATGTAATTTTGACATTGACACTTTGTAAAGCAAACTCAAAAGAATTTAATCAGCCAACACAATTGTTAAACATCTGGTGTTTGTATCCCTTTTTCTATATTATAGACTGTTCTAGACAGGAAATAATGTTTCATTTGAAATCAATCACAGTACCAACCAGACTCCACATTCCTAAGTTGCCAGAAATATGCTCTTTAAAATTTTTTTTCTTAAAAAATGCCATTCATGCCCTATTGTGGATTTAGAAAAATTAATTTTTTGTCCTTTGGAGCCTATATCATTGCCATCCATGGAAGTTCTTTTTCAAATGTTAGGAATGACCATCTTTAGAATTTGCCTCCACCTCTTTGAGTTCTCACTAATTTTCTTTGCCCACCCTGTCCCCATGTACTTTATGGAGCACTTGCTTATGCTTTCCTTTTACAGACCGAGGAACTAATCAAGGCTTTGCAAGATCTGGAAAATGCTGCATCAGGGGATGCTACTGTTCGACAGAAAATTGCCTCTCTGCCCCAGGAAGTGCAAGACGTGTCTCTGTTGGAGAAAATAACAGGTGAGAAGGTAGGGCATGGGTGAAAGATGGAGTGAGAAGGAGCTGTGTATATCCTTCATAGAGCATTGATCACTAGAGCGTGCTAATGTCTGCTTGGGTGCACCCCCATTTTGAGATCTGCAAGCCACACACATGGTACACAAACAAGCTCTTGTAACAGCCGGGGACTGGATAGGAGTTCTAAGAACCATTACAGAAATGCTGGCATGCCACAACCCACGGTCCTCTAAGTAAGATCTGCTGACAAGACAGCGCAAATTCTGTAGGTGGAGCCATGGAGGCAGAGAGGTCTAGATGGCAAACTCAAGACCCTTTGGCTAAAAGAAAAAAATTTATGATGGACAGATGTATGGAAGCTTGCAGGTAATGCAAGGCCAAGAATTCTAGGTATGTTGTTGGGCCCATTGTATTCATTCCTAGTTAAACAGGGGAGTTGGCAATCTTCCTACCTCTGCATAGGAAATTGAAGGAAGGAATAAACCATAAACTAATCTTTTTAAGAGTATGCTGTGGCCAGGTGTAGTGCCGCACACCTTTAATCCCAGCACAAGCAGAGGTAGGAGGATCACCACGAGTTCGAGGCCACCCTGAGGCTACATAGTGAATTCCAGGTCAGACTGAGCTAGAGTGAGACCCTACTTTGAAAAAACAAACAAACAACAACAACAACAAAAAAAAAAAACAGTATGCTCTGCCTGCCCTTTTTTTTTTAAATGTGTATATAGATGTGTCATGGTGTTCATGTGTAGTTCAGAGGACAACTTTGAGGTGCCTGGGCTCCACCTTCTTTGAGACAGGTTTTCTTTTTTTTTTTTTTATTTAATTTTATTTATTTGCACATGCATGAGAAAGAATGGGCATGTCAGGGCCTTCAGCCACTATAATTCATCAGATGAACTCCAGACACTTGAGACACTTGTGCATCTGGCCTATGTGGGTCCTGGGGATTGGGTTCTTTGGCTTTGCAGGCAAACACCCTAACCATCGCTCCATCCTTTTTTTTTTCTTTTTCAAGCCCAACAAACTGGCCTTTTTTTTTTTAAAGTGAAAGATTGAAAGGAGAGAGAGAATTGGTGCCCCAGGGCCTCCATCCATTGCAATCAAAGCATGTGTCCCCTTGTGTGCATGTGTGACCTTGTATGCTTACATCATTATATGTCTGGCTTATGTGGGATCTGGAGAGTTGAAAATGGGTCCTTGGGCTTTGCAAGCAAGCACCTTAACCACTAAACCATCTCCCCAGCCCTTTTTTCTTTTTCTTTTTTTTTTTCTCCCAGCCCTTTTTCTTGTTTTTTTTTTTTTTTGTTGTTGTTGTTTGTTTGTTTTGTTTTGAGGTAGGATTTCACTGTAGCCCGGGCTGTCCTGGTATGTACTGTATATTCTCAGGTTGGTCTTAAACTCAAAGCAGTCCTCCTACATCTGCCTCCCAACTGTTGGGATTAATAAAGGTATACATCACCATGGCCAGCAAGACTGGCCCACTGCTCTTACAGCAATCTTTTTCTTTTTTCTTATGACCATCTTTGAAAGTTGCTGAATGTGTGTATAGGAAGAGATTGAGACTGAAAAGTTAGACGTCTGGGCAGTAGATCTTGGGAACCCAAGCAAGAACAAAGCATATGTTCTTTCACTTTCCTCCAGGAACCACCATTTTTCCTCCAGCCCCTTGAGCTGGCTGCTTCTCTGGCTTCTTCCATAGCCACCGGAAGGAATTTGATACTACTCAAGAAATGCTTCCTTCAGCCAGCAGATCTGTGAGGCTCACTGTGCTGTAGGTGCCCTTGGTGTCCTAGCCAGAGTCTTCAGGAGCTAAGTGACAAGAACAAGAGGGCATAGCTTGGGGAGAGGGAATCATTGAGTGTGAGAAAGGTGGTCGGGAAAGGTCTTGCTGTTGAGGTGACTTTCAGCCAAGGTCCATAAAAATTAAGATGAGCTTTGGTGCTGTCTGGAGGCAGAGAAGACAGGTGTGCATAGTACAGAGGCCTTCAAGATCATACAAGAAGCATTTCAGCACTCACTCTGCTTTTTCAGCTCCAGAAGCTCAACCCCTTTTGGGATGACCCACAGTCTTGGTCCTTCCACTGCTTCCTGGCCCTCAAGTCTTCATGGTCTGGACTCAGCTTAGAGTTGTCCTTCCTCATATGCACATTTTCAGTGTCTTTTTTTCTATTTCCTCCTTTGCGCTACTCTGGAAAAATCTTTAAATTAATTAAATCCAACCACCTTGTTTATTCTTTTTCAATTTTTAGTTTTCTTTGCAAAGCTGTTGAATGAATCTTGTACCTTACATATTATCAGCAAGAGCCACTGAGCTGCATCGGCAGCCCAGTGCCTCATTTATTTCTTACTATCATAATCATAAGCTGTAAATTGGAAACAAATTAACATCAATGTTATGTATGTATGTGTATGATTTAAAATATTGATTTTAGGGCCAAGGACATAGCTCCTTGGTAGATCATTTCTCTGGTATGCACAAGGCCCTAGCTTAGATCCTCAGCACTTAAGGGGTGGGGTCAGCCAGGCCCAGTGGCACATATTCATCATCTTAGCACTTTGGAGGCTGATGCAGGAGAACCAAGAGCGCAAGGCCAGCCTAGACTACATAGGAAGACCCCGTCTCAACCATGGGCAGAGGATGTATGCAGCTCAGTGGTAGAACATTTGTCTACTACATTCAAGGTCTTGGATTTGCTTCCTAGCACTACCAGGAAAAAAGAAAAATAAACTAACTTAAAGATTTATTGAGCCCAGGCTTTGCATATGGTAAGTGTATGCTCTACCACTGAGCTACTGTTTCACCCCTAAAACATTGTTGTTTTATGCCTGCCTTTGGCTACTCCCTCATACTTCCTCATCTCTGTACTTTTTTTTTTTGTTTTGTTTTTTGAGGCAGGGTCTCACTCTAGCCCAGGCTGACCTGGATTCACTATGGAGTCTCAGGGTGTCCTCAAACTCACGGCGATCCTCCTACCTCTGCCCCCGAGTGCTGGGATTAAAGGCATGTGCCACCATGCCCAGCTTTTTTTTTTAATTGTATTTTATTCTTCAACTCTGTACTTTTTTTTTTTTGAGATAGAGTCTCACTCTAGCCCAGGCTGATCTAAAATTCACTGTGTAGTCTGGCTGGCCTCAAACTCATAGCAATTCTCCTATCTCTGCCTCCTCAGTGCTAGGATTAAAGGCGTACACCACCATACCCTACTGTCTCATCTCTGTACTTTTTGGTTTTTCGAGGTAGGGTCTTGCTCTAGCCTAGGCTGACCTGGAATTCACTTTGTAGTCTCAGGCTGGCCTGGAACTCACAGCAATCCTCCTATCTCTGCCTCCTGAGTGCTGGGATCAAAGGCGTACACCACCACACCTGGATTCCTCTGTACCTTAAAAAAATACTATTTATTTTTAGAGAGAGAGAGAGAGAGAGAGAATTGATGCACCAGGGCCTCAGCCACTGCAATCGAACACCAGATTCTTTTGTCACCTAGTGGGCATGTATGACCTTGCGCTTGCCTCACCTTTGTGTGTCTGGCTAAAATGTGGAATCTGGAGAGTCATTTAGACTTCACAGGCAAGTCCCTTAACTGCTAAGCCATCTCTCCAGGCCCCCTCCCTGTACTTTTTAACACAACCCTTAAATGGGGCATGCAGGCCACCTACTGCCTTCTTTCCCCCCCTCTGATCTGTTTGACTGGACCTACTCTTGTCAGCGATGCTGCTGGCCTTCTTGTTGCCATATTCAAGGTGGATTCTCTACCCTCCCCTTAACCTGACCCCAGTAGCATTTGACATACTCCCGCAAAAAAGAAAAAAAAAAAAATTCAGATCCCCAGAACCTGTGAGTGTGTTTGTCTTACATGGCAAAAGGAACTCTGTAGATACGATCAAGGTAGGATCAAGGAAAGGTTCTCTTGATCTATCCAAGTGGGGCCTCAGGTAATCACAGGATTCTTTGGAGAGGTAGGAGGGAAAGAGTCAGAGAAGCGGAGGCTGGAGAGATGTGCTTTGGCCGCAAAAGTAAGTAGTACATTTATGACATCTTGGCTGTAGAAAACTAGTCCCCATGTTCTTGTAGCTTTCCTCCTTTCTGACCATGCCTTTTCAGCACCCTTGCTGGTTGCTTTGCTTCTCCATGTCCTCCTCGTGTTGAGTACATAGCCCTCTTCTATAGCTAGTTTCACTGTTCTGTCCCCTTTCTAAGTGCCCCTTTGAACTGAAGACCCATACATACAACCTTCTGCTCAGTGTATTTAGTAGGTCTTGATAGACACTCAAAACTTGACCTGCTCCATACTAAACTTTTTTTCTAATCTTCCAAAACTCATTTATTTTGGCAAGTGGCCCCTCATTCCTGTTGATCAGGGTCAAAACCTGCACCTGATATCTTGTCATACCACCTGTACTGACATTTGGTACAAGTTGCCACCATCCTCACTAGGATTGTTGCACTACTATCCTTCCTTATTTCCCATCTCCAGACATCCATCATCCTGTTCTCAACATACTAACCAGTGTGATCCAGTTAAACAGAAATCTTCCCATGCCCAGCCTGCAACCTGGCCTCGGTGGCCTCGTGGACTTTGACCACTTCCCCCTTGCTCATTGCTTAGGCCCTCTGGGCCTTGCAGTTCCTTCCTCCTTGTAAGATCCTTCCCTTCCTTCAGGTCTGTGCCTGCCTTTTACCTCTGAAACCTATCCTGAGACCACCTTCTCCCCATTTCTTTATCTTCTGCTCTGTTTTGTCCTATAGCTCTTATTGTTAGCTGGTAAGCACAGCATTACATATAGTTTGCCTTCCTACCTGATAATACAAACTGGGAGGCAGGGAGTTTTTGTCTTCTATCCCTTGCTGTCTGAGAACCCAGTACTCAGGAAGAGCTCAGATATGTGTTAGGATAACGGTTATTGTGCACTGAGGGTTTGGAAGCCAGTTGCAATGGATTTCTTGATGGGAGGCAAGACAGCTTGAGTTTGCTGTTAGAGCTGGAGTGATAGCAGGTTGAGAGACAGCTGAAAGTTGCCTCCTGGACTGGTGGTTATGCTTCAGGAGGGAACAACAGAGGAGGTAGGGAAAATGTGAGGAGTGTTGCAGAAGTTGAGCCTTTGAATGAGTCAGCCTAGGGAGCAGGGTGTCCCTGTATCAGTGAAGGGCTGTCCTCCACAAGCTCACCTCTCTGGTACAACGGGAGGGCAGAGTCAGAGCACGGCCATAGGTAAGTCCTGAGGCAAGATCTACTTCTGAAATCACACTGCTGGCTTCATGTGACCCATTAAACCAGGTTTATTTGTGTTTTTTTTTCCAGGTTGCATTTATTTATATAAATGAGTTATTTCCCTTTCACAAGTTCTGGAGGGTGTGAACTGATTTCTAAAAATCTTTAAAAGTGCAGTTTGTGTTTCCTTGTCAGTTTTGCCACAGGTACTCCAGCGGCTTGTCAAGCAGTGACAAAGCTAAAACCAGCCTACCTTGCAGCTTGTTCACAGGCCACCCTGTTGCTCTACAGTAGGGTTAGGGGTCCTCTTTGCCCTTGACAATTCCCTCTTCAGGCCTAGCTTTGTTTGCTCTTCCACAACTGTGGCCTTGCTCCCTAGCCTAAGGAGGGAGGAGCACCCCATCTTTGACACCAGACCCAGCTTGGGAGCCCTCAGCAGTTCATCCCTGGTACTCACGGTAAAAAGGCAGATAAGAGCCAGATGACTGTTTGCCAGACAGAGAAGCTATTTTGAAATTTTATAAATCCCAGTCACCCAAAAGGATGCCAAGAGCTCTTATCTCACAGCTTGTGTCCATGAAAAAAAAACATGAAGGCCTCTGCTCTTTAGTGGAGCCTATACTGTGCCAAGTACAGGAGGAAAACTTACTCCTGGGCACCAGGCCTGCTCTGGTACGTGAACAGGCAGTCCTCCAGAGAGGTTCCAGGACCACATACTAAACTTACCCAAGAATGACTGCTTGCTCTTTTATTTACAAAAAAAAATAGATAAAGGAGTCTTAATGAAATAATACAAACAAAAGCACTTGAACTTCTCAGAGACAAGGAAAATTACTTCATGGATGACCTTAAATATCTTGCTGCTAGTTTTATGTGTAGAGCTTCTGCAGGAGTAGGTGTTGAAAAGTCTTTGCCAGAGTTCTCTCCCTGTTCAATTGCCTCTGTTCAGGTGATTCAGAGATGTCCTGTCTTGCTGACAGAATGTGAGGCTTTGGCTTTCTTGGCTGGCCAGCTCATTGTTGGTACACAGGTTCGGTCTTATTCTTAAGACTCTTTGTGATGATAAACAACTGTGACCCTCCCCCAGGAATGTTTGCAATCATACCTATGTAATTTGTATGTTGTCTCTGTTTTGGTCTCATTTGTTCTCAGACAAAGAGGCAGCTGAACGTCTTTCAAAAACAGTAGATGAAGCATGTCTGTTACTAGCAGAATACAACGGGCGCCTGGCAGCAGAATTGGAAGACCGGCGCCAGCTGGCTCGGATGCTGGTGGAGTACACCCAGAATCAAAAAGATGTTTTGTCAGAAAAGGAGAAAAAGCTAGAAGTGAGTACCTTGCAAGACAGAACCACATTGCACAAGTTTCCTTTCATGTGGCCATATTGAGTTTTTATTAATACCCAAATTAATGATTTTTTATTTTTAAAAAATCATGAGATGAGAACATTCATTAGATAACTATAATTATTTGAGCCTAGTTAAACATTGAAATCATGGGGCCGGGTGTGGTGGTGCACACCTTTAATCCCAACACTCGGGAGGCAGAGTTAGGAGGATCACCATGAGTTCAAGGCCATCCTGAGACTCCATAGTGAATTCCAGGTCAGCTTGGACTAGAGTGAGACTCTACCTCAGAAAACAAAAACAAACCAAAAGAATTGAAACCATATTTTCTTGTGTGTGTCCAGGAAGGAAATTTTGAATTGTATAAAACAGTGAGCTCTTAATAGTGCTTTGGTTAAATGTCACATTAAGAGAATTATAAATTGAGGCATAGCAAGGTCAGCAAAACCAAGGGATATGTATTTGCTTATATGTGGGAATCTTCTGAATTGCTCTGAAGTCTGTTTCTGGCATATACCCCTGCTAAGACGAGGGTGTCGCCTGCCCCCAAGCTGTAGCACTTCTAAAATCTCCCATGATGCTCAGGGAGCTGGGTTCTCAGACTGCTGAGCAGGAGCACATTTCTCCCGAGTGCAGAGCATCTGTGTAGGTGCCCTTGGGCACAGGGTTCAGAAACATTTTCTCATCAGGCACTTGTTTGTTTGGCATCTTAATTAAATGGAGGGTGGTTTCACTTCAGGGCCTTGTCCCATACTGCCAGGCTTCCTTTCTTTGAATTTACTCTTTCCTATTTGAAAGGTACATGACAGAGTGCTGGCCAGTGATTCTGGGAGGTAGATTGGGGAACCAGTTACATTTTGTCATAGTAGCTCCTTGTAAAGCCCACTCAGCTGCTGAGGGGACTCCCCTCTCCCGCCTCCACAAGGGAACCTATTCTCTGGTGCAGAGGAAAGGGGACAGCTAGCTCTGGCTCAGATGGGTGCAGTAGACATCTCACAGTCAGCTGACTAGAGAGGGGCAGTGGGCAAGGGCACTTTTTACCATATCCTTACCTGCAGTGATTAGGGAGCTGTGATAGTTAATGGCGCTGCGAACTTCAGATTTGCATCCAGCTTGAATGTGGAAGATAGGAGACGGCTGGGAACGTGGTAGGCTTGGATGTAGAGTCGGCGCTGACCAGAAGTCCTAAAGGGAGATTCACCGGTTGTTCCAGACAGCCATTTATCTGAAACGCTCATCTTTCACTGAGGAATCATTTTCAGCACTGTACCCTGGGACTAATAAAAGAGTGTAATTAATGATTCTGGTTGTAAGTCACCATGCCATCTGTTGAACTGCCCCTTGGCGACACATTAAGGGCTTTCTCTGATCTGTCAGACATTGATTATCATGAGCAGCTGCTGTTGGGTGGAACGTGGCAAACTACCATAGAGGACAGTCTTTGAAATGAAGACTGTTGGTAGAGCTGGTTAACTCTTTGTTTCGTCTTTTGCCATGCCCAGATGCACTTTCCTATCACCCAGTTTCTTGGAGAGTTATTCTAGTTTTCATAGAGTGAGTAGCTTGCTGGGTCCACAGAGGTCATCATGAGAGAAAAGAATCAGGTTGGCTGTCATGTGACTTTGTAGCCCACATTCCTGCCTATGTCTTGTGGGGTGGCGTTGGAGTCCCGGTGCTCAGTGAGCAGAGCAGGCAGCGCAGAGCACTGCAAGACAGCCTGACTCAGGGTTCCTGGCTCAGTCCATGTCACCAAGCCAGGTGAGCAGTACCACTCACTGTAAAATTAAAATGGAATGCGCTGCATTTCAAAAAGCAAATGACGAGCCCAAGAATGAAGAGTGGAGGGATGGCTTTCGCTCTACCTGTGCTTCCTAAAATGGGAACAGTCTGTTGTCCTGACCTAACAGATCTCCTCTTTTGCCACATGATAGACTGGTCTTGCTCCATCCACTCCTGCTAGTGAAGGTTAGCGCCTGATGTACATCTTCCTTCGAGCCCTCCCCACCCGTGCTGATGGGGGAGTTTATGCACTATCTCTTTCTAGACCTTTTTGCAACACAGTGAAGCCTTAACATAAATTAGAAGGCTAATTAAATCTTTTACTTATTTATTTTTATTTTTAAAGATCTATTTATTTATTTATTAGAGGGAGAGAGAGAGAATGGGTGCACCAGGGCCTCTAGCCACTGCAAACAAACTTCGGGCGCATGCTTCAACATATGCATAGATTGTATTATGTGGAACCTGGAGAATTGAACCTAGGTCTGTAGGCTTCGCAGGCATGCGCCTTAACCACTAAGCCATCTCTCCAGCCCTAGATCTTTTATTTTTAATCCTGTCGTTGCTTCAGTGTGTGAATACAGGCAGTTCATAGACTCTTCTTGGAAATGTGATTGTCGTCTTACTAGTCTTTTCTCCCCACCTCTATAATTTGTTAACGCTTGTTTGTGGGGTTTTGTTGTTGTTGTTTTGGTGTTTAGAGACAGGATCTCGCTCTAGCCCAGGCTGACCTGAAACTCATTGTATAGTCCCAGGCTGGCCTCAGACTCATAGTGATCAGCCTGCCTCTGCCTCCTGAGTGCTGGGATTAAAGGCATGGCCACCACACCTGGCTAGTTTGCATTTTTTAAAAGTATTTTCACCATTTTGGGGTGTGTGTCTGTGTGTGTGTTTATGGGTGTGTCAGTGTAGACACACACATCATTATGTGGTATGAAAGTCACAGGACAACTTACAGGTGATGGTCCTCATCTTCTACCGTGTTTAAGGCACTCCCATTGTTGTCTGTGGCTTCATTTGCTAAACTAGCTGGCCTATCAGCTTCCAAGAAACTCCTGTGTCTGCTTGGTTGCATAAGCGTACCATAGCTTCCGGCTCTTACATGTGGACGGAGGAGCTACGCTAATATGCTCAGGCTTGTTCTTGATCCACTGAGCCATCTCCCAGCCTTGTACTGTTGTTATTATTGTTGTTTGTTTTTCAATTTTTCGAGGTAGGGTCTCACTCTAGTCCAGGCTGACCTGGAACTCATTATGTAGTCTCAGGGTAGCCTCGAACTCATGGCAGTCCACCTACCTCTGTCTCCCAAGTGCTGGGATTAAAGGCGTACGCCACCATGCCCAGCTTTTGTACTCTTTTTTTTTTTTTTTTAAGTTTATACCTTTATTTTACTTAAGAAGCATTTCCCTCCCTCCCTCCCTCCCTCCCTCCCTCTTTCTCTCTCTCTCTCTCTCTGTCTCTCTCTCCCATTGAGAACTGCATGTTAGGTTTCTAGTGGCTCCTAAGCCTTGAGGTAGTGTGTGTGCTAGGTCAGAGCCTGGGATGGAGCAAGGGATGCTCTGGCTCCCAGAAAGAAATTGTTTCAAGGAAATCACATTCTGATATAAACAGCATAGGTAAACACAAAACCAAACTGATTATATATAATGGGGATTAAGACAGTTGACAATCCTGCTTATGCTTTAAGAATCCAAACTTCCTGTAAGGCAATAAAGCTTTTTTTGTAAAAGGAATTAGCAACTGAAGGAGAGTAGTCTGTTTATAAAAGGGGAGCAGCCAGACTGGCCCAGACAGGTGTGTGAAGAAAGACAAAAGCAGGCCATGGAGGCTGTAGTGGGAAACCGGGGTCTCTTGTCTTTAGGGGCTGCTTGTGTATCCATGGAGTCACTGGCCTGTGCCTGTCCTTTGATGAACAAATGTTCAAAAATGAACAAGATGTGCAGCTCAGGAGGAGAGTTTCCCTGCCATACCAAATGCTTCCTCTGCTCCAAGAGCTTCACACCAGCAGAGAGGTGCTGCAGCCTGCAGGGATCGTGTTAAGGGAGTCTGAGAAAGGCTATATAATAAAGGAGTATTCTAGCTCATTGTGCCTAAATTGAAAGAGATCAAGGAAAAATGCTGATAGTAACATTAATTTGATTAGATGCTCATTAAAAGAGTAAGCAGATTATCAGATACATGGCTCTTCTGAAAGCCACCTGCCCCAGCCAGCCTCTCAAAGTCTTTTAGACACCCGTGCTCTTTGTTCACACAGTGCCAGGAACATATTTGTTCTCCAGAAAATATTTGTTCTGTGACTGAAATTCCTTACTTGTTGTAACCTTTTCCTATAAAGAAACCGTTACATTTAGATTTCATTAAGCAGTTTAACAGATTTGATTTAATTGCTGCTTGTAAAGGATATGTTAATAAAGGTAACTACTGGATAAAAACTCCTATGGGTCTTTCCCCTTTATGCTACTTTCCTTTAAGTAGAGTATGGTTCATTTTGAGACGATAACCTTTTTAAAAAACATTTTCTTATGTTTCTGGGTGTTGTGGTTGAATTTGGCAAACTTACCACATGTCCCCTAAACTCTTAAGCAAGGTTAGAGGAAAAGCTGCTAAAAGTCTGCAGTGCTCTTGTCATGAGCATGAGAAAATCTCGAAATGAGAAAGAAAGCATGTGGGAGTAAGTGTACCTAACAGTCCAGAGGTTAAAGAATGCGGGGTCTTTTAGAAAGTTGACTCAAAAAAGTTAAAGGCCAAAGATACCAGAATGGTCTTCACATCTCAGTTAGAACAAAGAAAGGCTTTGTTTCTTGTTGGCAGAGATGACTGACCCTGAGCAGCTCAGTATGGGCAGGGTGGACAGAGTTCCTGTCGTGTTGGTTTGGGTAGAGCCTGGTGTGGCTATGTTCACAGAGCCATCAGGACAAGGAGGGGTGGGGTGAGAGAGAAACCTGTTTGTACCAGTGTTGAAGAAAAAAAACATTAGAAAGGGCCAAGGACCTGCAGCTTGACCTCCATAGCCCACCAGTTCTGTGCTTTCAGATCATAGTATGTCAGTGGTTTGGAACTGAAAAGGGACTGTCCTGTCTGGCACACAAGCCACATGGTGCACACACAGAGATTGTATGTCCCGTGGGAAAGAGCTCTGGGAAGTGGGTTTCTAGCTGTACATTTTTTGGGGAGTGAGGTAAAGAAGTTAACCATTTTAGATAGTGCATACTTCCAAGACATTTGCACAGGATAGTATTGCGCAGCTCTTGCCTGTAACATTGCAGACCCAGGCTGGGAGATGGCTCATTGAGTTTAAAAAAAAAAACAAAAAAAAAAACTCAATTACACAAGCGTAAGCGTAACAAGCTATTTTGGATCCCCAGAACCCACACAAAGCTGGACACAGTAGCATGCATCTCATCCTAGCATGCCTATGGTGAGATGGGGCCGGACCCAGGAGACTCCTCAGAAGCTTGTAGGTCAGCTAGCTTGGCTTACACAGTAGGAGAGAAGAGAGCCTTCCTCAAACAAAGTAGATGAGGGCAAAGTCAGCCCAAGGATGCCCTCTGATCTCCACGTATGTGGTGCTCCCCCTCCACGCACACATAAAAAGATTTAAGCAAATAAAGGTTTCAAGCACTTTCCTTACTTCTAAAGATAATGCCATCTACTCCATATACTTCATCTTCCCAGCTCCTGAAATGGCTTGTGCTTTCTGGCTGGATTAATTGTCTATTGTAAGGATTTGATGTAATTGTCTTTTTCCACTAGGCATAGTATTTCTAAAAAATTTTTTGTTGTTTATTTTTATTTATTTATTTGAGAGTGACAGACAGAGAAAGAGGCAGAGAGAAAGAGAGAATGGGTGCACTAGGGCCTCCAGCCACTGCAAACAAATTCCAAATGCGTGCGCTACCTTGTGCATCTGGCTTATGTGGGTTCTGGGGAATCAAGCCTCAAACCAGGGTCCTTAGGCTTCACAGGCAAGCGCTTGATCACTAAGCCATCTCCAGCCCCTAGCATAGTATTTTGAAGTGAGGATCATCCATGATGTAGCGTATACCTACGTGACTCAGTATTAACACTGATATTAATAGTTATTTCAACCATAATAGCTAATAATTGCTGTATGCATCTGCCACAGACATTGGAATTGCATTACTTTTTGGCTACTATGTATATTGCAAGCAGCTGTATACAGTCACATTAAAAAAGTTTTGGGTGGGGCTGGAGAGATGGCTTAACGGTTAAGTGCTTGCCCGTGAAGCTTAAAGACCCCGGTTCAAGGCTCGATTCCCCAGGACCCACGTTAGCCAGATGCACAGGGGGACACACGCATCTGGAGTTCATTTGCAGTGGCTGGAGGCCCTGGCGCACCCATTCTCCCCCCACCCCCCCCCACACACACACTCTGTCACTCTCAAATAAATAAAAATGAACAAAAAATAGTTTTGGGTGGGCATAGGTTTTCATTTCTCCTTAGAACATGTCTGCTTAGAGGTGGAGTGGCTAAGTCCAATGGTAATTCCAAAGTTATCTTTGGAGGACTTCTCAAACTTTTTCCACAGCAGCTGCAACCTTTTCTGTTAGCATCGCCACTGTACAAGTCTTCCTGTTCATTTACATCTTTGCAAGTACTTGTTACTGTCTTTCTTTTCATCTAGCAGCGTAGTGAGCTCTAAGGCACGCCTGTAGTGGTTTGCTTCGCCTCAGTGGTGGTGGTGGCAAGTCTATGTATGTGCTTGCCGGCCATTTGTTGTCTTCAGAGAGACATGTCTGCTCAGGTCCTTTGTCCATTTTGTGTTTGGTTTTTGCTGCTGTTGTTGATTAGAAGAGTTCTTTGTGTAACCTAGATACCAAATTCTTACCAGATACGATTTATAAATATTTTCTCCTATTCTGGAAATTGGATTTGATGAGTTCAGATTTTATTTTATCTTTTTCTGTTATTGCTCTTGCTTTTAGTGTCACATCTAAGAAACTGTAAGCACAGTTCCAAATCATGAAGATTGAGTAATGCATTTGCTTCGAGAAGCTCTCACATGTAGGTTGTATCTCCATTATGTTTTTGTCCCCAAGATAGGGTCTCGCTGTAGCTCAGGCTGACCTGGAATTCGCTATGTAGTCTCAGGGTGTCCTTGAACTCACAGCAGTCCTACCTCTGCCTCCCAAGTGTCACCACTCCTAGCTTGTGTGTCTATTTTAAGTTAATTTTGTGTGTGGTATGAAATAAGGGACCAATTTTTCTACATGTAGGTATCCATCTTGCACCAGCAGCATTGGTTAAAGATTTTGTTCTTTCCTCCAACTGAATGCTTGACACCCTTGACAAAAATTGATTGATCCCAGATGTGTGGTTTTGTTTCTGGGCTCTCAGTGATACACACTTGATCTTTCTGTGTGTCCTATCTTTGATTTTACCTACCTTCAATCACTATAGCTCTGCAGTAAGTTTTTAATTGGGAAGTAAAATCTACAAATGTTGTTGTTCTTTATTTGGTATTGCTTTGGCTATTTAGAGTCTCTTAACATTCCATTTGAATTTGGGATTTTACCATTATCTTTCCATTTCTGGAAAAGGAAACGAATATTGAAATTTTAATACAGATTATACTGAATCTACAAATTGTTTGGGGGGAGTATTGCCATTTTAATAACCTTAAGGTTTTCAGGACATAAAGAGGAGATGCCCCCTCCATTTATTTGCTGAGCATGGTGGTGCACACCTTTAGTCCCAGCACTTGGGAGGCAGAGGTAGGATTGCTGAGATGAGGCCAGCCTGAGAATACAGAGTGAATTCCAGGTCAGCCTGGTCTAGAGCAAGACCCTACCTCAAACAAACAAACAAAAAACAATAATATTATATATATAATTGATTATTTATCTGCAAGCAGAGAGAGAGCACTAGATAATGAGTATGGGCACATCAGAGCCTCCTGACAATGCAAATGAACTGCAGACACGTGTGCCACTTTGACTTTACGTGGGTACTGTGGAATCGAACCTGGGCCATCAGGTTTTGCAAGCAAGCACTTTTGACCATAGAGCCATCTCTTCTGCCCAAGTTTTGCTGTATTTCTGTTGCATAATTAGTGTATTATGTGGTTTTTGTTGTTGTTGTTTTTTCCAGGTAGGATTTCACTCTAGTCTAAGCTGACCTGGAATTCACTCTGTATTTTCAGGGTGGCCTCGAACTCACAGTGATCCTCCTACCTCTGCCTCCCGAGTGCTGGGATTAAAGGTGTGCTCCACCACACCCGGCTATATGTGTGTGTTTTATGTATGTACACAAGTGTGAGTGCACATGCATGTATGTGTATGAGCACATGCCTATGAAGGTCAGGACAATCTTGGGTATTGTTCCTCAGGCACCAGCTGCCTGTTTTGAGACAAGGTTTCTCATTGGCCTGGAGCTTAATAGGTTAGAGTGGCTGGCTGATAAGCCCCAGGATACCATAGGTCAGGACCAGAGATTGAGGGTTAGAAGTATTGCCTTTCAGTGACCAGCATTCGGACCTTCATCTCTAGAAGGCATACTGTGTGTGCATATGCATGCAGCACAGTCACCAGGGTGCTGGCAAAGAGGTGTGGATGTCTGTGTAAAGGTGTAAACAGAATTATTAAATTCAAGGAACCTTAGAGCTCACATAGCCTGGTGTCTGAATTGGAAAACACTCAGACCCAGCGGAGGGAGTTAGCCACAGGTCAGGAATAGAATCCAGGGCACACATCTGATAACTTTCCAGGCAGGTTTGTAATGTTTTGTTTTTAAAACTTCATTCCATGAGATAAACTGCAGTTTAGGTTATTTTGACGGTCCCCACGAATCTTGTTATGGAGAAGTGGCATGTTAGGGGGCTGCAGAGGCTACAGGAGAGCATTCCCGAATGACCTCTGTGCGTGAGCGCCGCCTTGCTCTCCTCTGGCCATGCTGTGCCTGAGCCCCTGGGCCCCTGCTGCAGGGGCCTCCCAGCCAATGCGACTGTGCACTTCTGCCCAGCGTGGCACCTCCCCGGGCTCTCAGGAATACCCAGAGGAAAGTCTTTGACTTTAGACAGTGCAGCTGGGAAGGGAGGAATAATCCAGAATCGGCATTGCGTGTGACTCTTCACATTTTTGTTTGTATTGTGCTTCTAACCACTTGAGAAATTCTTTGGCTCCAGCTGAGGGTCTCAAAACCACACTGATGGTCTGTTGACTTTGGCAGCAGCCCCCACCTCCCTGCAGGGTGCAGATGCTTGGAAGCTTTTGTTTGATAATGGGACAAGCAGTAGGTGGAGATGGAGTGCTTCTTTTTCTCAGTTTTGGAATAAATCTTCC